>NW_023425516.1:10567028-10644528 GCF_014108245.1 Pipistrellus kuhlii | reverse complement strand
GCATCGGGGGTCAGCGAGTGGGTTGCGAAAGCGCAGACAGGAGATTCATTTGTGCCAGGGGATTCTGAACAGATAATAATCGTCTGCAGATGGCAATTAACAGAACCTTTTAAAAAACACCGTGATGGCTATAAAATGAAAGGCACAGCACAGCGACCCTCTTGTTACCAAGTCATTACAGAGATGGCCTGTTATGCCTGTTCCGCAGAGGTTTTGAAGGATCTGATATTTCCACTCGATCATGTTAAACGAGAGTGATTCCCTTGACTTTCACCTGCCTCCCTTGGAGCTCGTTCTCCAAGATGGCATTTGAAGACCTGTGTTGGCATTTGAAGATCTGTGTTGGCTTCTTGGAACCCTAGCCCTGGGTCTACTGACAATCAGCTCCCTGTGAAGATGGAAGGGGGAGGAAAGAGGAACTAAGGGGCTGGGAACATGGTAGAAGCTTAATAGGTTTGACAAGGGCCAGTAGTCAGGATAGATTCCACAAAAGCCAACCTTGAGAGAGATGGATAGAATACCGCCAAGTGTCACACACCAAGTCTGTGTGAGCCATTTTTATTGTCTCTATCACAGTCATCCTGAACACCTGGCAGGCAAGGAAGCTTTCTCTCCTCGCTTCATCATTTAAAATATATACATATATATTTTTATTGATTTCAGAGAGAGGAAGGAAGAGGGAGAGAGAGATAGAAACATCAAGGATGAGAGAGAATCATTGATCGGTTGCCTCCTGCATGCCCCCTATTGGGGACCGAACCAACAACTTGGGCATGTGCCCTTAATCGGAATCGAACCTGGGACATTTCATTCTGCAGGCAGATGCTCTGTCCACTGAACAAAACTGCCTAGGGCTTGCTTCATCATTTTTTAACAGATAAGAAAACCGAGAATTGAGAGGTTAAATGCCTTGCTTGAGGCCAGTGAGCAGAGATGACGTGTGAACTTTGACCTTCCTGATGGGAGGCTGTACCCTTTTCTACTCCCCGACACTTCCCGCACCCGCGCGTCTTCCCCGCAGAGTTTAAATGGTGATTCATTATCCGTGTGTCTAATGATTTGTTTGCCTCTTTTCTTGACTCTGTGGTAGGCTTTTCCCAGGGCAGGATGTCACTGTCTTTTCCTACTCAGCACTGTGTTGCCAGTTAACAAATGTTTGCTGAATGAATGATTGCTTTCCTCTGTGGCCCTGAATCATTAGATGTGGCCAAGGGAAGATCATCTGGGGGTCAATCAATATCTTTATTAAAAGACATTTTCACGTGAAGCAATAGACTTGGTACAGGCGAAACCTCTGGCTAGATGTGGCTTTTTTATCCCTGAATCAAGGTCTGAGACCCATCTCTACCATTCCTGTGTGGACAGGCTGAGCATGCATCGATGGAAAACAGTGCCCACTTGCCTAATTATATCCTAACTAGAGGCCCAATGCATGAAATTCATGCACAGGTAGAGTCCCTAGGCCTGGCCAGCAATCTGTGGGGCAACCAGCAGGGCAGTTGGGCTCCCCCCGCCCCTTTGCTGGTAGCCTCCCTCTGTGGGGTGACTGACAGTGCAATTGGGGGCCCCACTCGCACCTGCCTTGGATGGCCTGAGGTCTGTGGGCTGAAGGCAGCTTCTGCATTGAGTCTCTGACCCCTAGTGGTCAGTGTGCATCATAGTGACCCATTGTTCCACTGTTCAGCCGATTTGCATATTAGACTTTTATTATATAGGATTATGTAGGATAGCCACAGATGCAGTCCTGCCTCCCTAAGCCCCTCCCTCTCCACATGCTTCCTGTGCAAGGTGAAGGGGAGGGGCAATCTCAGGGAACCCTGGTCTCTCCACCAGTCTGGAGAAACTAGCTGATTCTCCGGGCAGACAGAACAAGGCCAGCTCCCAGGTATGACTCGGCTCTTAGCTATTCTAGCCCCCAAAACCTGCCAGAGCGCCTTGCTGAAATCCCAAGTGTCAGCTGGAAGAAAAGATGCATTACACATTTTAAAACAAAAAATAGCCAGCCTGGGTGGCCCAGTGGTTGAGCATGGACCTGTGAACCAGGAGCCAGATCTGCTCCTCAATGGAAACCAAGCCACTCCTGCCACAGCCTTCAGGGCTGTCCCTGCTGCTCACTGCTCCATAAAAAGCCTTGGGCATGGCCTGTAAGCTGCTCCGCCCCACAGCACCCTGGGAAGTACCCCCTGCTGCACCCCAGAACTCCTAAGTGTGCTTTATCTTCATAAAACAGTCACCGAGTTTTTCACTGCGTTATCGATAACCAGCTGTCCACTAGGCCTGCCTGTTTCTGAGCAATTAGAGCCAACAACAAGCACCTCCCTCCCTGGGTCTGAACAGCTCCTCCTTCTAGAAATCACTGCAAGCTCCTGGTTATTCTGGAAAGAAAATGCGAGCCGCGGGAGGCAAGCAGAGTTGCTGCCTGCCAGATGGGCTCGCTTAAGGAGTCATCGATTGAAATATTCAGAGGGATGCCTGGGAAGCTGGTCCCCGGCAGCAAAATGGAATTCTCCCCAGTCCCACGGAGCTAAGCACCGGGTTTCATGCCTCTCCCAGCAGCATGGGTGATCCTTCTGGAAGGTGTCCATGTAAGCTCTGTGCAGGGGACATGGGTGGTGGGAACTCCTGGTATCCTGGGCAGATGGAGGGGTCAGACTGGAGCTGAGTCTTACCCATTGCTCTCTCCAGTCCCCCACCCCACTCCAGGCTTTTGTCCCTGCCCCTCTGCAGACAGGAAAAGGTGTATTGGGGGTGGGGAGGAGGACTTGAGCATGGCCATGCAAGTCACCTTTTGTCACCTGCAGGGTAAAATTGCCTCACCTGTGAGCTCATGGAGTCATGTAAATATTTCTATCACTGCTATACCTCTGATAGCTCCTTACAACTACTTATCTGTTCACCGATTTCCTGTTTGATGGCCAGCTCCTTGAGGAAGGAATGCTTTATGATCTGGTGTCCCTGGTACCTTCTAGGACATCTAGAAATAATGGTAGCTCAAGTGAATGAATGGGAGAGGGGAGACTGACCTACTACATACTTGTAAAGACTAGCATGGTTTGCCTTCCCCCTTCTCCCTTCTCTCTCTAATCCTTACCAGAGGATATTTTTCCATTGATTTTTAGAGAGAGTGGAAGGGAGACAGAAAGACAGAGAGAAACATCAATGTAAGAGAAACACATTGATTGGTTGCCTCCTGCATGTGCCTCAACTGGGGCATGGGCTGGGGAGGAGCCTGCAACAGAGGAACATGCAGAATGAACCCAGAACCACTCGGTCCCCAGGCTGACGCTCTATCCACTGGGCCAAAACAGCCAGGGCTCTCTTTTTTGTTTTAACTATAAGAAATCTGTGCTCACTGTACAAAGAAATGAAAAACGGAAAACAAAACTAGAGATGATCCAAAACAACAAAATATAAATTATTCAACCCCTATGATTCCCACCAGTGATAAATACATTTAACATTTCAGTGGATGGCCTGCCACCCATTTCTAGGGCTATGTATTAATGAAATTCACTTGCACATATTTTCCTTTTTAATTAAAAGGGGATCATGCTATATATGTTGTCTGCTTCTGGCTCCGTCGCTTCAAATGAGATTGGAAATGAGGGCCAGCAGGCCAGGGGATTTGTCTTGAAGCTGTGTTTGCACAGCAATCACCCATCTTTACTGAGATGGCATCTCTGACGAGGGGCTGAGTCGGTGTGAACACAGACCCACGGGTGAGCTGGAATGTACGAGGCCAGCCCTCAACTGTTGCAATTTGTATTACTTTTATACTTTTGCTATGCCAACAATGCTGCAATGACTATCCCTTGAGCCAAATCTTTCCACAAATCACCCATTTTTTCTTAATTTCCATTTCTAGAATAGAAGTTTCTGGAACATGGTTGCATATTTTATGGCTTTGAAGAATATCGCCTTACTGGTCCTACAATATCCAGCCCCAGGAGCAGTGCATGGAGAGTCTCATGTCCACTTGAATGGAAGGTGTCAGGTTGTCCAGGCAACCCCCAAGATGAGCCACTTCAATTCCATCTGAAGACCTGTGTGTATCACTTGAGGGCAGAAGCATGGGCATGCTTAGTATTTCATCGTCTACCAGATGTGTGTCCTCAGTATGATGAGCTATGTAGTTGTTCACCTGCCTCTGGACACACCCCTGAGGTCACAGGTATGAACGCTTTTAGCCCAGTGCCTGGTCCCCAGCAGTCACTCAGCAGATGCTCCCTCCATCTATGCCATCACTGCTGCTGTGGGCACAGCCTTTATCAGCCCATGTCCTGTGGCTTTCTCCAGCCACTTGTCTTGGAAAGCCCCCCTCATCTGGAGGCCAGTTATTTATAAACAGTGTAAGGTGGGCCATGGCATTCTCTTGTTTCACTGTCTTTAGCGGCTCCCCATGGTCCATGCGCTGAAGTCTGGACCCCTGGGGGAGGCCGAGGAGGCTCCTGGCCTGGCTCTGAGCCCCTGCGGCTCCATTTCCCATGGATCTCCTCCACTTGCCCACATCTTGGTTATACTCTATGTGGGGTCTCCCAGCAGGATTCAGCCCTTTATTCCTCTGTGCCTGGGAAGAGGGTTAGGCTCTCTCCCCCGAACACATCTGTTTCCTTTCTGACCTTGTTTGTGTACAGAATTGGCTACTGGGAAATGGAAATGAGGGTTTTTCTGCCTATCCCACCCAAGTGATGCCATCCTGGTCTTCTATAGTCCCAGGGTAGCTCGAGCACTCAGTATGTGTGGCATGTCTCCCGCTATACTGTAGTGATCGCTTTCTTGTGTATCTCACAACTAGACCATTGAGAATCACACCTGTGTTTTACTTTACATTCTCAACATCAAGATTAACACACAGTAGGTGCTTAATAAATGCGTCTTGAATGAATGAGTGAGGGCAATGTCAATATCCTCCCATCCTTTCTTCTTTCTTTTCTTATCACACCCCAGTTTTCCTTTATGTCCACATTCTCAGCATCTGACAGCAAGATCCACACACAGTAGGTGCTTAATAAATGGGTCTTGAGTGAATGTGCAAGTGAAATGGTAATATCCTTCCATCCTTTCTTCTATTTGTCCATCTACAGGGCTCCATCCACAACAGTCACTATGGCAGCAAATGAGTCATCCTGACAGTTCCTCTTGTTCAGACAGTGCTGCCGGTTTCCCAAGCTCATGACATGCCATCCTACTTCCTTCTTAGCACCAAGCAGGGTCCTGTGAGAACCAAGTGCTCTGTCACCCTCTGTACCTTCGGGAGGAGGCACAGTGCTGGTGGGGGCGGAGAAGACAAGTGTGAGGTCAGTTCCCCAGTGGAGGGGGAGCCAGGCAGAGTCTGCCTTCACGGCCTCCATGGGAAGCCCCGTAACATGTAGGGGAGGTAGGGCTGCTGTTCTGGGATCAGAGAATGAGGTTACAGACAAGGGAGGAGAGGGAAAGGGATCAGGAGAGAGGAAGGGGCAGGAAGCAGTGTGGGGGGAGAGGAGAAAGGGAGAGAGAGAGAGAGAGAGAGAGAGAGAGAGAGAGAGAGAGAGAGAGAGAGAGAGAGAGAGAGTTTCACAGGAACACAGGGAGAGACTGCAGACAAGAAGGAGACAATGAGGAAGGGAGAGGAACCCACATTTGCACGGGCTACAGTGTGGAGAGCAGCCTCTTTCGCCAACACAACCTGAGGGGTGTGCGGGAGTGAGCCTCTGCCTTCTCCTCCATGTCATTAATTACTCTGTGGCTTTAAATAAAACCCGGCGATTGGTGGGGAAGCCTGACAGGGTTTCTTTTAACTTAATGCTTGCTGAACCATCCCTTCTATCTCACTTACCTGATGTGGAACATATGCTGGGATCAGAGTGACAGAGAATAAATCACCAGATTTGCTTGGCTTCTTTGAAAAATGAATCCGAGGCCTGAGATTTCTCATCAGTATATATCTTCCCCGAGCAGCCTCCTGACAGCGAATCAAGCTCGGAGGATGTCCTGTGCGGGAGGAAACCGGCACCCAGAGGTGCCCAGATGCCCTCATCTGGCAACACATCCATCACCTCGGGACACAGGTCTGGCCACCTGTCCCGGACTGGCAAGTGTTTTCAGGTGAGATGTGAGAGCCCACTGAGATGAGATGCGAGGACTGGGATACAGGAGTGGTCTTTAGGTGATTTCAACTAGTATGCAGGATAGAATTTTTACTCTGAATCTAGGGAGGGAGGCTTCATGCGGGAGGGTTAGGTGTGGGCCCAGGGAAGCCTGGGGGAAATGTGGTTCATCCCAACTCTGCCACCTGCAGCATGAGTGCGCCTCAGTCTCTTCATCTATAAAATGGGGTGGAAGCAGCCATCTGGCTTAGTTTTCTGAGTTCCAATGTCAGTCATCTCCTCCCCATTCTCATTGCTGGTTCCAGTGAGTTATAAGATTCCAGCACCATCCCTGCCTGTGTCAGATGCTAAATAAATGTCACTTTCCATCCCTAGAGGGTGCAAGAACTCCCAGGCCTCTGGGTTGAACCAGAGGGAGAGCCTGGGAAGTACTTTTATTTATTATTATTATTATTATTATTATTATTAATTTATTTTAAAAAATATATTTTATTGATTATTTACAGAGAGGAAGAGAGAGGGATAGAGAGCCAGAAACATCGATGAGAGAGAAACATCAACCAGCTGCCTCCTGCACACTCCCCACTGGGGATGTGCCGGCAACCAATGCACATGCCCTTGACCAGAATCGAACCTGGGACCCTTCAGTCTGCAGACCACGCTCTATCCAATGAGCCAAACCGGTTTCAGCTATTATTATTATTTTAAAGTATTTTTTATTGATTTCAGAAAGGAAGGGAGAGGGAGAGAGATAGAAACATGAGTGATGAGAGAGAATCATTGATTGGCTGCCTCCTGCCTGCCCCACACTGGGGATAGAGTCTGCAATCCCAGGCATATGCCCTGACTAGGAATCGTGACCTCCTGGTTCATAGGTTGATGCTCAACCACTGAGCCATGCCAGGTGAGCTGGGAAGCACTTTTAACTGGATATTTGCATCAGGATAAACGGGGTGTGACCGTGTGTGTGGTGTGGATGCCAGTAAGGTGGTGGCACTCAGCCCACACCTACTGCTCTCTGGTGGCACCTGTGGGAGAATACACTCTCATGCCTGACCTTTCCATTTCCCATGTGTGTCATGTTGGACAAATGACGTATTCTCTCTGGGCACCGCTTTCCTCATCTCTACAATGGGGAGGTGAGCTGGATTGCAAATCTTTTAAATTCATTTTCCTAGCATTCGTGTTCAGATGATAAAAGTCATGAATACTTATTACAGAAAGCTTAGAAAAGGCATCAAAGTATAAACAAGATAATTAAAACACACATTATTCCAGCACTCAGACAAGCCACTGTTAATATTTCGGCGACTCTCCTTTCTCTGTACACAGTGTTCTGCAGGGGGAAGTCAGACTGTGTTTATGATTTTTGTATCATGCTTTTTCTCCCCCTCAACGTTGAATCATCATTAGCTTTCTCTCGGTGCCATTAAAACATTAGTGGGGCCTCATATTGAAGGTTCTTTCTGACACTCAACTTGCATCTCCTTTTCTAATGAAAACATTTGTCCTCTGACAGCAACAGAGCCACATGCAGGAAGTGCCCTTGAACTTGGACGATGCCTTCCAGTTCCCACTGACCCCTCAAACCATTCAAAGGCCTCTGTGGCACACCTAACCTCCCCACTATCCTTTGCCACCTTAGCTCCAGGGAATCACAGAGCTGCATGGAACGAGTCATCCACAAGTGATGCAGCTTTTAAATATTAAATATCATCAAGAAGTTTGACCTTGCCCAGCTGGTATGTCTCAGTGGTTGAACATCAACCTATGAACCAGGAGATCACGGGTCGAGTTCTGGTAAGGGCACATGCTCTGGTTGCGGGCTTAATCCCCATGTGGGGCGTGCAGGAGGCAGCCGATCAATAATTCTCTCTCATCATGTTTCTATCTCTCTGTCCTTCTCCCTTCCCCACTGAAATCAATAACAATATATTTTTAAAAAGTTTGACTTAATGTATTAAGAGAACTGACATTATCTATAAGATAGATTTTTCAGGAGAGGGGCAAAATATGTCTTAAACCACCCTTTCCTTTCTTCCTTGTTACATTTAACTGCCTTTATCACAAAAGAAGGCTTTATGTTACAGAGTTAAAATAAAATGAATTCTGGGAAAATGAACACATTGGCCAAAATTCACACAAAGATTAGTGCAGAGACAAGGCTACCTCCTCAGCGTATGCCTTTTCCTCCTGGGTGCTCCCAGGGAGGCCATCCCTGTCCCGCTTCCTAAAATTAGCTTCAGGCCATGAGACAGTGGCCATTGGCTGTGGGGAGAAGGAACAGAAGTGACTGCCAGGCCCAGATCTTTACAAAACCCTGCATGATCTTTCTACTTTCTCCTGTCTCCACCCCGGAGACCACAAGCTCAGAGTGCTGAAGCCAAAGAGTGGGTGGGGGTGGGGAGAGGGGTGCCCAAACTGCATCCAAAACTTATGGGAGAAGAAGTAAAAGCCTTGTTGACCTAAGGGAAGTTGAGACATTGGTGTCTTTTTGTGCTTGCCACTCAGCCCAGTGTTTTCTCACCAGCATTAGGATATAAATAACTGATGACAGGTCCTTTGGAGAGACTGGGTTTGGAATTCGAGAAGACAGGGGAGGAAATGCAGAAGAGGGTGCAGGCTCTCACATGGGGCTGGGAGGAAACACAGCTTGGAGGGGATGCAGGGATGTTCCCAGCTCATACAACACCTTTCGTGTGAACTGCAAAAGGAAACCCCAGGCATACAATCTTGATGTACTCTAAGGGTACATGGAAGATGGGCAATTAAGTGAAAGCATGGTGCGTGGGGGGAGATGTGGTTCTCACTGTGGGAGTGGGAGGGTCCAGATAAGCTGGAATGTGTAACAGATCCATGCGACAATGGGTTAGAGCTGCAGACAGCAGTGTGAGTACATGGTTGGCTTAATAGAGATACCGATGGTTACATATAGAAATATCCACAGATATGTGTATGGAAGAGATGAGGATACACATATATATTTCCTTGTCCTGTCTTCCGAGAGGGTCTAGAAATAGCCATCACATCCAGGAGCAACAAGCATATCTAGCATCCAGATTTTGGATCCATCATTATGGATCATTAATGGTAAATAATCAGTGTAGATTCTCTTCCCTTGGGGAGGTGCAGCACAATCTTCCCTCCTTAAGTGTGGGCTGCAGGTAGTAAGGTCCTTCCAGGTCTACATGAAACGTGGGACAAAGAATATCTTTGCAGTGGAGAAACCCAGCAAGCATGACCACAGCCAGGTGGTCAAGGTTAACTTCAATAACAACTAGTTATGCTGATAGAAGGAGCCCTGGATGTGATGTGATGTGATGAAAATGGCCCTCTAGGTCTGTGGTTTTCCCCCAAGCCCATTACCTCAGCCTAATCACGAGAAAACAGCAGACAAATCCCAATCGAGAGGCATTCTATGAGATACCAGATCAGCAGTGTTCCAAACTGTCAAGGTCATCAGAAACAAACAAAACTGGAGCAACTGTACCAGTCAAGAGAAGCCCAAGGAGATCAGACTAGTAAATTCTGGACAGGATCCAGGGACAGAGAAAGATATTAGGAAACACTGAGAAAATCTAAACAAAGTACAGCCTTCTATAATAATAAAGGTGTAATATGCTAATTAGACCAGACAGTTGAACGACCTTCCAGATGTCCTTGCAGATGACCTTCCTGACAAAACCAGAGCTGTGAGGGAAGCCTGATTTCCGGGTGCCTGCCAGCAGTGGAGGGAAGCCCTGGTCCCGGTGGACGGAGGGAAGCCAGTACCAGCAGCAGGGGGGGGGGGGGGGGGGGGAAGGAAGCCCTACTCTTGCAGGAATTTCATGCATTAGGTCTCTAGTTTGATAATAATAGAGTATAATTATGGATCATTAATGGTTTTTAAAAAAGTACTACACTAATGTAAAACATCAATGATAGAAGAAGCTGAGTATGGGGCATGTAGGAACACTGTCTACTATTTTGTAACTTCTCTGCAAATTTAAAACTATTCTCAAATAAAAAGTTTATTTTTTAAAAATGGCACTCCTAGAAAAGTAAAAATGATACAGTCTCATACTAGGGGATGTGGACTGGATAGCCGCTAGTGGGCTGGATATCAGGCTCACCTTACCCCCTACTTCACCCCCACTAGCCTGGCCCTCCTGTGTGGTAGCCCCCAAATCAGTTTCTCTTTATCACTCTTTTGCCTTGAGCTTGTCCTAAAACTAGCAGTCACCTGTGCTAGACATGATAGTCAGTTAAAGGGATATACTACAGAGGGTGACCATGGGTTTTCAGGAGAAAGCTCACGAGCTACCCACGATCATGGATTCAAATTCAAGGAAGTGCTGCCTTCCAAGCCTGGGGAATCATAGCTCTGGCTCCCCATCAGTTTGGAGGTGGAAAAGCCGAGTGTGCCCAGGGAGATGAGGTCCTTATGGAGAAGGCATTCTACAATGACTTCTTGCCCGCAAAGATAAAGTAGGGGGGGGGGGAATCTTACACCAAACTCCACTGAACCTCCACAGGGGCAAAGAAGAGTGGGTGGCCTGGGGCAGGGTGGTGGAAGGCTAGAGAATCATCCAGAGCTCTGACCTCAGAGAATTGCTTTTCATTTGTACACGTTGCCCCATGACAGCTAGCCAGGTGTCCCTCTGCAAGGGAAGCACTTATTATAGCAGAAACAAGCATTTCGAGTCGTGCATAACATGTCTGACATGAATTTTCTGCTTTTCACCCTAACGAAGAAATGCACTGAAATGTTTCTTCTGAAGGCTGCCTCCACCTCCGGCAGGATAAGGGGCACACATTTGTTCCCTCCTTGTCCATCAGGTGCCCTGGTGTGTGACACGCTATAGAGGAGTGGGGAGGGGCTTCTCAAGGGCCTTCTAAGGGACAAAATAGCTTAGACTGTTACCATAACAGTGCAATGCAGGGGTCATGTGCCCCCCCCCCCCAAAATGTAAGAACAACACTGCTGACTAACAAGCCTTGGGTATATGGTTAGACTGAGATTAGTCAGCGATTTGGGATTCACATCAAGAGTCAAAAAAATGTTCAAGCCTGGCTGGTGCGACTCTGGTTGAGCATCAACCTATGAACCAGGAGGTCACGGTTCAATTCCTGGTCAGGGCACATGCCTGGGGTTTCGGGTTCTATTCCCAGTGTGGGGTACACAGATGACAGCAAATTAATGATTCTCTCTTATGATTGATGTTTCTATCTCTCCCTCTCTCTCCCTTCCTCTCTGAAATTAATTAAAAAATTTATTTTAAAAATGTTCAAACTTCTGGACTCATTCACCCCACTTTTGTGAATCTGTTCTATAAAATAATTCTAAACATCAAAAGATCTTTTAGCGTAATAGCAAAAACAGCCCAAATGTTCAACAAATGGTCCAAAGACTTGATGGAGTATTATGAACCCTTAGAATGATGGTTTATAAGAATTATATAATATGAGAATTGCCTATGATAACTATGCTAAATGAAAAAGAAAGGAATGATAAAAAATATAAGTAAAGATAATTACTACTATGTTAAAATATGCATAAGAAAAAGACTCAAAGGAAATTCACCCAAATGCTAATGGTGCTTGTATTAGACTGGTGGGATTTGAGTTGACTCTTTTTCTTCCTCTAGTTTCTGCTTTTTCTATGATGCAATAATATTACATCCTTATGGAAGGAATTATTTTAAAATGTGTCAAGTCCTATCCCCATTGCATATGGATAGTAGAAAGGGGTTCCATCGTATTTCTAGAAAACATCATCAAGGTCATCAATAATAAAAGAACCTTAATAAAAATTAACAGCATTAAAACACAGATTGGGAAAGAATGCTATAATGACTTCCTCACCCAGGCATGCTAACTTCCTCCAGGATCAGTCTGGGGGTCTATTCTTCTCCAAGTAGTTGAGTTTTGACCTGAGGAAGTTGGCCAACTCCAGGCTTGCATGTTGCTCAGTATTGGGCAGCCAAAGAGCAGCCTTTCCAGCCCTGTGCCCCCACTCCCTGCTCCAGTGCCATGGTCTGAAGGATGGAGCACCAGTTGTGCTGGTCCAGCTTGTAAGGCTCTCAGGATGGAGCCCTGGCTGGATCTCCTGATTGGACTGGAGCTCATGGATAGGCAGCCAGGAGTTGGTAGGACAAGTAGGACAGGGGATGGAGAACAGGAATGATGGAAGGACAGCAGTTAAAGGGATAGGAATGGAGCTGGTCTTTCTGAAGGAGCAATCAGTAGCAACTGTTCCTGCCATGGGGGTCTGAAGGGAGAGGCAGTGGCTCTCTGAAAACCCCTGTTGTAGTTAAAGAACATCTTAACTGATGCAGCATGGTGAGTTTTGGGCTTTTGCCCAAATAAAGGCCAGCATGGGACCAGTTATGTTATCAGTAGGAGTATGGGCCAGAGGTAACTTTTTAAAATATATTTTTTATTGATTTTGGAGAGGAAGAGAGAGGGAGATAGAAACATCAAGATAAGAGAGAATCATTGATGGCTGCCTCCTGCATGCCCCCCTATTGAGGATCAAGCCCACAACCTGGGCATGTGCCTTGACCTGGAATCGAACCATGACCCTCTAGTTCACGGACCAGAGGTAATTTTTGCTGATCCAGGGGGCTGCTCACAGGAGAGAACAGCTGACATAATGAAGGACAGGATGACAAAATGATGGTGCCCATCCACGTCCAGCTGCCTGGGTTTGTCATCCCCTGTTCCACCTGTTCTGGGATCCTCTGTGATCAGCAAGGTGTAGGCCACAAGGCCACAGCTTCTTTGTGCAGGGTGAGTTTGCACAACCAATAAAATCCCCAGGGCCCTGGCCTCATGCTGTCTGCAGTCCCACCATTTAAATCCTGGCTGAAGGCTAAGAAGGATAAACTCAAACCAATCCCGCCCAAACCAACACCAGCACACCCAAACACACAACAGAACTTTCACCGCACCACTTGCTTCCCAAAGCTGAAGGAGGGAGACCCAACTTTCTGTGCCAGCTTCTGGCACCTTCGTTTCATGTTTTTCACTGGGGGAAAAGACAGCTGGTCCTTTTTGCCTGGAAAGATGCATTGTTCATGAATATAAAATGTTCTCTGAGCTCCTTCCTTGGGGGGCAGATGAGGGTGGGTGGGCACAGCTTGGAGAGCCAGTCTCAGGGAGACAATGACTTACTATTTCCTTTCCTTTTCACACCTGGTGGAGATGGTGAAGCTCAAACTGTCTGCCTGGCCTTTGTTGTCCGGAGCCTGTGCCCGGGGCCAGCAGACACAGCTTGCTTAGAAGAGGACATTCCTGAGGATTTGGTCTCCCTGGATTGTTTTGTAACAATGGAAGCTGGTCTACCCAGACACATCTACTCTTCACCCTGCTCTCTCTCAGCACTCACCCCATTTTTATTTATTAAAAAACTACCACGTGCCAGAAACAATTCTATTTCATCCTCTTAACCAGTGTTTCCCAACCTTCTCTCATGATGAGAATCACCTGGTGGAGTTGTTAAAACACAGATTCCTGAATCCCAACTAAGAAGTGCTAAACTAGAATTTTTGGGAACATATAGGTAAAATTGTATACTTAACTAGTGCTCTAAGACAGATTTTATATACAGAGCACTAAGTTAGGTATGCAATTTTACCTATATGTTCTCAAAAATTCTAGTTTAGCACTTCTTAGTTGGGATTCAGGAATCTGTGTTTTAACAACTCCACCAGGTGATTCTCATCATGAGAGAAGGTTGGGAAACACTGCTCTTAACAATCCTAGGATACAGCTGTTGGCACTGTCATCATCACCATCCCCACCTCACAGATGGGAGTGAAGCACTGAGAGGTCAATGTGTTTCAAACACTGCCATCCTTGGAACCATCACAATACTCTGCCTCCCCCAGTCCCCCACATCTACTAGGCAGTGTGAGGATGTGGGGATGAGGAGGATGCTGGGGTGGGGTAGAGGTGAGAAGTGCGCAGTTGCAGCCCTCCCAATCTGCAGGGAAATGTCTCTAACCATTTCCTCGCCCCGCCTACAGGACTGCACTGTGGGCCCAGTCCTTCCCATTCATCTTGGTCTCAGGGGGCCTCCACTTCCACCAGCTGAGACCTGATTCTTCTGCACTGACTCAAATGCATCCATGTTTCTGCAGACTCTGCAGCCCTTGGCCTTGAGACTCAGGCAGGACTGGGTTCCTTTTCTTGCCTCTCTGCCCTGCCCACAACCTAACAATAGCTCTGCAGAGTGCAAACTCCTGGTCAAAGAGGCCTGAGGGGATAGCATGGCCACTTCTTGGGCTGCAGGGCTATAGGGGAACCTGCGAAAGTAAGCTCACCTTGGAGAGGTCTGCTGTAAGGATGTAAGGAAGACCTATGCTCTGCCAGGCCACACTGCAGTTTCTAGAATGCTCAGGTTAAAAGCCAGCCTCAGACTCACCCAACCCATCATTACCAGCTCTCCATGCTACTGATGGAGAGGACTGACAATCACTATCGGAAGAATGGATTGCTTTGATCTGGAGACAGAGCTGCAGTGCATTATATGACTGGCAATGTAGAAAGAGGAGGAAAAAAATAATGGGCTGTTTTATAGATTTCTGTTCCCGAATCATGAGCTCCACTTGTAGAAAAGCTGACTTTTAAATAATCATCATCGTCAAAGTGGGATATCTGTTAAGCACTTACTAGTGTGTGAGGTTGAGCAACTTGTCCAGCAAACCCAAGCCACTTTCTTTGCCTGGTGATGGGCTGGATTGTACCCTGCTCTGTACTCCATGCCCTGTGAATAACACTGTCTTGTAAAGAGGTTGTCTCCTCAAATGACCATGAGCTCTTTGGGGCAAAGACCATTCTTCATCTGTTTTGCACCCTAGTGCCTCGTGGCCTGGGCACACAGTAGGCACTTAATGTAGGTTGGTTAAATGTCAATGACTTTCATATTATATGGAGAAACTAGATATTGCCACCACTGATTCCACATACCTACACATCTGCATTCATCCTTTCCTTCTTCCATTCCCTCATGCCAAAAGCCAATCGTTCACAATGTGCTCTGTGTCCATCTCCTCCTTCAGTGATCTCTCTTTCTTGCATCCCGAAGTTCCTTCTCACTTCCTTGGATCATTCCCATTAGGCAAGAAGCAAGCAACCCCATGCTCAGTTATCTCCCGGTCCTGCAATCTCCCCTTGACCCCACACCTTATTCTGGCTGTCACCCCAGTTCTCTGTATCCTTCCCAGGCAAACTTCCCCAACAAGTTGTCTATGCATGTGAGTTCCCCCTTGTCTCCTCCCATTCAATCATGAGCTTACTTTCTCTGGTTTATAGCCTATGGTTATACAAACTTGTTTTCGTGAAGACCATTGTCAACCCTTAAGTTGCTAAATCTTGGGGTCCATCTGCCCACCTCCAACTTACTTGAGTCACGGGAAACATTCCACATAGTTGTCTACTCCCGACCCCTCCAAATACATGTTTATCAGTTTCAATGACAAGGCACTTTGTAGTTCCCCACTTATGCCTCTATTTGGCTTCTTCTCAATCTTCTTGGTAGGTTCCTGTTCCCTAAACATAGGACCTTAACCTTGACCTTTCTCTTTCTATGCTGTACTCTCTTTAATAATCTCACCAATTTCATTATATCTGGTTGACACTTTCTATGGTTATATCTCCAGCCCAAATTTTCCCATGATCTCCAACTGCCTACCTGAGACCCTCCCTTGACTGTCTCTCAAGCACCTTAAACTGATGCCATTTCAGGCCAACCTCTTCCATGTCATTGCTCCCCCAGACCACATCCTTTCCTTGTCTTCTCACTCTTGGTAACTAAGATCTCTGTGCACCTAGTTGCCCAAACCAGAATTCTGAGTGTCATCTCTAATTCTCTCACCCACTCTGTTTGAGTGGTCCCCTCACTCCCCTGATTGTTTGTTCATTTCTCTCTGGTCCATTGTGTCTCTTTCCTCACCTGAGATTGCACTACATTCTAGGAAGATGCTGATTAAATACAAAGACTTGGTGCACATGCACAGTAAATGTATTGTGGATAATGAATGGATAAGAGAATGGGTGGACATAAAAGGAAAGGCCAGACTCCCAGATTTCCTGTCACACGTGTAGCCTTCCAGCCCTCCTAGAAAGAGGCTAGCCTCTGATGGATTTGGTACCATTGGTCATGGAACTTAATCAGATGAGACTAGGAATACCCAACTCACAGGGTTATTGTCAGGATCCAATGGCATAGCATACACATCTAGTTAGTGCTCAATTCATGTTTCATGGACAAAAAATCTGTAATACAAACAACTTAACCACTTGATCAATTAATTTTTCTTACTGTTTTGGCATGTTATACCCAGCTGGAGGTAAACCTAGACAGCATTTGAACGAATTAATAAATAATGAGCACATTATCAGAGGAGAGAGTGATTTCAGCCCTGATCCCAGATATAGTGAGATGAGTGTCAGTTGAATGTCAGTCAGGGGCTTGCTTGTCTTTTGTCCCTGCCCCTTTCTCCACCACTGCCCAGACTCTGCCTTTGTCTCCTGTTCATGCATCAGCTCCCAGAGGGGCAAGTGATGGATGGAAACATCATAAACAAGAATAATGACTATTGTGCTCTGCTTAGAAATGGCCTGTGTTCTTCTAAAAATTATGAATAAAATAATATACTGACTAAATCGGGTATGGAGGATTTATAATTGAGAATGCAAATGAAAATGAGGTCACTTATAAGGTTTGAAAGGGGGAAAATGTTCCCACAAAAGCCTTTTTCTACTGCTAGGATGCTAGGAAAAACAGTATTTGTGAACAAAGGATCACTTTCGAGAGTTGCCTGCCTGCTATAGAGGTAGGGGCTGTGTTTAGGAACCTCTATTGCAGAAAGGCTACACTTTTGGGGGGCCTTCACTGACAATTTGGGTGTTATTTGTTAACCTGATGAGATGGGAAACAGTAGATGTATGAAATCCTAAAGGGAGGGCAGAAAAATCTATATATATAAAAGCCTAAGCAACCGTTACAATTAGTAGATAGAACAACCTGTCAACCAGTTGCTATGATGTGCACTGACCACCAGTGAGCAGATGCTCAATGCGGGAGATGCACCCTGGTGGTCAGTGCACTACCATAGCCAACCTCCAGCGCTAGCCAACCTCCTGCAGTCCCTTCCCTCTGGTGGGCTGGGCCTGATTGGCCCCAATTAGGACTGGATGAGAGGGCCCCAATTGGCTCGATCACCAGCCAGGCTGAGGAACCTCACCTGTGCATGAATTCATGCACTGGGCCTCTAGTGTATAATAAAAACTCCAAGCTACCACTTCACTGGCTTCTGCCCATGGGGGTCACATCCAGGCTTTGGCGCATAGGAAATAGAAACTGGACACTCCTTATGCTTATGGAATTGGCAGAAAATTGTATACATCATGTAGATCTATTTCTCTTCCTTCCACTTTTTTTTCCCCCTCCCCAAAGCAATGAGTTCTTAGGGCACTTAGGTAATGAGCAGCTAAGGAAAGGGGGCCAGAGCCAGGCTTTCTGGAGGAAAAGGGATCTGGGAACAGTTTCTGAGCTAGTGGATCAGACTGTGGTTCTGGCCCATCAGCCCCACCCCTTCCTGGACCTGTCTCCAGGCCTCAGGCCAGTGGGGGAGGAGTGACTTTGCCTTTTCAAACCTCCCTTAGTTCCCTGTGGTCATGAATACCCAGTTAAGGGTCCAATAAGTTAGCTGGAGGGTGAAGGAAAGAGAGAGGAGACCCAGATGCCAACAGGAGAGACCAGCCTCAGACATAACCAGGAGTTCAGCAGGAGGCTTATGCAGCCTCAGGTGGATATCACTGCTCACCTATGGGTGACTTCTTAAGAAGACTAATGGGGAGGAGTTGCAGGGAGAGGGCATAAATTGAGAGACTAAACAGTTTTGCCCAAAGAGATTGAGGATTAACAGAGGAGAATGTGTAAATTATTGCACTGGACAGAGGATACTGGAGTGAGCCCAGCGTTCGCTCCTGAGAAGTTCAAATGAGAGTAACTGGTTCCTCTGCATAGCTGAACTCTACTGTGAATCAATTTGTGATCCACATGCTTATGTCGCTTCTGTTCTCTCTCAGCCACTATCTGGATGTTAATAGGTACCTACTGAAAATCTGGTAAGTTATTCAAAGGCCTAAAAAAAAAATGCATTTCTAGCTCTGACTGGTTTGGCTCAATGGATGGAGTCTTGGCCTGCAAACTAAAGGATTCCAGGTTTGGTTCCGGTCAAGGGCATGTACCTCAGTTGTGGGCACATCCCCAGTTGGGGGTTTGTAGGAGGCAGCTGATTGAAGTTTCTCTCTCATATATATTTCTGATTCTCTATCCCTCTCCCTTCCTCTCTGTAAAAATCAATAAAAAATATATTTTTACAAAAGAAATGCATTTTTAACTGTTGAGTTTCCAATGGTGATAGGTTGAGAGATAGATTGACTAGGAAGAGGGCATGGTGAGATTGCAATCTTTAAGGGGTGCTAAGCACTGAAAATATTATATTGTAGTTTGCCTTTCTATGTTATTGAAAAATAAAAACAGTCCCAAGACATAATGGTAAGGGTGTCCAACAATGTTCTTCTATTCCAAGGATGGCTGGAGTTAAATTTTTTAAACATTAAATATCATATTTTATCCAGAAGATATTTAAGGTTTCCTCAGGACATGTTCAGTCCTCCTGGGTAGGTGATCCCTGAGGGAGCCTAGGAGAGCTTGTGGACCTGGTCTTGTTCAGCTCCCTCTGGTTCCTTTTCCAGGGCTTGTTCAATGGAACAGAAGCAAGAGGACATGAATGTCATGGTCGGAAGATGGATTCCAACCCTGCTCTTGCCCCTTAGTGTGTGACCTTGAGACTTTCATATCACCTTTCTGAATCTCAGCCTCCTCGTCTGTAAAATGGAACTACCAAAAGCTTCCTCACAGGTTGCTAACGAAAGTCCAATGAGAGAACACACGTGAAAATGTCACATAGTGGTTGGCGTGTATTACCACAAAACTATTCTCACCTGGGTGTTTTCTAAGAGTCAAGTAGAGTCAAGTGCGGTGAGGCTGTGGGGCAATAGGCATGCCCATTCGCACCTGGGGGACATGTGAAATGGTCATGGCACAGCCGATGTGGAAGATCATTTGCTGGTTTCTTACAAAGTGAAATGTAGTCTAGCCACACAACCCAGCTGTTGTTTTCCCAGGTATTTACTGACATGATTGAAAACAAAGGTTACAAATACTTCTAAAACTTTTCTAAGAAAAGTTTTTCCTTTAAATAATTGCCAAACGTGGGAATCAACCAAAATGTCCTTTGGCAGCAGCCAAGATGAATAAACAGCCCAGCCAGCGTGGTTCAGTGGTTGAGCATTGACTAATGAACCAGGAGGTCATGGTTTGATTTGCCGTCAGGTCACATGCCCGGTTGTAGGATCCATCCCCAGTGTGGGATGTGCAGGAAGCAGCCAATCAACGATTCTATCTAATCATTGATGTTTCTCTCTCTCCCTCTCCCTTCCTCTCTGAAATCAATAAAAACTCATATGTAAGATGGATAAACAAACTGTGGTCCATCCAAACAATGGAATGTTATTCAGCACTGAGAAGAAATGAGCTGTTAAGTCACACAAAGAAGTGGGGGAGCCATAGGTGCACATGGCTCAGTGAGAGAAGCCAATCTGAAAAGGTTCCATGCTGCCTGAATCCAACTGTTGACATCCCGGGAAAAGCAAAGCTACAGACACAGTGAAAACATCGCCAAGGCTTACGGGTTGGAGAGAGGGGAGAACAGGTCAAGCTCAGGGAGTTCATAGGGCGGTGGAACTCTTCTGTATGGTACTGCGATGGAGGCTGCATGACATCATGAACTTGGTAAAACCCATAGAACTAACTGTACAATCCAGAGAGTGAACTCTAATGTACAGGAGGGTTTTAATGAATACCAGTGAGTCAGTATTGGGTTACCAATGGTAAGACATTAACAAGAGAAGAAATGGAGTTGGGGAGAGTATATGGATATATCTGTAACCTTCTGTTTGATTTTCTCATAAAATTACAAATACTTCTAAAACTTTTCTAAGAAATAAATTTATTATTTAAAGAAAATTAACGACAGAGGTGCTTGAACCACTGGCACTTCTTCCCCACCCTGATTACCAAGAGAATCAATTCTGAGGAGGGTCTATGTTAGCTGGGCTGCGCCTGCCCAGCCTCAGTATGCCGGGCTCAGTATGCCAAGCTCGGCATGCCAGCTTCATCGCCGGCTCCCACAGGCATCAGGAAAAGCATGAATCAAAAATGACAGCGCATATTTCATGCTGAGTCATTACCTCTCCCGGTTATTCTGTTATTCATGCAGCCAATAATGAGCCGCTGTGCTATCATGTCTTCATTTCATTTGCTACTTAGACTAACCTTTCACTGGGATGCCTTTGTACCCATGGGGGACATGGGTTTTATTTTATTTTTGCTAATGTTATAAAGTTGGAATTCTGAAGATGCTGCTCCGTCACTAGAGGTGAGTGGTGAGGGGAAGGGGGAAAAATGGTGAGACACAAAATAAAATCTGACTGGTTATGCATTATAATGGGGAACAAAGCCCCAAAGATCTGGCTAAGGGGATAGAAGAGAGGGGCTCACTTGAGGTTCTGCTGGTTGGCAGGTCCTGCAGTGCTGGGGGAAAGCACTGCTGAATCCAGAGGGAAGAAGGGGGTGCAGGGGACCCAGTCCCGAATGCTGAGGAGGGCCCTGGACAACCTTGGGAGCAGAGCTGGCATGCACCATAGTCGGAGCTGGTGGCCTAAGTGGTGTGATTTGTTATTGACACTGAAATTCTCTTTCCCATGAGAAGTGGGGGGCAGGCCCCCACTGGGTAACAGGGCCCTGGATATGAGCACAGGTCTCTTTTGTGCTAAGAACTGCCCTCTCTCTTGCTCTTTTTAATTTCTTATTTGTTTTTAAATTTTTTTAAATTGATTTCAGAGAGGAAGAAAGAGAGAGATAGAAATGTCAATGATGAGAGAAAATCATTGATTTGCTGCCTCCTGCATGCCCCATGCTGGGAATCGAGCCTGTGACCCGGGCATGTGCCCTGACCTGGAATCGAACCATGACCTCTTGGTTCATAGGTTGACGCTCAACCACTGAGGCAGGCCAGCTGGGCTCCTGTTTTTTTTAAATGCCTGTGGCCCCAAGTAGAGCTGCAGCTCAGACCACATGAGCGTCACCCAGCTCTGGGCCTCTGAAAAGATGGCCTGATAGTGGGGCGATTGGCACAGGGTGGGCAGGGGAAGATGCCACAGACAATGATGCTGGGGGTGGGGGTCACGCCAGGGCTGGGCCACACGGCTGGCCCTGCCAATCTGCTGCCTCTGTGTGGGGCCGATGACAGTGCCTGTGGTGAAAGCATCATTCCAAGGCCCTGCAGCCCACACTGGGGACCACCCAGCAAACCACAGCTCTGGGTGTCGCTCAGATTCCTGAACCTCCAGTCACCGAATCTGGGGGGTACAGCCTTATGCTGGGACTATGAACCTGGGCCCTGATATCTATCCAATCCATATGTAACCCCTGAATGCCACTTACCTAATTCCCTTACACCCAATTTCTTAAACATAAAATAGCCTAATAATAACCTCATTTCATAGAGCAAATCTCCGGAACAGAGAAACCCTCACTCCTGAAGTTTTGGTGGAGTGAGCGCTTGTTGGCGGGAAGAATTGCCTACTCACCTGCTACCTGAGGTTCAGCACACCCTGCTCCCTTCTGAACCCCAGAAGCAAGCGCCGACGGGCACCCCAGTTTTACTAGTGGCCCACTGTGCAGCTGAGTCCCAAGGCATGTGGTGGCCTGGGGCAGCTGGGCTGTGTGATGGGCTGTTGACTGGCCCTGCCCTGCCCTGTCAGGCAGCCCCCCAGCCCGAGCCCCAACCTCCAGCACAGTCAGCGCCGGGCTGATGTATATGAGGAAAGTGCAGAATCCTACAGTTGAAAAGAACTGTAATTGTAATGGAAATGCAAATCACTCCGCTGAACCTGTTTTCTGCACTCACATTTTGTTGTAAATCAGAAGCACAGGGAGCGATTTATTTCTAAACATCAACAATGCGGAGTGGGACAGAAAATGAAATAATTTTATTCTGACTCACTCGAAACAATTCACCTGCATGGCCCCAGGGCCCACGGACACTACACAGCTCTGCGTGTGCTGGCATGTGTGTGCCATCTCCTGAGGGGGCCTGGGGAGGAGGGAAGGCAGGTGGGTTTCCACCCGGCACTGTGCGAATCTGATGACTATGGAAGGGAGGGCTCACTGCACCCATCGCAGCCAGGTGGCGAGGGAAGAGTCCCCTGTTGGGGGCGGGGGAACCCCAGGGAGGCATCTGCAGCTCCCTTCTGCTGTCCTAATTCAGCCCCCTACGGTGGCCTGGAGGGGCCCACAGTCACCCCATTCTGATTCCTCAGGTCCATAGCCGATTCCTCCTTTTCTGTCTGGCCCGAGATTCCACTGTGGTAGGTGATCAGAAAACGTAAACCTCCTTTTTTATATAACTTTATTGATTTCAGACAGGAAGGGAGAGGGAGAGAGAAAGATGGCAACATCAAGGACGTGAGAGAATCATTGATCAGCTGCCTCCTGCGCGCCCCACCCTGAAGACTGAGCCCACAACCTGGACATGTGCCCTGATCGGAAATCAACCGTGACCTTCTGGTCCAACCACTGAGCTACACTGTCCGCCTCTTTACACCTCTAGTATGTGCCAAAAAAAAAAAAAAAAAAAAAGTGCTAGGATTCAGAAATACCTACAATACGCAGCTCTCCTGCCTTTGCTGTAGAAAACAGAATTGTGGGACTGTGACCTTCAGGATGACCTCAAGAATAATGAGCCCCAGGTGCCTTTCAGCTCCATTAGTGACTCAGTACAGCCTTCTGTCCCTAGCATACACACAGGCCACCTATGAGGCCAGCGGGGACTCCAGGTTACGCCGGGGAAGAGAACCATTCAACCCAGGACAATGAGGGAGCAAAGGGAAGCCAGGCATCATTACCCAGAGAGGCGGCTGAGAGAGGGAATAATGGGATGGGGAAGCCCAGGGGCTGGTGCCTTGTCCAGCTCCGGTGATTAGGAGGGTGTTGGGGGCTGGTGAGCGACGGGTATTAGGATTGAGGGCTGGACATACTGTGTTAGCACCTAATATCACTGGTTCATGCAGGCCCACTCACCTGATATTTGCCAAACTTCAATTGCATTGCGCTTTCTGGTTTTTAGTAAAACTTTGATTAACTGAGTGCTTGAAAAGATGTGGGTTTATGGTTGACTAAGCTAATGTTGCATAACTGAGGATTACTAGAAACTCCACCATTTATTAAAAAATATTTTTATTGATTTCAGAGAGGAAGGGAGAGGGAGAGGGAGAGAGAGAGAAACATTAATGATGAGAAAGAATCACTGATCGGTGGCCTACTGCACACCCCCTATTGGGGATCGAGCCCACAATATCTGTTTACAACATAAATGAAAGAAAGACTGACTGAGCAAAGGAAAGGAGACAAACAAAGAAGAAAAAGGAGGAATGGAAGGAAAGAAAGAAGGAGGAAGGGAGGGAGGAGGTATTGGTGTCTTCAACCTTTCAGTTTTTCAGCTCAGCTTCTCCATCCAAGCCCCCACACCACCTCCATGAACCTCTGGGTCATTAGTGGGGTGGGTGGCACCTACTCCTTAGCGGTCCTCTTACTGTGCCCATGTCTTGAAATCCTCCCTTCAACTATTTCAACAAATTTTAAAAATCCACATGGACACTTTCAAGTGCCCAATTAAATGCCCAGATAGTCACCAGCATGCAGTTGTATTAGCACCCAGACCTTGAGTCCCAATTTGAGTTCAAACAGCAAAAAGACACAAAGAGAAGCTGGGGAATGAGTAACATGAAAACCAAGCAAAGGTCTTCAGGGAAAACTACTGTCTTGATTCTTCAGCTCTGATGAGCCTCATGGAGATAATAAAACCATGAAGAATACTCTCCCTCATGTACTCACAACAACAATACGAGCGCTAATAGGGATGATCATAAAAAAAAGAATATATTGCCTTCAAGTATCATTGCCCCCAAGTAGCCTTGGTCCTGAGCCGGCAGCCACTTATTCCTGCAGATCTCCACGTAAACTGGGTAGGAGAATAAGTCCTCCCAGTCCTAATTGAAGAATTCTGGGACAGGGAGCTCAGATAGTGTTGGCGATGGCAGAAGTCTCTCACTGAGCCAGAGGCGGAGCTCCATGTAGCCACCCTTTTCATGGGCCTTGGCCTGCAGCTCCCGGAGTTGAACTCCTAGTTCTATGGTGCACTCACTGTGCACAACTTCGGGGAAGTTAAAGGACCTCTCTTATGCCTCTGTTTCCTGACCTGTAACAATGTAGGGATGATACTAGCATCGTTGGGTAAGGATTTGGCATTGACCTGGTTGTTTTCTGCAGAGAGGGTGTCACTGAGACTCGGACTGTGTAGTGCCCCTTCCAGTACACGGGCAGGTTTGTGAGCAGGATGTTGGATGGGGGGAAGGAAGTCTGACTGCCCAGACCCCATCCCCCGCCAGAGTTCTAGTTCTTCTTACCTCACTGACCCCCAGAGATAAAACCATGCGCTTCTCCACTAATGAAGGATCTTTTTACACCGGAATTTAGAAAGCAGCCCCGAAATCCATCAGGTCGCTAAGGTGAGTTCTGGCTGCATTTGCATGCAGTGGGGAAGATGCCAGGAGAAAAGGTAGTCCTGGTAAGGGAGACTGCCCCCCCCACCCCCACCCTCTGGAGCACACAGATGTTCTGATGGGCAGGTGGCCCTCAGACCTACCCTTAGCCCCTCCTGTATATGTTTAACTATTCAAACTCATTGATAATTAATAAAACGATTAAAGGTGTTTCAGTCAGATTGGAATGGTTATCATCGTAACTCGTTCGTTAATATTAATACAGAAAAGAAAGCAAAGGGGAGGCCAGACATAATGAGCATGGTCATCTGGTCAGCTTCACCAGGAAGATGCAATTTCACATTCCCCAGGGAATCACGGGTCCATTCCTTGCAGATCACTGGGGAAAGGGATCCAACCAAAGGGGACAGAGGCACATGCGCAGTGAAGTTGGGGTGATGTAGGGAAGGGGCTTGCCTGTCAGTCTAGCCTGGGGAACAATGGATTGGCAGTGGGTGGATCCCATCATGAGCGTAGGAGATCTTAGAGACTTAATTGTTTCTCTGAAGAAGCGCCTGATTAAAATCCCTAGACAAAAAAGAGTCCCCTCGTTCTTGTCCTTGGTTGAGCTTGCTCTCTCTTGCTTCTGACCCACAGAGGCCTCTTCTCTCTCCACAGCCCTGTGGCCTTAAGAAGCTGCATGGCCGAAACCAGTTTGGCTCAGTGGATAGAGCGTTAGCCTGCAAATTGAGGAGTCCCAGGTTCGATTCCGGTCAAGGGCATGTACTTTGATTGCAGGCACATCCCCAGTGGGGAGTGTGTAAGAGGCAGCTGATCGATGATTCTTTCTCATCAATGTTTCTAACTCTCTATCCCTTTCTCTTCCTGTCTATAAAAAAATCAATAAAATATATATTTTTTAAAAAAGGAAGCTGCCTTGTCCATGACCTTGCAGACCCCACACACAATGGACTGCAGCTGGGAACACAAGCTACACCCGCCTGATGCTGGACTGGACTGGGCTTTGATATGGAACAGAAAGCCTGGGCAGTGGCCTTCATTCTGGCCCCACTGAAGACAAGACTGCACTTTTTCCAAGGCAAGAGAGCGAGAGAGCGAGAGAGCGAGAGAGCGAGAGAGCGAGAGAGCGAGAGCGAGAGCGAGAGCGAGAGAGAGAGAGAGAGAGAGAGAGAGAGAGATCTTGGAGGGGAACTCCCATCATTTCCCATCATCAGTAAAGCTTTCCACAGAACCCCATCTTCCCATGGGTGCCTCAGGAATGATTTTCCTGGTGGCCACCTGCTGACCGCCAGCTCATGCTGGGGGCGGGAACAGGGAGTCTGCCAACTTGAAGTAGTTATGAAGACCTTCAAATAAAACAAGTTTTTTCATGGGGTTTGTTTTTTATCCCCATGACCCCCTGAGGCTAAGGCTCCCCAAGTCCACTGCCGTCCTCCCCAAGGGGGTACTTTATGCTCTTAGAGTTATAAATCCATTTTAATTGTCAGGGAAACAAGAGCAGCAGAACGGAGCCAGCGGGTGGGGGGGGGGGTTCTTCCCTGCACTCTCTAACTAGCTCAAATTAAATGCTGAATTGGATTTTGGGGTCTGAGTTTTGTCATGCAAACGAAGAAAAACAACCGGCTTTCCAATTTCCACATGCAAATATAGAACGAATTGTTGAGACAGAGAATATATTTTGCCATCTCAGTGGTTCTGGAAAAAGATAAGGGGCTCTTGCAAAAAGTTCCGCCATTTGTCAGCTGGCAGCTTATTAAATACCCCAAACAAATGTTTACACAGCATTAGAGGGACACTGTCAAGGTCAGGAGGCTCGAAAATGGACCAATTTGGCTTTTTTCATAGCTGTTGACAAAATCTCTTGTTCTTTTTTCCCCCCATGGAAACAAATGCAACTATGCTGTTTTCGGCTGCCTTAGGAGAAAAACACAGGCCAGGAGCCAGCCATTGTGTGCAGGCCTCTAATAATAACCCGAAAGCATGGCCAGTGCTCAGCAGTCATGAGCAACGCGACTATAACAGTTAAACAAAACCAGCCCAGAATTCTGCAGAACCTTCTGAGAAGGCAGGATGAGGCTAACTCCTGATCCTCCATTTTTGTATATCACTGTAACTAGACCCTAGCCCTCACCCAACCAATCGGAGTCAGCCAAAGCAGTGACATCACCACCGCTCCCCCAGACCACTATAAAAGCCTTGATCTGTTGAAGCTGGCTCTCTTCCACCTTGCCACATGGGTGTAAGTGGGACAGAGTTCAGGCTAGCCTGATTAAACAGCTCTTTTGCTTTTTGCTTTGGACTTGGCTCCCTGGTGGTTTTTGGGATCATGAAATCTGGGCATAACACTTCAACAAGGAGGGTAGAGGAGAGACCACGAAGTTCGGGGATCTTGCAAACAAGTCCTGACTTGCATGCCTTAGGAGCAAATCAAATTAGGCAGGAGGACGATGGGAAACGAGATCTTCTCTGCTCAAGAGAAGACACTAGAAAGGCCGAGGCCTTATTATCAGGTGGGGCCCTAATCCAACCCATAATCACTTATGTACATGCAAACGAAGTGCAGTATATGGTGGGCAACACCGAAGACAACATAGAGGTACTGACCATGCACCCAATGGGTTTTATAATCTGACGGCAGGTAGGGGAGACAGACACTAGGTAACAATAGCGCTGGGTGGAATAGAAGGGTGTGATGCAATGATGAAGGGGGAGGCAGGAGTTAAAAATTAAAACTTTTTTAAAAAGGTATTTTATTGATTTTTAACAGAGAGGAAGGGAGAGAGACAGAGAGTTAGAAATGTCCATGAGAGAGAAACATCGATCAGCTGCCTCCTGGACGCCCCCTACTGGGATGTGCCCTCAACCAAGGTACTTGCCCTTGACCGGAATCCAACCTGGGACCTTTCAGTCCCCAGGCTGACGCTCTATCCACTGAGCCAAACTGGTTTCGGCAGGAGTTAAAATTAAATTGCCCCACTGCTTGCTTTTCAATGGATGATCTACTAGTAATTGCATTTGAGAGATTTGTCCGTTAACACATTAATTCATAAACTCCATCTCTCTATGCTAACTGGAGAGGTGGCCAGCTGCTTAGAGGTCAAGGGGTCAAGGACAAAGTGTGTCGGGTTCTGCCCAGTACCAAGCTTTGCAACCTTGCCCGATCCTGGGGAAGAGCCATGCTGTCCCCCAAGACTGATCAAGTGGAAGACAACACATCCCTGAAATTGCCCCCCTTCTCATGGCCTATCCCTCCCTCCCATCCCTGCCCAGCTTTTGAAATCCTTTCTCACATTCAGTTAACTTGAAATGGTCTCAATTTTGGCCAAGGAGGTTCCTGGAGCTCTAGGGACCTGGGTGTGAAAAAGTCTCTTTTCTGTGATGACATGTCAGTCGCCTCAGCTTGTTTCCCGGCTAGAAATAGATTTCTGTCACTCTGAAGAGCGAGCCCCCGTCGGGTTTGGGAAGGGCGGCGTGTGAAGGGTGATGGGGAGCGGGGGAGAGCTGTCAGCCCCTCGCTCACGCTGGACTAAAAGCATGTAATTCACAACTTCTGCAAGCCCGGGGAAGTTATCATTTG
Source organism: Pipistrellus kuhlii (assembly GCF_014108245.1). Classification (NCBI taxonomy): domain Eukaryota; kingdom Metazoa; phylum Chordata; class Mammalia; order Chiroptera; family Vespertilionidae; genus Pipistrellus; species Pipistrellus kuhlii. The sequence continues at coordinate 10,616,184 of NW_023425516.1, read as the reverse complement.
AAAGTTGTTGCTCTAGAGTGCTTTGACAGCCTAACAATGCAAACTAAATCTTCCATTCACGCCTCTCCAGCAAGCAAGGATTCCAGAATGTGCAGTCACAGCGGAAAAACGGCGCTAAGTTCCTTATATGTTGTTGAAACTCCCAGCCAAGGCGCGCTACTTCGCTTACCAAAGAATCGTTTTCTGCAGACACGAGGCCTTTCCTAGGCCTTCTTTCTGGACAGCACTGGAAACATATTGTGCGTGAGTCCCATAGGGTCCCTCCAGAATGTCTGATTTTCCACGATTCCAAGCTGTAGCAGGTTTTCTCTCACCCACTGGGTTCAGGGGCTTGCAAACATCCCAGAAGTGGGAGCGGGGAGCCACATGGAAAAACAAGCCCTGAAATGGCCAGCAATCAGCCCTGTACCTGGGTATAGCTGGCATTTTGGAGGCGGGTTGAAATCGGAGGCATTAACATGGAGAGGCTCAGGAATGGCTCATAAAAGAGACATCTGTCGGAGGAGTAACTGCAAGAGATGAAGACCGTATGGGCTACTGAGTCTGAAATGGACAATTAATCAGGGAGGCTGAGCGAGAGAGAGCAGTGTCTGCTTTTCGTAGCACCCGGAGAGTGGCAGAGCTGTTCTGGAAGTTGTCTTAAGTCCCCCAAGCCCCGTGCCCTTTCCTGGACAGCTGTGGAGTTGGTATGCACAGTAGTGAGCCAAACAGCCCACCTGACTAACTCCATCTGCTCCCTTCTACTGGCTACCCAGTCTCCCTGTCTGCACCACTAGGCATGCGCTGGACCTGCTAAGTGTTTAAATCCCTGGTTCTAAGCTCCTGCTGTGGCCAGACGTTGAGAAGGCCTCTGTGTCTGGCTTGATCGTGGCTAGGTCTCTAGAACCTTACAAAGTTCCTGGCACAGAGCAAACTCTCAATAGGCAGCGCATGACTATTTGGATAGATGGATGGGCAAATGAATGGGTAAGCGAATGGAAACCAGTCAGGGTGTGTTGGACCGGAACAATGCTGGCTCCAGCTAAGTCATCTTTCATAGCCCTCAACATGAGCAACGGACTTCTCCAATCCTGAAAGAAGTCAGAACAAGCCCTGACCATGTTAGTTTACAGTCAAGAGGCTGTTTCTGCATCCAGCCCTCCCCCGGCTTCAGCACCACTCCCGCACTGATGATGACCCTTTGCAGACCTCTGCTGTCAACAGTAAATACACGAGGGTTAAGGCGCTTCTGGGATGGGAGAATTTTCACTCAGTTTCCATGAGAACCATTATCCTGATGATCAGACATAATAGATTCTGCCCATTAAGCAAACAGTTTGTCATTTTATGCCATTTAACCTATTCTTTCTATTGTGATCATAAGAAAAGATCAGAGACCTTAACTCTCCCTCACATGGAGAATGACTGAAGAATGACTTTCCCTTGATCACTTATATAGAGTAGTGTGTTGTCAGGCTCTCATTAATATTGTTCTGAAGATGCAGCTGATGTCCACAGTGGCAAGGCATCGGCGGTGGGGGAGAGCATGCTTCCCGAGCCACTGCTGCTGGGTCAGGTAGCAGAGTTCCTCCCAGAATTTCCTTGCACTTTCTGGAAAGGACTTCCTGTGCACTCTGACGGCACTCCCTGACTGATGCTGTCAAGTGTCCAGAAGGATGATTTCTGAATATCCTTCTCACCAGGCAGGTAAGCCACCATATCTACAAGACTCAATCCTGTATCCCTGGTACTCAGCATACACGTAACTCCACAAATGCTAGCAACTATTTGATCACTAGATTCCAACCTGTGGGACTGCAGATGAGACGTGATGGATAGTTTGCTCTGACATTGGGCCTCAGGCTGGAACTTCAAAATCTTTTGGTTGGGATGAGCAGCTATGTCACTGTTTTACTGAGACCTAGGCTCACACATCAGCCGATGTAGTTCAATCAACTTCTGTTGTCATCCAAGTTTTGACATGGGCGCTGTCTCTCGGGGCCTTCACCTCAAGTCTGATGGGAAGCTGGGGCTCTCATTGGGGTCCACAGTTAGGTGGGACCCCACTACAGAACACAATAGACAGATCGAGGCAGTAACACCCGGGTCTCCACTTCATTAGCATCTGTCACTGTGGGTCAGGCCCTGTTTTCCCCACTTCAGACACATGAACAGACTTCCACCACTGAAATGGGACTTGCCCCTCCTGTAATCATGGCAATACTTTAGGGAGGCAGAAGACATTTAGCAAAATTAACTCAGCCATGTGTTTGAGCAGAAAATAACTGGCCTCAAGGACTGTGCCTGCTGACTTAGGACTCCGGAGATGAAGGCATTTTCAGCCTGCTTCCCTTTGTGGCTGGAGCATTCACAAGGCTCTGGGATTCTCTTCGAAATCATTAAAAACACACTCATTCGTCCAAAGGCCCTCTCACCATCTGTGTACGAAGGACATATAAACATAAAAAAGTGGCGGGCCCTTTGATCGCTGTTGTTCTTGCTTCCTGGGTAGTTCCACATTTATCTCCTCATCACACATTCACACTGCCCGCAAGTCGCCTAAGACTATCGGGAAACACAGATACTTACATTACTATTCATCACAGTAGAAAAATTACAGTTGTGAAATAGTAATGAAAACAATTTTATGGTTGGGGGTCACCACAACATGAGGAACTGTATTAAAGGGTCATTAGGAAGGTTGAGAACCACTGATTTAAAGGTTTAATCATCGACACGGAAGCACCTCACCTGTTGATCCCTTCCTTGGGTGGCCTTACAAACAGGGATGTCTGCTTGGTGGTGCTGGCTTAAGGAGACAGATAACAAAAATCTCTGGCTTACATTTGGTCATTCTTCTCTGGGACCTGAGGAGCAAGTGGCCCTTATGAGTTCATTTCTACAGCAACCTTGAGCACAGTCTAGTTCCCAACCGAGTCTCTTCTGAGGCGCCAAGCTCCCGGCTCTGCCACTATAATGACTTAGGTCTAACTCTTGGTTCTGGGGAGAGGGGACAAGGCTATGGAGCCAGGCAGATCCTCCTTCTGCTCTTGGCTCCCAGTTCTCTTCCTGTGTGACCTCAGGCACATGACCAGCTTCTCTGAACCCTTAGTTTACATCTCTGTAACATGGGGGAGGGATAGTGCCTATTTTTAGTGAAAGTACTGAGGGAATGAAGAGGACACATTTTGAAAGCACATAATACCTGACATGATACATGGGAGCTATTAGTTTTATTCTAAGATCTATTTCTTGTTCTAGTTTCTTTCGATACAGCTCTTATCAACTCTCAGTAAACAAAAGCCACAGGATAACAGCGCTTTTAACTGGCTTATGTAAGGTTCTTACAAAACCCAAAGCTGAGCTCACCCACCAAGGAGAAGAATTAGTGCGCGTTTTGAATATTAATGCCTAGACGACCTCCTTCCTTGTTATGTATTTGTATTCAAAATGCCTCAGCTAGTTCTAGTGACAATTAAAGAATTTTCAACAATTTATAGAAAAACAGCGCATACAGTTTGGAGATAATTGCTCCATTGGATTCTTATGAAAGGGTGAGTTTTCTATAAATATAGTTTGGTGATTATCACTAGAGCTACTTTGTAAAAGGAGAAAGCAGGTAAATAACAAAAAAAGAACAGTCTTTATTTCTTATCATTCAAATGGATGTCAGCTCAATTACCCCCAAATTGCACAGACAATAGCAAATTGTCTTTCTTCTTTGGGGGAAAGTCTTCTTTTGAGCTTGTTTCCTGAGGTTTTGTGAGGAGTCCATTGTTTGACAAGCCCACAGTATTACAGCAGCCTCTGTCCTCAGGAGGGGCAGATGGTAGGGTCTACTTCTCTGTGCCCTGGATGCTTTGGCTCACTCTGAATGGAGTGTGCTGCAAAGTTAGAGAACCCACAGGAAGTCCTGGCTATGGTTTCACTCATAATCCCCAATGCCAAATGTCAAGGTCAGACCCAGAGTCTGGACCTGCAAACAAGGGGCCTTCTAAGTGCTCACAAAGTTTCAGGGAAGCTTGTCAATCTTCTCCTTTCACCTGCCCCCCATGCATCCCAGTAGGGAGGGCAATGCCACACGAATGCAATTCTATGCCTCCTCTGGGCTCCAAGGCCTGCTCTCCATGTTGTTACTGACTAAAGCCACTCTGGGGGCTGTAAGAGGCCCACTACAATCAATAATTGTCCAGGAAACAAACTCTGAGAGAAATCAGTGATTTATTGGAAAGGCACCTGGGAACGGCGTCCCTTATAATCACAGGCTCGGCACCTAAGAGGAGGCGCTGAGCAGAGCCTCCTTGAACAAACACAGATAACCTGGGCACAATCAAAAGCAGTTACAGGGAACATGCGACTTGGCAACAGGGAGAGCCGGCTGCATGCAAAACAGGGCTCAGGTGAAGAGCACGCAACTGCAGGATTGCAGGGAACAAAAAGACCAGCCAGGGGAAAGTCAACGCTGCTCAAATGAACAGGGGAGAGGAAAAACAAACAAACAACTGGACCATCCATACAGAGCAAGAACGCCAAGTGCATGCAACCAGAGGAGGCAGAGCAGACGAGCAGTTCACACTGGGTGAAGATGCTTACGTTTGCATCTGTTGACTTCAAAGGAAGGAACTGAGGAGTTGCCTGGGTCACAATGGGTTTCCATGGAGGATGTGGTGTGCTAAGGGTGCTGGCAGTGGCAGCCCCAGGTAGCAAGAGCTGGTGGTGACTTAGATAACATGGCCACGGGGTGCAAGTGACCCTGGGCCTCTGCCTCCTGGCCCCCAGAGGCAAAAGAAGATGAGGTAGCAACGCTGCTTGCTGGTCCTATTCATGGAGGGGCCAAAGGGAGGGATGGACCAATTCTGCCCACTCCTCTGATGTTCTATCACTGAGACCATGGCATCAGTTATCACCCAACCTTCCCTCCCCCAATCTGGAGGAGACATCAGCTCTCTCATTCTTCTAGTCAGAGGGGCAGCAAAATGACACTCACGCAGTGACATGCAGAAGAGCAATCAGACCCAATGTCAGGTCTCAAAGGGATGGCTAAATTTTCCTGAGCTCCCTGTTCTGAGCTCCCAAACCTGTTCCTGTTGGGACATGTAGAAAATGACAATATTTTCATGGAATAAACAGGTGATAGGCTATGTTTCTGAATTTGACTCTTTGGGATTCTGACTGTGCTGAGGGCTGAGGGGTCATGATATTGAGCCACCAGACATCCACAAGGAGACACTCTGCCTTGCTCACCCAGTCAGTCCAAGGGTACAGACTGGGGTCTCGGCGCCCCTTTTGCGTGGCTCTTCACAGGTGCCTGTAATCATGGCTTCAGCAGGAGGAGACCCTGGAAAGAGCCCAAGCTGCCTCAGGGACAGTCACTTGCTCTACACCAGTGTGGCTCTGTCTTGCTGAGTAGGCTTCTGAGGGACCTTCTGAGGAGGCTGCGACTCAACAGACAACTGGCACGGCAGCTCTCAGGTGGGCAGGAGCATCTGCCAAGCGTCAGCTTGTGAGGGGAGTCCATGTGGCGAGGGCAGGGACACTGCACAGCCGGGGAGCAGTCAGCCAAGTGCTGAGGCAATGCTTCCATTGTTGGGGATGGAGGACGGCCTTCAGCAGCAAAGAGGCACCGAGTATAGCTCAGCTCTTTGCAACGGCCTTTGGTTCACCATGACTTAGGAAGGGTGAGCAACGAAAAAAGCGGTTTTGGGAAGGCAGTGTGGCCTAGTAGGAAGAGCTCAGTTGGCTCTGGAGGAAGACAGAGGACACTGGAATTCTGCCTCTGCCATCTGCTGGCTGTGTGGTTTTGGGCAAGTTAGCCAAGTCTCTGAACCTCGGTGTTCTCACTTAATTATGATGGCATCTCTCGCACAGAGTTGCTGCATCTACTAAGTAAAAGCAACTGGGATGCCAGAGGGTTTCAATAAAATGTTAACTACTCCACTTGACCATGCGAGTTGTATAAAGTAGACACTGGTTTGAAGTGTGTGTCTGTGTGTGTGTGTGAGTGTGTGTGTGTGTGTGTATGTGTGAAGTTCTTTAGATTTACCTGGAATCTTAAGAAATGCTACAGAAAAATACATCCTTGTTGATTGACAGGACTGCCCTCATTGTATGAACTCTACTCAGTTATTATAATTTCTGATTCTAGGTCTGCCTCAACCTAGAGTCCCATCACTTGCTGACTGGTTCCCAAATTCTGCAGAGATTTTTATATCCATTCCACCTCCTTAGCTAGGAACCATTATTTATTAGACTGTGTGCCTCCCATGGCAGAGAATGTGTCCTGAGACACCAGCCCTGGTTCAAGGCCTGATCCATGGTGAAAACTCAATATGCTGTTGAACCGAAATGAAGAGGAAAGAAGCAGAGTGCTGGTGAGGATATGTGAGCACCTTTAGGGATCTAGACCCCCACCAGCCCAGTAGGAGGGGGAGAGAGGCAGGGCCTCAAGCCCATGACATCAACAGAAGAATAGCAAGAAAATCTGAGGGTCCGAGCTTGCTGGGAAGCCTGGCAGACCTGCCCACAGGGCTCCCCTCACTGTGCACTGTTCTCTCCCAGGTCTAGGACACTCTAGTCTCCTTTCTAAGTCCAGGTCCAGTCCCCTGTGTTGCTCAGGGCAACACAAGGCCATGGGAAGCACCTGCCTGTCATGGCTCCACCCTGACTGTCACAACAGAACAACAGGAACATGCATTTCGGGCACAATGAGGTGTGGACGCGCAAGGGTGGGCAGGCGTGTTGTGTGGGAGGCTGCTCCATCCTGCTGCTTGTCTCTGGCAGGATTGATAGGTGGGTCTTCTGGGCAGATTCCCAACTAGACACATGCAGCGCCTAATTCAGAGCCCTACAGCAGGTCTCCTCCTGCACCTACAACGGCTCCGGGTCAGTGGGAGGGGCTCCTGCTGGAAGACTGCCTGGAGAATCTGGTCCTCATAGGCCGCTCTGAGCATAGGATAAGGTAAAAGGGTCAGTTGTGCCAACCCGAAGTCCTATCCAAAGGATTCCACCTGCAGGCCATTTAACTAGAGCCTTTGGCCAAGTTCAGAACCAGCTAACAATTCTCCTGTATGACAGTGGTTCTTGCACTTAGGCCTGAATCGACTTGATCCAGAAGGGGGCTGAGATGATCATTATCTGGACCCCACACCAAACATCCAGAGTTGAGCTCTGCACCAGATTGGGGTCTAGAACACTTGGGTTCCATTTGACCAGAGCTGACTAATAAAAGGATTCATTTGAAACTTACATTCAAAATATTTCCAACAACTTTTTATTCTTTCACTAGAAGCCCGATGCATGAAATTCATGCAAGGGGCTCAGCCCTCGCAGCCCCACCCACTGGTCGCTCTGGAAGGTCATTCACACCCGAACTAATTAGCATATTAGCTCTTTATTATACAGGATTCATTCATGCTATAATTTTAGAAGTTTACTCTGTACTTACACAGTCAGAGCCGGGTACTGTTCTGGGGGTACACCCATGAACAGTGCCCCATTTTACTCCCATGGTTAATTTTCGTTAAGATAAACATGACAGCCAAAACCGGTTTGGCTCAGTGGTAGAGCGTCTGTCTTCGGACTGAAAGGTCCGGGTTCGATTCCGGTCAAGGACATGTACATTGGTTGCGGGCACATCCCTGGTAGGGGTGTGCAAGAGGCAGCTGGTCGATGTTTCTCTCTCATCGATGTTTCTAGCTCTCTATCCCTCTCTTCTCCTCTCTGTAAAAAATCAAATATATATATATATATATATATATATATATATATGTTGATGACAGCTAGCCACTGGACAGATAGAATGCTTAGTCGGGATGCCGAGTTTCAGGTTTGTACTGGCCCTAGAGGTTGGATGTGCTCCTTAATTTTCTGAATGAAACTGTATAGTAAATCTCTTACACTAAGAACCAGGCTGAACTAAAGGTAAAACAGGTCACTCTGCAGACCCAGATGTTCCTACTGAACACCTGGGTGGCTAATCCATGGGCTTCTGTGATGCTCTCCAGGGAAATACTGTGGAAGGTATGGTTTCTGTCCCAGACAAGTTCACGGTCCATCCAGGGAAATATAAATAAAAACCAGCAGTAGAGATGAATAAGACACATGGTTACGGGGCCCTGCACTTAAGAAGCATAGGCTTTTGGTAAAAGAAGGAAACACATTTAGAGCTGCTAGGCGGGCAGGTGCAGGCGGAGGTGCAGGGAGGTTCTGATAGATGGAGAAGTGGTGAGAGGCCTCTGGGAGTACTGAGCAGGACAAGAGGTTCAGCAGGCAGAGCAGGCAATGAGGGGTAGAACACCACGTGGCCAGGGCATGGGGCGGAGCCAAACAGGTCTGGGTTCCAATCCTACCTTTGACATTTATTGGCTGTTGACAGCTTACTGATCCCCATGTTTTAGATGGAAAGGAAGTGTCAGAGTGGTGACACATGCCTCAAGGGGTCTCTCTGAGGACGAAAGGTCCATGTCTCAGGAGCGGGGCCTGCCACCCAGGCTCAGAGAGTGGCCCCTGGGTCGCGTTGCGATGCCTGCAGGAGGGGAGGGGAGCAGCTGGGCCGGCCCAGCTTTGAGGGCTGGGAGGAGCCCTGTGGGATAGGTGTTGAGTTTTCTAGGTCTGAGACACCTCGGGAACACACAGTGTTTTTAAAAGAACTCCAAACACTCCCTCTTATCTCCCCTGGGACCAAAAGGGTTGATGCACTGAAAGGGTTTGTAGCTTCGCTGTGAATGGAGTCCCCTGATCGCAGAGTTGATTATCAGAGACTTCACTGGCTATGAGCAATGTTATTTCTTCAGTTCCCGGGGACAGATAAGCGAGCAATCCTGGAGGATTCTCCTACAAAAGGCCCCCCACCCCCTTCTGCCAGGGCTGCAGAGCTTGCAGGGGGACCTCGGCAATGCTCCATACCCCCACTCCCCCCACCCACTCTAAGCTGGTAGAGTTATATTTGCATGTGTGGATGGAAAGGCATAGTAAACATTCAAATTCACTTCCAAACAACACGGCTGCCCTTGGGAAGGGCTTATCTGGCCATTTTCCAGAATATTCCTGCTTCTTAGCCTGAGCCCTACAATTTTCTGATGGAGCAGCATTTGGTGGGTGTGACCTTGGAAAAACTATGTAACTAGCATGACCCTCAGTTCCGTCATTTATAGAGGAGGAGACAGAATCAGCCCCATCTTACTGGGTGCGACAGGCACAATAATGTCTCCCCCCCCCCCCCCCCCGAAAAAAAAAATGTCTTAATTCCTGGAGCATGTGAATGTGTTGTTACATGGGAGGGAGAGCCGCTGGCCTTGAGATGTGGAGAGATCCTGTGTCATCCAGGTGGCTCAGTGTCATTACAAGGGCCCTTGGAAGTGAAAGAGGAGGCAGGGAGTCCCTGTGAGGATAATGCAGGTGAGGAGGACTCAGCTGGTCAATGCTGGCTTTGAAGAGGAAGTGAGGGAGCCACAAGCCAAGGAATGTGGGCAGCTCCCAGAAGCTGGCACATGCACGGAAACAAATTCTCCCCTGGAGACAGACGAAGCGCTGGGCCCCTGGGCCTGCATCACTCCAAACGTTCTGGACTCAACTCGCATTTGCTGAGTGCCTACTCTGCACAATGCATTGTGCCAGCTGCTTTCCTACTGGCGATTTCTTTTGCTCCTTCGAAAACAATCTATGCTTCACCCACCAGACCCTGGAGGATGTGATGACCAATGGGAAGGGGCTTGTCTAACCTCCAGGGCCTCTGCTTTCCATCCCGGGCCCCTCTAACTCGGGCTGCGTGCCTCTGTTTCTCGGACACGAGGCAAATGGGACAGCCTCAGCAGCAATGTGCGCTGTCTCAGACGTGTGCATCCTGGGAGGATCCTGGGGTGTTTCCAATCCAGGTCAGAATGGGCCCCCAAATGTGCTCCTATTTCTAAAGTGCTTTGAGCTTCTCAGAGAACAGAAGCTATTTAACTCCCGAGCCTGGCAGGTCCCTCAGGTGGGTCCCTGCTTTGTCACTGTGAGCACTAGGCCGGTACCTTGGATAAGTAGAGGCAAATCAGTCCTCAGGGTTCTCTGTCTGCTATCTTTTCAGCCATGATAAAGTAATTTTCACAAAAAAAAGAACTTAACAAAAAAAGTGGGTAGGGAAATAGCCAAGCAACCTGATAAGCCTGCAAGGAAAAAACAGAATTCCGGCCGCTTCCAGCTGAGGCACGGGCCGAAGACTAACAGCCGGTCCAGAGGGGCAGCAGTCCAGTCTCCCCGGTGCCACGCAGCCTCCAGGAGGCAGGGAGGATGGGCAGGGACCAGGTGCAGAGCAGGGGCGCCAGGCTGGAGCCACCTGTAGCCATTCTGGATTCACGAGCATCTCTCAAAATATGATCACTTGATGCTAATTGGAGCTGAAAAAGCCCACACGCCCAGCATGCAAGCGGCTGACTCCAGGGCCCCTGAACAAATTGTTTTCCCTTTCCAAGCCCATCCTCCTGCACTCTCCAGCTCCCCAGGGTTTGCCGGTAGGGACAGGGCTGGGGAAGGGAACACAGATTTCTTCTTGGCACGGAGCTGTCAGAGCTGTCCCTGAGCAAATCAGAGGCCCCGTCCCAGCAGGAGGGAGACAGAACAGCATTCACATCCCACAAGCTGACGTCTGCTTGTGCAACTGGACTGAGGAGCTCACAGCCTTGATTAGATTCACGCAACATTTAAGCAGGGCCTTCTTGTGGAAGGTGTTTTCATGTAAACCATCTCATTCATACCCTTGGCAACCCTGTGGGGCAGGTATGAAGCTTCCTAAGATTTGCTACGAAGGCCATTTGTTCAGAGAGGGTTTATAACTTGCCCACAGTCACTCGTCTAACCCTGGGAGGTTTCCAGGTACATATATGGGCCTTCTGACTCTTGGTTTAGTTGCTTCCCACAATCCAGCAGACGCGTAGACTGTGGCTCTTGGGAGACTTAATCAAAACAGGACCCTCCAGTATGAATTACCCTCAGAATTATGTTGAGAGTCTGAACTTAACCCAGAACAGGAATTCCTAAACTTGCCAGTCCGGGCACGCTACGGACTTCTCAGAATAGACTTTTCAAATATAAAACAAAGTCTAGAGGATTACAAAAGAAAGCAATTACTCTGAAGTACAATTGTAAGAATACTAAAAGACAAGGCTGTGTAAGGCAAAGTATGTGCTTCTTTATCAACACATGAGAGGCCCAATACACGAAATTCACGCGAGGGGCTTGGTCCTCGAAGCCACGGAGGCTGCCTCAGCTTTGTCCGGAAGGTCATCTGGAAGGTTGATCGGCCATCTGGTCTAACTAGCATATTACCCTTTATTACTATAGATGGATAACGGTATCAAGCACAGGTCTACAAACTATTGTAACAGTGACAAGGGTGAGCCATATTTTGAGATTTCTGCATAAACTGTGATGTGATAGGAAACCATCTGAGATTTTAATTGGTAACAAGGTCACGGGTAACTACTGTTGTCTATATTTATTATTACAGGGAATACTACAGTCCTGCTAGAATTCAGTGAAAATAAAATATGATTTCCCCCCAGCTCACTGGGTGCCCTGAATTCCCCCAGGTTAAGCACTCTACATCTGTTTATACATTAATCCCCACCACAACTCAAGAAGGTACGTACTTTTCCTATCCTCATTTTACAGATGAAGAAACTGGGCCACAGAAAAATGAAAGCCAATTTCACAGGTCATTGTCCTTGAAATGGGTCATCCATGTCTCTTCCTCTAAATGGGGACTCTTTTTGCAGCCTCTTAGGAACTACCCTTTGAAGGAGAATCTTCCTTTTGGGTTTTCCCCGGTTGGGTTCAGCCAGGTGCATTTCGGGATCTGAGCCCACCAGACCTCCTCTGCCCAGGCCCAGCGGGCAAGGACCCGCTGGGAAGATGACCAATGGTCTCCAATGGCCCTGCCTATGCTAGGTGGTACTGCCTCCTGCTCTTCCTCACAGGTCCTTCCTGTTCTCCACCTTCTTTCCTAGTCATTCCTACAGAGGTTGGAGAGCTCTCCCTCCCCGAGGCTGGTTAACTCCTAGGCACCCTTCAGATCTCCCTTAGAGAAGACTTCCCTGAATAGAGACCTACCCACCCATTGCATTCGTCCATAGCTTGAAGGTCTCCTCCTCTTAATACCTAACACCATGGCACAGGAATCCTATATAATCTAATATACAAATTGTCCCCTAGGGAGTTTGACCAACTGGGAGTTCGACCACTCGCTATGATGTGCGCTGATCCTTCCCAAGGGGTGGCATGGAATGAAGGAAGGCCCTGATCGGCCCTGATCACTGGCTAGCCCTAGGGACCCTACCCATGCATGAATTTTGTGCACCGGGCCTCTAGTATCTATCTATTTTGAGACTGTTAAGTTACCACCATTTCTCTTGCTAGATAGTGGGTGCCATGAAATGGGGACTCTGCTTGGCTGAGATCACCCTTATATCCCAACCCCTAACCCTGTGCCTGGCCCGATGCTCAGTAACTGTGGAATTAATGACTGGAGAATGAATGAGTCATAGCCCTAAAGACCTCACATGTTTCCTCACTATGATCACTGTCTTACCCGACCCCCTCCCACATTACCACATGACCAGTCACTCACTAGATTCTTTTACGGCTGTACACTAAATGGGTCCCTTTATCTCCCTGGCCTTTGGGTCCTCACATTTTCCTCTCTCCTCTGAATTTCCTCCAAGCTTTGCAAACATTATTTCTGCTTTGAACTTCCAGGACTTGGATGTTCTGGGAAATATCTGTTTGAGGTGTCTCGAGACATCACTTCGCAGGTGCTGGCTTCCTTCCAGAGCTCTGGGTATGGGCTGTGAAAAGTGGGAGCCTGCGAGACTTCAGGACAAGGCTGTTAGGATATGTTGGGAGAGGGGCTTTTGCCTTTGTTTGGTTTTAGGGTGCTCCCCATCCATGCTGTCTTCAGTTTTGACTAGATTTTCGTGTTTTACTGCTTGGCATTAAGATAAATAAAAGAGATGAACCCAATGCCATCCACCTCTTTGTGCCCCTGAACATTAAGAATGAATTCAAGGACACAGGTGACTGAGGGTCTTCCAGACCCAGATGCCCCATTACATTCCTGGAGCTGGACTATCTGGATAACAGTAAAGGGTGAGAGAATTGCTCCTTCTGGGCGTGAGGGAAACAGTGATGCACTTTAGAGGCTATTTGGTGTTTCAATCACTTTAACAAAATGCTTAGAGATTTCTAAACTGCTGTAAAGGTCTGACTGCACAGCTACATAGGAAGGCACATCCCAAAGAGATGGCTTTAAAGGGAATGTTTGCTTTTAGGTTCCTGTCATCCTTGACTTGCACCTGAAGTTAGAGGGGTGCCAGGTGTGGATAGGTAACAAGAAGAACAATTTTCGTCCTATTTTTAACTGAACTACTGCAAAAGAAGAGCAGGCACTGTCTTGCAAAATGGTCTCCACTGGACCAATTTCCAATAAAAAATAGTCAGTGGGTTGGGTTCAATCCTAGGTGACTTTTGACCTTGGGGCTGGTATCAAGAATCGTCTCCTATTGAGTTCCCCTTCTGTACAACAGGGAGAGTTCTAATTACCTTAAAGGATCCGTATGGGCTTTGGATGAAATGAAGTATGCAAAGCATTCAATCCAATGCATGGCCCGAGGTAAACACTCAGGAAAAGGCAATGATTTTAAAACGAGTCAGTCATCCAATGCTTCACCACATATCCTGGCTTATACCGATAGTTCACCTAGTGTTTTACTACATAGGACCTGGGTCATCCCGACAGGCACCCAGTAGAGCAGACATTATTTTCCCCACTTGGCCTTGAGAATAGCCTCCTATTAAGACATCTGGAAGTCATTGCCCCAAGAGTCTGGATTTCTGAAACTAGGACCATTTAGAATGAAATGAGACTCTAAAACCAGGAATAGTTGTCGAATGTGCTTTGCAAACAGCAGGGCCAGGACAAGGGGAGGCTCAGGAGGCACCCAAGGCAAGTCCCTGCTTCCTCTGCCCTGCCATTGGGCATCCTGGGTGCTCACTGGATTCTCCAGCTGAACCCCAGAAGAGGCAAAGAGTCCAAGTCACAAGACAAGCCATCTGGTGTGAAAACACATCCATTTGTATGTGAGTTGCTTATGACCTAACAGCCTTCACTGATCACCCCTCGATGACGGCAGATCTTAATCACTCTTTTTAGGCATCTACTAGACTCCACAGGCAGCAAGAATCCAGGGAAGAGTTTAGAGTAAGAGATTTGACTTCAAGGTGTAATTTCAAGAGCCTCAAGCGTCAAACTTTCTTACCTAGTCCAGTGTTACTTAAAACTCGTGCCTTGTAGGTCAATTCCTGCATTGGGAAGACTACTTTTTCATTTGTGCACTGACACAGTTAACAGTTATTTACTTAAAAAATAGTTGATGAGATGTACTGAGTGCCAGGATCAAGCATTGGGGGCTATGATGGAGGCAAGATCCTGGAAAAGAGGTAAGAACAGATACCCTTGACGCAATTGCAGTATACACAGGAAGATAAGAAACGCACAAGTAAAAGGCTTTCCCATGAAAAGGCAAAATGTGATTAATCCTAAATGCGTAAAACAGAGTCAGATGCTTGTAATGGGAACTTGGGAGGGAGGGTTCCAGAAGGAAGATGTTGCTCCAATGGCTTCTGGGAAAAAGTTTGTACATGAGCCTTTTAAGATGTGCATGGGCTTTGCAATGTATTTCATTAAACATGCAGAACCTTCCTTTTTCTAATTTAATGTTGTTGTTTTTTTTATTAATTTTTAGAGAGAGAGGGAGGGGGAGGGAGAGAGAAAAACACTGACGTAAGAGCAGAATGTCGATCAGCTGCCTCCTGCACATCCACTACCAGGGATTGAGTCCACAACCCGGGCAGGTGCCCAGCTAGGAATCGCACCAGCAACCCCTTAGTGCATGGGATAATGTCCAACTAAATGAGCCACATCAGCCAGGGCCCCTTTTTCCTTCCAAACTAAGCATCTCAAGGTATAAACAAGAAAGCCAAGAGTGTATCCGTGACAGCCCCATCAAGAGCTCAAGGCCCTGGCTGCCTTGTCAAAGGGACATCCTGTTACTGGTGGCAATCAAATTGCATGTTAGCTTGCAAGTCACGAATTAACAACCTTTGCTAATCACTCCTGGTTGATATTTTTTCTAGGCACATTTGACAGGATGAGTTCTGTCATCGACGCTGGCAGCTCCTCAGCAAGTCCCACCAGCAGCTGCAGATGCTCACTAATAATATTTTGTTTGGGTTCCCCCTTGCCATGCCCCACCCTCCTGTTTCACAAGTAGGTACAGCGTCATCACCAAGCGGCACCCACAGAATGGAACACAAAGGCAACTTCCACATGTTAAATGAAAGCAGATGTTGAGAAATGCCATTATCCCAGGCACGCCACAATAAATGGCATTAACACTCCGAAGTGACGGCTCTCTGAATTGGACTGCAAGGAGCGCCCATTTACAATTAAATGAGGGACTTATCTTTTCGCGTCCCTGGATTCCACAGGTGGCGTGGTGACAGTCATTTTGTAGTGTTTTGATTTTGGTGCAGCTGTTCGGAGCCAGCTAAGCAGGGATTGGACAGGCGGGCATTGAGAAAGGTGTTGGTGCCAGATGCACTCATTGTCTAACTGCCTGGATGCAAAACTAACTTAGCAGAGCAGCTGAAGTGAGAGAGCTCTTGAAATGACTTCTTCCCGAACAGCGCGTCTCCCGGCGCCTGGAGCTGCGTTATTGTTCATGTCACCACTGTCAGGGGCCTCCATGCATCCTGTCATCCCGGTCCTTCACTACAGAATCAGGAAAAAAGATCACATTATAACGACAGGAATATTACTTCATGGTCAAAGAGCAGAGCCACACACATCTGCACATCTGTGGGTAATACCACCCTGGGTATTATTCCATCAAGACTACAGATGCTGCCCTAACCGGTTTGGCTCAGTGGATAGAGCATTGCCTGCAGACTGAAGGGTCCCAGGTTCGATTCTGGTCAAGGGCATGTACCTTGGTTGCAAGCACATCCCCAGTAGGGGGTGTGCAGGAGGCAGCTGATGGATATTTCTCTCTCACCGATGTTTCTAACTCTCTATCCCTCTTCCTTCCTCTCTGTAAAAAATTAGTAAAAATATATTTTAAAAAGACAAAAATAAAAACTTTATAGATGCTAAACTCAGCATAGTGACAAGGAGCATGGGTCATGGATCAAACAAAACTGGGGCTGAATTTGAGCACTGCTCTGTGCTAGCTCTCTGGTCTTAAGCCAATTGTTTACTCTGTATGGGCCTTACTGTCTCTGGGGAGAGTGATATTCATTTTGGGAGAATCCTGACATGACACTGATGGCTCTTGGCTTAAGCTCAATTTTGAGGTCACCGTTTCCCTCTCTATCCACTCTCACCAACATAATGCAGGGAGGCAAAAGTAGGCTTATGGCTGTGAGTATGTGAAACACAGAATTTATTCTTGTATTCATATTAAGTATTGCATTATCTTCCACAGGAAAACTGTAAACCTACATTTGCCCAGCCTGTATTTTAGGAGCAGAGTGATGCCTAGAGAAATGTTGGACTCAATAAAGTCAGGCAGAGCACAGCTTTATTGGTGGGTTTGCTCATTATTTGTTACATCTATCTCCCCATCCATCCACCCTCCTCTATTCTGAATAGCCATCTAGGCAATTGGGTGACTTCTACCGGCCTGAAAATATTGTCTTGAAACTTCCCCACTGCCAAATAAATAGGTCCATATAATTTGAGGGTCCAAGACACCTCAGAAGTAACCGGTGCAGCACTCCTTCACTGGCTCTACAATTGCTTGTGTCCCTAAATAATGTTTACCCCTGACTTACATGTTGGGGTTATATACCACAGAAAATATGTATTTTCTGGTTTGTTAGTTTGTTTTATGGGTTCTTTGCCTGGAATATTTCCTGAGGGGATCCTTATGCCTTCTTACTAAATCAACAATCTCATGGTATAGGTGAGAGAAACAATTTGAGGTGATGGTTAGATAGAGCCGGTGGTCAAAGGACTAATGACAAGTCCATACTATTGGCTGAGAATTTGAAATGTCTTGTTGCTTGTAAAATATAGAAATTGCCTCTATGGCATATAACTAGTTGGCATGCAGATAATAATGTATCCATCTCTCTATGTATCTATGTATCTATCTATTTACCCATCAATCAATACATTTATTTATCTATCTGTACAAATACTATACTCCTTAAGTCTTTCTATTTAACTTGTTTTATATTGTTTAAACCTGGGAAATGCTAAAATATTCAATGTTATTTCCCCATCAAATATTTCTGCATTTCCTTTTACATAAAGAAAAAGAGCCACATGCCCCAGATTCCATCGGAAGTGGGGGGAGGGGGTGTGTGGTCAGAATAGAAGGATGGGGTGGAGTGATTGACATGCTCGCCAGTGTGTTCTGCATCATCATGGGTACATCTGCTGTGGAATAGATGCATCTCTGTTGGTTCAGTGCCGCATGAAATGACAGCAAACAGCACCTCCTAATGGAAGGCCCAGGGGTCATTGCGTGTTTGTTTTGAAAGCACAGCTCTTGCAATGATTACATGCTCAAGAGATGAACGGGATGGAGAAAATAAATACACAAACATGTGGCAATGTGGCAATGACAGTTGCTTTAACACAAACCTGTTTCTCTAAGGAGCTCCCTGGGAGAGCTTGTATACAAGGGCTGTCCTCCTCCCTCTCCCAGGGGCTGACATTCTCAGAAGGAGATCCTGAGGCCAGAGAGATTCCAGAAGAACCGAGTCCTCGCATGCTGGCTCACAGCTCCCACAGCCAGAGCGCATCTCACTGGGTAGAACCAGATCAGAGTGAAACTCATGGTGCTAGGTCATGACTCTCGCAAATGCATGCTCCCAGGTCTCCCAGGGAGCACTGGGCTTGCATGCTGGGGATGTCTTAGTGAGCAGGTGCGACAAGTAGGGGAATAGAAAACCTCTCTCTTTGGAGTCGGGATTCTATCTCACACTCTGACACACCAAGGACCTAATAGCCTTGTGTGTGTTTCTGTTTGGTACACAGACCTCACATTCCTTTGCACCTGGACCTGTTCAAGTGGCTTCACAGATACGGCTATGTTAGAATGATGTGGGAGACCTGCCCTGGAGCTATCCAAAGCTGAGAATTCTGAGTTTCAGGCAGCCACGCACCTTTAAATCACTGGAATGTGCCCACGTGCGGCTGTGTGAAGATGCTTCTCACTGCTGTTATCCTTTTAGTAGGATCATTCAGGTCATCTGATCCGGTCCCCGAGATGCTCTGCTCCCACTATTTCTAACAGAAGTGATTTGTCACACGGCACTACCCTCCCTGCTGCAGAGAGCACGGGATGGAGCTGGCTTGCTCCAACGTGGGGCCTGAGCTTCCCTTTTCTCTGTTCAGTGTTTTACTTACAGAGGCAATGAGCCCTCAAAACCAGGAAATAGGAACACCCTCATATTTCGAAGAGACACACACAAGTGCAAGGTCAAATGTTAAGGCGGTCCTGAGTCAGGCTTGCCCACTGCAGGGTCCTGAGTCAGGCTTGCCCACTGCAGGTCTACGCAGCCACTTCCCTGCTGATGGATAAATGCATTTAATGACCTCTACCTGCACAATCTTTGGTGTGTGAGCTCAATGTGGTCTCATCTACTCTTCCATGGGTCCCATTTAATAACCACCCTCTGAATATCAGCAGCATTCCATTCGGAGAGCCATAGAATGCATCACAAAGTGTCTCCTTACATGGAAAGATGCAAATTGGAATCCCTTGGGGAAGACAGTTGGTGACATGCTGCTCTGCATGAATAAGGTCTGCCCTCACACCTTTATCCCCGAGCACATGTGTCTCCAGGCAGAAGAACAGGTCCTCTCCGCCATGTTCAACAGACCCTGACTTCAAGTCATACCCACATCACCACCTACTCTTGAGTTTCACATTTCTCTTTGTTTCTCCTTGCTCCTTGTTTTTATGGGTCTAATTAGGTCTTATACTCTTGACAATGGCATTCAACCTACATGTGACTGTAGACCTGTGAGGAAGAATTAGCATTCTTTGCTTTCTGGGGTTTTATTCCCTTGGGCATCTCCATTTCCTTTCAGCCTTTAGGGTCCACCCCATATTTCTTTCCACATATATTGTCCTCAGTGTCTATTCCTCTTAAGAACCCACCCAAAGGTACAACTGTTTGAGAGATAATCTGTTTTCTGTCTATTTAAAAATTTTTAAAAATGTTATATACCAGGGGAAGCCGAAAGGCAACATTAAATGGATGATTATATATAAACTAGAGGCCTGTTGCATGATATTCCTGCAAGATTAGACCTTCCTTTCCCTGGCTTTGCTCCCAGCCACCTGGGAGCCTGCAAGTCTTTGCTCCCAGCTGGAGCATCACTCCTGTCGCTCCCTCCATCTACCCCCCTCCTCCTCATAGCAGGTGCCCTGCCCCTCCCAGCCACTCTGCACCTGCATATGCAAATTAACCTGTCATATTTGTTGGGTTAATTTGCATACCCACTCCTGATTGGCTGTGGGCATAGCGAAGATACTGCCCATTTACATTTTTATCTATTATTAGGTAAGATATTTCAGATTGTGGTTTGAAGTTGGGTCATCTATAGTCATTGTAGCCACTTGGTAGGGCCTTGTCATTCCATCAAATGACCGCCTATTATAAGCTGGGTATTGAAGCTGCCATAGAGCACATGACCTGAAATTTGTCTGGGGTCACTTTCTTCAAAGAGTTTAGCAAGCAGAGGAGGTGAAAGCTACAGGGAAACCACTCATTGGTATAACAGTCAACACCCCATCCAATTTGGGGCTCAGAGGAAAGCCTGAGTCATAGATACAGTACGGAAATTACTCTGCTTTCAGAAGCCCCATGAATCTGCTCCATCAGACACTGTCTTTTGGCAGGAGATACAAAAAGCTGATGATACTGTAGATCATCTCAGCAGCTCGCTGCTGAGGAAAAATTAAAAATTAGATCACTCAGGGGCAATTTGAACGCCATTACGGAATATTATTTTGAGATACTGTCTTGAAACACTGCCATCTAAGAGCCTTGCCCCATCCCCATTGTAAAGAAAAGCGTTTTTAAGACAGGAGACTCAACAACCCCTGACTTGCCACCCTTCCACCAAGGACACCATGACCAGCAGCATGGCATGGCCTGCCAGCATTACCTTCACATGCACAGCTGGCAGAATGCCCCAAGCTGTGCCATCATGCCAGGCACACTGGGAACACGTCACAGCTGGCACATAATTAGAAGCTCGGTGCAAGCAAATCATTGCATTTTTTTTTTTTTTTTTTTTTTTTTTGCCATCCATCCTCCTTCCGATCATGCTCAGAGCATAGCAGCTCCATCCACATAACCAAACAGGACTACAGATCATAGGGGGAAATCAACAGGTACCCCCAGTTGTATGTTTCTCACAGGCTTCACTACCACGTCTTGACTTCTTTTATTTTGTTTGAAGTTTTCTGTTTCTGCCATAGTGGAATACTCTAAGCAAAGTCCTGTGATGGATTTTCAGTGAATCTCCTGCAAACTCACCTTGAATCACATCACCACATGAGGAGTAATATGAAACAAGGAGTAGCTGCTTTGCCGCTGTTCCTCCGGGGGTTTGGAAGTCATGTTTTCTTAGAAACATTGGCATGCCAGAAAGGGATGCTCTTTGACCATTCGTGTAAGTTGAGACGTGGCTGTGAATTTTAGAGGTTGATAGAAACTTCAAGAACTGTGTGCTGTCTTGCCCTTGGATGTGAGGGAAGCATTACATTCACCAAAGTAAATGTCATCCAGAAAGCCAAAGAAAAGCAGCTGAGAAGGCTAACTCTTTACACATCCAAACATTTTCCCCATTCAGATGGGAAAATTCAATCCAACTAGTATTTATTAACACATACTATACGATTGAAGCTGTAGGATCTGAGTGTTAGAGATGGAATGAGAATTCAGTCCTCAAATAACAGTTGTACTATAACATGGATGAGAAGTAAGAGTGATTTCCACTGGGGGCACTGTCTGAGTGGGGTTTGCATGTTTTCCCATGTGTGCATGGGTTTCTTCTGGGACCTCTGATTTCCTTCCACATCATGAACATGTGCATGTGTGTATGTGAGCAAAGGGGCGGGTCTCAGCTGTCCCAGTCCTAAGTGTGGCTGTGGGAGTGTCCAACAATGGAAAGGGGGCCTGTCCAGGGTGGGTCCTACGTTGCACCCTGAGCTGCAGGGAGAGGTCTAGCCACCTTTGACACTGAATTGGAATAAGCGAATGATCTTACTTGTTTTTATTCATTTTCCTTAAATGTATGCATGCCTCACATTTATGTCAATGTTCAATGTTAGAAGTGTCTTGGGTCTTTATTTGGTGATTTTTTTATGTGACCAGAAAGATGCCGTAGGAACCTAACTCTTCTGTATATCAAGTAGCTTATGGCAGTGGTTGGCAAACTCATTAGTCAACAGAGTCTAATAGCAACAGTACAGTGATTGAAATTTCCTTTGAGAGCCAAAAACCGACTTCTGTGCATGGGCCAAAAGTTTCAATTGCACTGTATGTGCACGCCTGCACGTGGGATTTTGTAGAAGAGCCACATTCAAGGGGCCAAAGAGCTGCGTGTGGCTCGCGAGTCGCAGTTTGCCGACCACTGGCCTATGGTAAAGTTGGTTTTGGAATATGTTGCTTTGCTTAAAGTTGCAGTTCTCAAGAACACATCGATGGCACAAGTGAGGACTTCGCTGTACAATGCAGTCAACACAGACAGAGGCAAGGACATAGCGTCGTGAGGCGCAGAGCGGGAAAGTGGGCCCTGCTTGGAGATGTGCACTTTGCATTAATGAGCCAGGGCTGAAGGATGGTGCTGGGAAGAATTCAACCTCACCTCCAACGAGGCCTGGCCTTTGCCAGCGACTGTGTGCCTGGAGACTTCGCTTCACCCTGGAGAGTCTAAGAGTGTGATGGAGGGTGGGGCTCCGGGTGCACGGCCTTAGTGGACTGGAGGCCATCCATCCACCAGTCAAGCATCCCTCTGCATCGGGGAATGCATTCAAAATTTCTACTAAACTCTCAACCCTGAGGCTCAGGCTAGCTCCCTGGTAGGTCTTACAGTGTCTTGTGACATGAAAGTGACACAAGAGGGGGACACATCCTGACACCAAGGGAAGAGAACAGCGGGAGCTCTGCATTGCTTCTTCCCCTGGTTTGCCCCTTGCTGTTCTTTCTGATTTTCATCCTTTTTCTGTAATAAACAGGAATCACCTTGGCTGAGAGGCTCAGTTGGTTGGAGCATCATCTCGTGCACCAAAAGGTTGTGGACCTGACTCCTGACTGGGCACATATCTAGGTTGCAGATTCAAGTACCAGTTGGGGAGCTTAGGGAGAGGCAACTCACTGATGTTTCTCTCTCCCATCAAAGTTTTTCTCTTGCTCTTTCTCTCCATTACTCTCTCTCAGAAATCAATTCTAAAAAATATACCCTTGAGTAAGGATTAAAAAATATGCACACTCATCACAAGCATAATAGCTTTCCAACAAGGTCTATACATCCTTGTAGAAAAGGCTCAGACCCGAGCCTTTTAGATGGTTTGGGGAACCTTCCTGAACTTGCAGCTGATGTCAGAAGTGAGGTGGTCCATTGTGGGGACTGTTCCCTTTAAGTGGACAGTTGATCGAACTCCTACAAGAACGACTGGAAGTTCGGTAGGCAGAGAAGAAAGGTGCCGCAGACTAACTATTAAATATGATATCTTGAAAGTTCTTGCCTGTTACAAATCCCAATTGCAACAAAGCCTTGATAAACAGCCTGTGTTCTCGCCAGCAGGATTCCACGGCCCGGATAAAGATCTGAGCTGAGCAGATATAAGGAAGATGAACAGACCGGCTGAACTTAAATTACACCAAATAGTTCAAAAAGTCTTTAAGGCACTGACAATCTGCTTAAAGATGCCCGCGCGAAACTCCTAGTGGGATGGAGTTGTTTGTGTTTTTGTTTTTGTTTTTTTGTTTTTTTTTAAACTTTGTGAAAGAACATAGTAGCAAGGAGCCAACTTCCTCTTTGTGCTTGTAGACTTGTGCGGGGAAGGAAAAACGTTCAGGGGTTTCTCCTTGACCTGCTCATTGCAAAAAGGGTCACTCGGTCTCCTAACACTGAGTCATGACCTCCAAGCGCATAATAGGGACATTGTCCAGAGGAAGGACATTGGCAAGCATTTCTGGGCAAGATGTGACACAGGCCCCATCCTCCAGGGGCCATGCAGACCTCGAATATGTTTACAGGACACCCTTGCTCTTGTAACAGCACAGCTAGCTTATCTGTGTAAGTCCCCTGGAAAGACCTTGAAATCCCTAAGAGCAGGGTGGATGTGTCCTTGCTTTAGTTTTCTCAGCACCTCAGACATTAATGGACCTGACGGAGAGAGGTATTCAGTAAGTGATTTTGGTTAAATGAATAAATAAACAGAACAATAGCTATCGAGTAGTGTGGTGTAGAGGAAACAACAGAAGTTTTGGAGTAAAAACAAAACAAAACACAGGTCCAAATCCAATCTCAACTTTTAAAGGGCTGAATAACTTTGTCTAAAACCCAGTATCTTCAACTGTGAACTGGGTGTTATCTAACCGGCCCCGTGAGACTGGCCATACTTAGTGCAAAAAAAGATAACTTCCAAATATAGCTCAGATCACATGTAACCCCTCCCCCCCCATGAAAAGCTCTGATCCTCATACAAAGGATGCTCCTAGCCTTGGAGTAGAGACCTATTGGTGGGTTGCATTCTCATCACTGGGTAACTCCATAATGACTACAAGGGAACCAGCCCCCGCTAGGATGTAGCTCCCTCCCACCCTTTCCCATCCTAATGATCATCAAGGAGTCATCCTGATGTGAGCATATCAAAGAAACACAAAGAGTAACGGTCCCAGCTCCTCTGAGCCGAAGTGCAGGCAGGTTAACTAAAAGTAATTTTATAAAAGGGTCAGCAGTCTGACAATGGTATCTCCACGGCAAGCCATTGAGATGAAAGGTGATTCTTGTCCAAATGCAGCGCCATCACTCACACGGTAGCGCAGTTTATTTCGCATGGGTCAACAGCTTGCTATCCGTTTCCAACAACCTGCAGGCCCATCCTTCCCCTCCACACCCCTGAAGCCTGAAGGAAGTGCCATTTACAGAAATGCCTCTAGGACAGCGATTTTTAATCAGTGTGTTGCAAGAATTTTGAAAGCATGCGCCGAAACCAGTTTGGCTCAGTGGATAGAACCTCGGCCTACAGACTGAAAGGTCCCATGTTCGATTGCAGTCAAGGGAATGTACCTTGGTTGCAGGCACATCCCCAGTAGGGTGTGTGCAACAGGCAGTTGATTGATGATTCTCTCTCATCAATGTTTCTGGCTCTCTATCCCTCTCACTTCCTCTCTGTAAAAAATCAATAAAATATATTAAAAAAAAAATTTTGAAAGCATGCAATACCTGACTATTTAATCAGGGACACCAACTTCTCTTCCCTTAGATTGTCCAATAAAAAAACAAAATTGCAACAGCCAACACAACAATACCTGCCCGGTGGGAATGAATCAAAATTATACCTTTATTATTATTCTTTTGTCAGGTCGGCAAAACATATAATATATGCTTTTCGGTGTGCTGCAGAATTTCAGTAATTAGCTTATGTGTGCCATGAGATGAAAAGGGTTTAAAATCACCCAGCTAGGATGTAATCCACCGCTAAGTGCACAGCTGGTTTATTACTGTCTTGCGTTATTTGGAATTCACGTTATTTATGTTCCTCACCCTGTGCCCAGACCTCTCAGTCGTTGCCCATTGCTCCTCTAACAAAAAAAATAAAAATAACAAAATTGTACTCCACGTTATATTTGGACATCATCTGCCCGAAAGGTAATAAGATACAGCAACTACAATGATGGAAATGAAGGGAAGAGATTGTTAATATAATAGAGGCTTCTATCGAATACAAGGCATGCTGTAAATCAATGTGCGGGAGCCATTTAAACAACCTATCCTGTCATCCTGTTTAAAACACATTGATTTCTCTCTTTTTCCTCCTTGTGCATTGTATCTCCTCAGTTGTTTCTCCCCTTTCCTGTGAATTTGGATAGCAAGCAAGCCAAAGGGAGAGAAACTTCAACCGAGGGACCGGCGGAAATAACCTGAGTGACAAGACTGCCCCTTTAAGAAGATTTTTAATAAATCAGGGGAAAACGAAATCTCCACCATAAAGTGCCATGTCTGACAAATTGAAATTAAATTGCACCAACTCTGGGGAAGCCAAGAGGGCTTGCTCTGATGTTTCTTCCCCAGGTAAATAGTGAGCAGGTAAGAGCGGCTGGGGGAAGGTTATGTTTTTTCAAAGAATCCCCCTGAACTCTGATCAAAACGTGATTGTGGACCCCAAATCCATATTCAGTGTGGAATATGAGTCCACAGGCTAAGAATAAATATGGAGATTTTGGTTTTTGCATATAGATGCCTAAGTATATTTTCCCCTTTAATTCTAAAATCATTCTCTTGGAGAGAGTGGTAAATGGAATTTTTGTTTTTGCAAGCAGTGGGTTTTCGCAGTTATCAGCTGTCAGGTTGGAAAAATGCATGGCAGTAATAAAAGGGGGAAATATATGATCCATAAATAAAGAAAAACGGGACTTGTTTGGCATTATAAAGCTTTAATGCCTTCAGGTAGCAAAGTCTCCAAGCGAAGTCCCTTGCTGGAGAGACCTGCATACCAAGGAGGAGGTGGCCTGGGCTGGCAGGCTCTGTGTCAAAACCTGGCCTTTCTTTCCCACAGGTCAGTAGGAAAGCATGCGAGGCTCACCGCCAGTGATAAGTCATGGGAAAGTTCTCACGCGAAGTTACTTAAAAAAATTTTTTTTTTTTAAATTTATTTCAGAGAGAAAGGGAGTGGGAGAGAGATAGAAACATCAATGATGAGAGAGAAGAATCACTGATTGGCTGCCTCCTGCATGTCCCACACTGGGGATCGAGCCCACCAACCCTGGTATATTACCCTTTTATATACATAATCCCATATAATAAAAGCCCAGTGACCAAAACTGCAGAATGACCAGAGACCAGAAGGACTCTTGCCAAGCGAGTGGTTAGGGGTAATCGGGCAATCAGGGAGGCAGGCAAAGTGTTTAGGGGCAATCAAGCAGGCAGGCGAGCAGTTAGGAGCCAGTGGTCCCAGACTGGGAGAGGGACGTCCACCTGCCAGTTTAGGCCCTATCCGCAGGGATCCCTGTGGAATTGGGCCTAAACCAGCAGTAAGACATTGGAATCGAACCATGATGTTCTGACGAGGAATTGAACTGTGATGTTCTGGTTCATAGGTCAACACTCAGCCACTGAGTCACGCAGGGTGGGTGGAAAGCTATTTTTTAATCTCTATTTCTGGGAATGTACATATGCTGCTGAAACGATGATCAATATCGTTAATAGCATGCATGGATAGCCTACAATAATATGGTATCAAAGCCTGCAGAGTTAACTCTCTCCTTGGGAAAAGGTAAGGGACTCTTATTCACAAGGCTGCTGAAACAGTCTAGAATTCTCCTTACATGCAACAAGCAGACGATGGACATGAGCTGAATGAATGAGTAAATGAGTGCTAATGGCACTTTGCCATTAATTAACTGGAAAGGCAGAGGACGTTGATAATTTCTGTTTGTTTTGTTTGAGGGCTGGAGAAGCAGGGGATGTCTGTATAAAATGGAGGACTTACCTCCGAGGGGGGGGGGGGGGGGGCAAGCCCATCGGGTCCAGCACGCTGCTCCCCAACCTCCGTTTACAGTACACACATTTGGCTTTTAATGAGAAGCTTGCCTTGGGTGAAGAGATACTGATGAGTCAGCGTATTTACAGGCACACAGTCCCAGGCCATTGTGTGAAGTCTCAGCTCTGCTGGAAACGTGTTATCGCCCCAAAACACGCAGGCGCTGCCACTGTACAATCTGCACGCTCCGGCGAGGTTGTATGTCGCGTGCGACTTACCCGCTCAAGTGTACTCGCACACTCCTGCAAATTTAGGTAAACGATGCATAAATTAAACCTAATCTAAATAAACAAGTGTCTCTTTGAACCAAAAGGCAAGCTGCCATGCATACTTAAGTGAACAAGAATGAGCCCCCTTCCAGCGGTGTGTCTTATAGAAGGCTTTCCGCGTCTTGATTTCAGGAAGGAGAGTGTGCAGGGCGAAAGCCACAAATCGGCTTCACCAGGGACAAGGACACGGAGAAACCTGCTTTGGAGGCGGCATGCATTAACAAACAAGATCCTCAGTGGAGCTTAAATTATACGGGTGTCTACTGACGCTGATAATCGCTTCTTTTCATGCGCTTTTGGAGAGGCAGAGTTTGAAGAGTTATTATTTCTATCCTTCCTCAGTGGAAAAAGCCAACTCCTGTAAACGGCGGCTCTAGAATTGATTAAAATCCAGACCAGTTCTTCACGGCGTATGTATTTTTTTCTGTAGGAGTCTCATGAAGGCTGGTGTACTCTAAGCAACACTTTTAAGATGGGCACAGGGCCTAGGGACATGCCTAATGATCTCAGCGAATGTTTTCCGTCTGTGTCTCAGCAACACCGTTGTAGTTCCCGTGACTCAGCATCCGAGGATCTGAGCTGAATGGGCAAACGGAGAGGGATCCCAATATCATAAACAGGGACCTTTCCACACCTCTGCACTCTCACACTTCCTGCTCCTTCTGTGCAGAGAGCCCACATCCCCTCATCTTTCCTGGAACAAGTGGAGCTCTCTCTTTTTTAGGGCTCAGGCTGCCTCTCCCAGAGTCCCATTTGAGCTCCCTGGGCAGAGTGAGGTGTGTGCACCCAAGTGTGGGCCCCTGAATGTGGGAACCTGAGTGTGGTACCCAAGTGTGTGCAGCTGAGTGTCGGCATCCAAGTGTGGGCACCCAACTGTGGGCACCTGAGTGTGGGCATTCAAGTGTGTGAAACTGAGTGTGCTCACCTGAGTGTCAGCACCCAAGTGTGGGCACCCATGTGTGTGCATCTCAATTTGAGCATCTGAGTGTGGGTAACCCGAGTGTGTGCACCTGAGTGTGTGCACCTGAGTGTGAGCACCTGAGTGTGGGCACCCATGAGGACAAAGCCTGTATCTGCTTCCTTACCCTGTATCCCCAGCACAGTGCCCGGATATAGAAGGCGTTCAGAATGAACCCCACCTCTAATGTCCCTCATTGCAGATATCACCAAACCCCGATAAAAAGATTGTACTTCATTACTTGCTTACATCTCAGTCTGGCCTCCTAGAGGGCTGGGCCCTCCAAGTCCAAATTCCTGCCTTACTGATCTGTATCCCCAAGACCAAACATCACAAGTACTTAACAAATGTCTCCTCACTGAAAAAGTTATTCCATTATACCTCAATGAATTGCAACAATCAACCCGAAGCTTATTAGCTGCTGTGACTCCTAAGTACCATCTTTGTCTTTTAAGCCTCACAAGTGACTAAGAATCCTCTTTTATATATTCTATTTTACTTTATTTTTAAATTTGTGTAAATCCATTTTATTTTTAAAGTATTTATTTATTTATTTATTTATTTCATTGATTTCAAAGAGGAAGAGGGAGAAAGATATAGAAACACAAATGATGAGAGAGAATCATGGATATGCTGCCTCTAACACACCCACTACTGGAGATCAAGCCTGCAACTGGGGCATGTGCCATGACCAGGAATCAAACCCGTGACCTCTTGGTTCAAAGGCTGATGCTCAACCACTGAGCCATGTCAGCTGGGCAGAATCCTGTTGTTGTTTTTTTGTTGTTTTTTTTAATATACATTTTTTAAAAATTGATTTAAGAGAGGAAAGGAAAGGGAGAGAGAGAAACATCAATGATGAGAGAGAATCATTGGTTGGCTGCCTCCTGCACACTCCACACTGGGCATGTGCCCCGAATGAAAATGAACCTCCTGGTTCATAGGTCAGCATTCAACCACTAAACCACACCAGCCAGGCCAGGAATCCTCTATTTAATTATTTTTAATAGTGGTCTACCTGAATCTCTCATCTAGCCCAAATGACAGTTTTTCTTACATGCACCTACCCAGCAATTGTCTTTTTTCTACTCAGGTCTTGCAGGCACAGACAAAGGCTGTATACATGGTCCAGGTGGGCCTTTGGGTGGAAACAAAAAGGACTAAGAAGCAGTCCTATGAGTGTGGACTCAAGTTGAGCATGACTTTGCCTCAGTGTGATATCCTCTCAGGCAGATTGAGAGCTGGCCTCTCCATCACGAGAGAACATGGGTCAAATTCAGAAGGACCGAGCGTCCCAGATTCTTCTTTTCTCTCTGCCAAAGCAAGGCCTATATTCGGTGCTACAAGGAACTTGAGAGCTGAGTTCCCCTGATCCGCGGACTCCCTGCCTAAGCACACACTCCAGGGACCAGCTCAGGGCAGGCTCTCATTTCTGGGAGGCCGTGTCCTCTGCCCTTGGGACAGTTGCCTGCATGATGGGAGCCGCAGGAGACCACACTGAGCCGCTCCCTGGGAGGAAGACATGACACGGCCTCTGAACAGACACGAACAAGAAAAAAACCCAACACGAATGGAAAAGCCACTGGTGCAGCTTAAGCCTCGGCCCCACTGCACAAATGACAAGCGCGCAGGACTGCACAGAAGAGCCCGGAAGTCCACGGGGACTTGGCAGATGTGCACGTGCAAAAGGCTCTGGTGGCATGCTCCCAGAGGGAGGGATTTCCGGGAGGCGCTGGGGGGGGTGGGGAACCCATTCACTCCGTCGGTTAGTACCGTGGTCAGCAAACTGCGGCTCGCAGGCCACATGGGGCTCTTTGGCCCCTTGGGTGTGGCTCTTCCACAAAATACCATGGCCTGGGCGAGTCTATTTTGAAAAAGTGGCCTTAGAAGAAGTTTAAGTTTAAAACATTTGGCTCTCCAAAGAAATTTCAATCGTTGTACTGTTGATATTTGGCTCTCTTGAGGAATGAGTTTGCCGACCACTGGCCTAGCACTACAGGGACCAACTGCAGACCCCAGTTCCTGCACTGAATTTGGATCGGCCCAGGCTCATCTCACAAGGACTTTTCACCCCCAGCGCTTTGAACATCAGCAAGGCAAACAGATAACTGTGAGCCAGACCCCAGAACTGGAGAAGAACTGGGGGTCCTGGACAGCCTGCTCAGATGGAGTCTTTCAAGTCACCCTGTTCCTGACAGGTGGAACCCCTCAGTCAGCTGGGGAATGAGTCAGACATGGACCCCCAGACACGCTGTCCAGGAAGGAAAATTGGTGAGTTGGGGCCACTGGGGGAAAGGGAAGGGCACCACCTATAAATGACTAGAGCTAAGAAGGCTGCTCAATGCATTTGGAGTGCCCATGTGTTGAGCCCCCGTGGGAGAGGCTCCTCCTTGGATGGCTGCATGAAAGCTTCCTTGGCAGCATCACACTGATGCTACACAAACATTTCTGGGTAACCATGGGGACGTGATGAACTGTTGGAACTTCTGGGGGTGCTGTGGGAGTCGCTCTGGGTGATATCTACCCCCTCCCCATCCTTAAGCCACACAGTTTGCTTCACTCAGAGAGAACGTACCCCATGTCCTCTCCCATGCTGGGAACCAAGCAGACAGCCTTGCCAAACCCAATGTGCTTTTATTCAGCTCGCCACCCAGCCTCCAGGTCTCTCTAGTGGCTGCAGGATGCGAGCGAATTATGGACTCGGGCCCCGCGGAGAGCGATGAAGATGTCCTTGGCAGGAGGCATGCTTTTTATGTGCACATTTTTGATGGGACAGCATAAAGCAGACCATTCCTTGGAGCTCTCTCAGGGCCATCCAGGTCCACGTGGACAGGCAGCTTCAGTAAACTGCTCATGGGCAGCCGTAAAGCAGGCCCTGGCCTCTCCGTGCGGGCAGGCTGGGCTGGTGGAGGCCTTGGCAGCCACCACCTCCTCACCAGAACCCACTGGCTTTCTCCATTTGCCTTTCTCTGAGGAAGCACAACTTTTCAGGGATGTCAGGGGCATAAAGGAGGGGAGAAAATGGGTGGAGCTACCACTGGGCCTGGTTGGATTCAGAAGATTTCTATTTATTAGCTGGCTAGCTCAAAACCTCCTCTAAGCTGCCTTAAACCCATCTGTAGTATAAAGTGACACTCAATTTGCAAGGTAGGAAAGGGGTAAATTGACCGGCGCCGGGTTCTATCTGTATGTTTTCTCAGTTCTCACCAGAGCCGGGACACTACTCTTGTCTGGAAATAAGATGTCACTGGCCTAAGGTCACCAGCTTTGTGACTTCAGATCTCTCTCCATTAACAAGAGGAGTTGGGAGCATGGAGGACGTGGTGGCAGCCGAGAAAGGCCCTTAGTATTCGAAATCCCTATAAAAACGTAAGGCATTATATCTGAGCTCAAAATATCTGTTGTACATTAACGAGAGGCCCGGTGCACAAAATTCGTGCAAGGGGCTCAGCCCTCGCAGCCCCAGCTTCATCCAGAAGGTCCTCTGGAAGGACGTCGGAAGGACATCCGGAAGGTCATTCGGCTGTCCAGTCTAATTAGCATACTACTTTTTTATTATTATAGATTGTAACGAAAGGAAATGAAGCAGTAGGGCTAAGGCACTGTGCTGAAGGTCCCTCAGTGAAGCAATGGCCGGCTCTCTGCCCTGTCCCCCTGCCTTTTGCTCCTGGTCCAGTTCTGGGAGGCAGACGGTCTCCCTGAACAAAGGCAGCAAGTCCTGAGACTGGACTGGAACAAAGCTGCCCCCAGAGAATGTTCTGGGACAGAAGCTCATTCCCTGTCCTTTGCCAAGTGCACCCCCAGACACAGGAGGTCACTGCTGGGGGTGTCATTCCTCCGGAGCCTGGCTCACCTTTATCCTATGAATGTCAGTCAGCGCTCACTTGCAGAAAAGACCTCATATAACTCTGGCAAGTTTTCTGCATTGTTGCTGTTTTATTTTATTTAATTGTTTAATGGAAAACATTGCCTTTTTCCAAATGCTATCCATTTCAATCAAGTTATTGCGGAATCCCCCCAAAGGTTGCTTACATGGCTGGGCTGTGGGTTTTTTTGTTGTTTTTTTTTTCCTTTGCTTCCTCTCAATCCTTCACTCAGCTTCTTGAAGAATTAAAGTTGGGTCCTTTCAAATGTAAATGAAGCAATTTACAAAATATGTATTTTGGCATGGAGGCAACTTGGCTTTGCAAACAAACAGGAGTTTTATTGATTCTGTGAACTGCCATCTCGGGGAGTTATCTTGTGGCTGTAATTTGAGTCTTAATGCGAGGAGACTGTTTTCATTTATCATAAGCGGTGCATTCTTCCTTTTATCTCACTGCACTCCCCATCGCTGGGCTTTTAAGTGTGTCAAAGACGTGATGTCAGTCTTAATATGCTTTTCATGCATTTAGATTCTCAAGAGCTTTCCTTTTTTTTATTTTATCATTTTGTCTATTTTGTTTGTTATTAAAACAATATCCCATGCCACCAAAGACATTAGACCATGAAAAACATCCGCCCACAGTTCTGCCAGCCCAAGACAGCATTTCACATTTATCCTCACTCCTCCCAGGTTCTTGTCACCAGGCATATGCTTCTGATGGAGTTGGAACAATTTTGTCAAAATAATTTTCACATGAACTTAAAAAACACACACACAACAAATTCATATTTACTGGACTTCCTATCAAGACCTCTGAGCCTATTTTGCAGAAAACAAATGATTCAATGGTTCCATCTAGATATAGGATAGGACTCTCCATGTCAAGGTTCAAGGATATTTTTCTCAGTCTTAGCAATAGTCATAATGGGGTGGAAAATAAATCCATGGCAATGGATCTCCAAGGCCAAGGAGTCCAAGCCTCTGTGTCAGTCATGCACAGGAATTACCTCACCCAACTCTTCTCTGAGGGCCCCCCAGTCTCAGTGGGGGAGCTTTTTCCTAGTAAATAAGACTCATTCCATCACATGGCCTCAACTCCTCATGCAGCTCAGTTGGTGTGTGTGTGTGTGTGTGTGTGTGTGTATGTCATTTGTTCTTTAGATTCTGTTGCTAATGGCGAATGCAAGCAGAAGGTTGGACCCAGGTAAAGACACTTCAGTCCTTGTGTTCGGCTGAGAAAGAATTCAGAGGCAAGGAACTCAAATGCAAGGGAACGTTGACTCGGAAAGTCACAGAGGTGGATGAAGTGAGCCGTGGAAGAAGTGAGGAAAAGTTATAAGGGGGAAAAAAAGAGGTCCTTGGAGCTTAAGACAAGGAAAGACCAAGAAATCACACCTGAGAAGAGGAACAGGGAGGTTCCAGAGAGAGAGGGAGAGACAGCTCATGCTGGGTCCTTCATCTTAAGGGCTTTTATCTGGGGATCTCAGGGAAAGATCTCAATAGAATATTCATTAGCTTTCTAGGTGTGTTCCCTAAGGGCTGTGGTCTCCACTGATTGGTCAGCTCCAGGTAGGGGGTCATTAGCCACTGCAGCTGGTCCTCATGTCAGCCATGAGGTCACTCCGCCTGGCTTTGCTGCTTTCCTGGGCCTGAAGTTAAAACACCGTGTGAACTCTAGTTTGACCAAAACTCTGACTCTGGCCAGCAGACCCCAGGCTTTGCTCCTATGATTATTTGATTTGGGTCAGAATCTCACTGTCTAGATAGCCCAATGCTTAAGGGAGTGGCCATGCAAGGGCTTGTATGGGAGTCCCATGAGGCTATACTCTGGCCCCCTTTTCCTCCTCTAAGGGGGTTTGCCACATGCCTGTCGTCATGCCAGGGGAGGAAAGGTTACCCTGGGGGCAAGGTTCTTGGTTTCCTAGTTTTACCGGTTGCTAGGCAACCTGGACTTTCCGCCCTAGTGACCTCCCATACTTGGCCTATGGTCCCCACTCTGTTCATGCCTGTCAAACTGCTGACTACACAATTTTTCTCTTTAATGTTGATACTTCTCTCTTTTATTGTACAGAAACTCAACATACATTTTTACCATGTTAATGTAAAGTTCAGTGGCATTAAGTACATCCAATCATTGTGCACATTGTGAAACTGTACACATGAAACCCCAATATACTTGCTGTCTCTATGAATATGTCTACTCTAGGTACTTCATATGAGTGAAATCAACCAATATTTGTCCTTCTGTGTCTGGCTTATTTCTGTTAGTATAATGTTTTCAAGGTTTACCCATATTATAGCACGTGTCAGAATTTCCTTTTTTAAAAAAATCCTCACCTGTGGATATGTTTTTATTGTATATTTGTTTTGTTTGGTTTTTTTTTTTTTTTTTTTTTTTTTTTCCTTTTTTTTTTTTTTGCTTTTTGAGAGAGAGAGATAGGGGAAGAGAGAAAGAGAGAGCAGAGAGAAACATCAATCCATTGCCTCCTATACACACCTTGCCTGACCTGCTGGCACCCCGCTGGAGCCACACTCACCACACAAACCACCCCAGCCCAACAGGCCAGCAGGCTCACATGCAAAAGGCCAAGAAATTGCACTGTGGGTTCACGCTGGGAAGCAACGGGGTCCATTCCAGCCATCGTGTCATGGCAGCAAAATACACAAATACAGACCTGCCTCGTCCATAGGACCATTTCTCTCATTAACCTCGAAGGAGAACGCACATCCCGGCAAAGGTGACTCTGCATCTGAGAGGCGGCTGGGCCAGAGTGGATGAGGCAATAGGGCTTAAACAGCAGACATTAGTACTGCCAAGTGCACTTTCCCTTCTAATACACCAGACAGCCAGCATAGATGCTGCGGGGGTCAGGGGGAGGAGAAGAAAGGCCGACGTGGTGTGTTAAGGTGCACACTGCTTACCACTGAGCACAGCGTGGCCTCAGCAAGAGATTAATCCCTGTTCTTTTCTCCTAAAAGGTGTGCACGCCCTCCCCCATGCTCACACAGCAAGTGTGAACCTTCCTTCATCCACAAGGCAGATGCCTTTGGGCTTTGATCTCCCAGCAGGTCAGGCCAGCCTAGCGGGCACGGGTGAGTGTGTGGACACGTGCGTGCTGATCTCTGTCTGGTTGTGTCATGGGACAAGCCAACAGGCCCGCGTACACACAGCTGATCCAAAGTATGTTCTGCAAAGTGAGGCCGAGGGAACCCCAAAACTCAAAACCAAAACCAGCTCGGCCATGGTTCTGTCTGTGGCTGGAGAGGCAGAGCATTCATCCTTCGGCTAGCTTTCAGGCTGCAGGAGGAAAGGCCTGGGGTTTCTCCTGGGGAGAAGAACGCAGGAGGGAAGCCAGTTGGAACAAGGCTGCTGAGCTGCTCCTGGCTGGGTGCCTGGAGCTGGCTGGGAAGCCACCATCTCTCAGGACAGCGGTCTCAGCCAGGGAGGAGTGGAACGTGGACGTTGGCTTCCCTTACATGCGTGAAGAGTTGTTGGGGCCCAAACACGCTTTAAAGGAGCCATGCAAGGACCCCTGTTGATTTTGGCTGAGCTATCCCTGCGGGGGTGCCCTGCGAATCTGACAAAGTGGGGAGGAGGAGAGACACAAAATCTGTCTGCAGGTGAAAAATAATCTCTACCCTACGAGTTCATATTCACTCCCTGTGCGTCCCATGCTAGGCATTGTTCTCAGCACGTTGACTATGTCAGCTCACTAAATCCGCACACTGGCCCATGAGGAACTTCTATCATCATCCCAGTTTGACTCATGAGACACAGAAATGTATACGAGGCCACAGAACTGCATTTAGCGGAGCTGGGCCGGGCCCCGCAGCCAGGTGCAGAGTTCATGCCTCCAACCAGCACATGTATGAACCTCTCTGCAATCAAAGGGTGCATGGACCTGGACCACAGGGAGCAGGCTCAAGATCGGGAGGGAGCAGTGCTGAGGTGGGTGGGGAGAGGCTGTCTCAAGGGCCTCCCAGCTTGAGGAGGTCACACGTGATCTAATGAGGGAACCACACACATAAATGCACATGGCCATGACTTAAAACTGTGGCTAACACATCCATTAGTGCAACTGCCACTCGAGGTAAAACCACTGCCCAATCCTGAGGAGGAATACAGTTGTAGAAAGAAGGTCCTTCTTAAGACAACACCCAGTCCAGCTCTCTAGAAGAGGAAGTGACTTCCAGCTGAAACAGGAGAGGAGGGAGAATGAACCAAGAGACTATGGGGTGGCTGAGACTGTTTGTCACAGCATCTGCCTCAACCTGAGTCTTGCTACTTCTTTTCTATTTTTATTTATTTTTTATAATATATTTTATTGATTTCAAAGAGGAAGGATGAGGGAGAGAGAAACAGAAATATCAATGATGAGAGAGAATCATAGATCAGCTGCCTCTTACATGTCTGCAACCCAGGAATCGAACCGTGACCTCCTGGTTCATAGGTGGACGCTCAACCACTGAAGTCTTGCTACTTCTACTTTACATGACAGATCATTTCTTTGGGCTTAACAAATATTACCCCATTTTTCCTCCATGTATGTCAGTTGAAAACAAATCTTATTCTTTTCCACATTTTCTCCTTAATTTCATCTTTCCCTGCTATAATGTAATCGAATAGTCCTGGGTTGAGATCTGATGATGTGCTATTGTGTGAGCAGCACAGCCCCAAATCGAGTTGTGTTGATGTCATCACCCAACCCCACAGACACCCTGAGAGCCCCGAAGGGAAGAGACAGTGAGAGTTTAAGCGGATGAATCCTGGGAAGGAGTGAGGAGATGAGGAGGAGGGATGGCCCTGGGATTCATTTCAATGGAACGAACGTTCACGTGTGTTTATTATCTGCCAGGCGGTTGGTGCTGGGAAGGCAGAAGACAAGCTCTTGCAAGCCAGGCTGGGAGCTCTAAGGTGTAGGAATAGACACGTAAATGCATCACGATGTGACAGCTTGATTAAAAATATTAATACGGGTGTGGGCAGTAAGCTCTGGGAGTACAGAGAAGGGTGTCTTGATGTGTGTTTTAGGCAGAAGTGCCAGGCAGCATGACAGCAGTGACAGCCCTGAGGAGCATCAAGTGATGGGAAGGGATTGCTGCAGAGGGAGTAAGGCCATTCCAGAGCAAAGGAGGAGGAAGGCGGGACCTACTCAAGACTCACTGCTGGCTCTGGTGTGGCCAGACCACGTCTGCCCAGGGGACAGAGGAGCCGCCTGCTAAAGGCCTTGGGTCCAGGGCTCTAGAGTTGGGGCCAATCCTACAGGCAACAGGAAGTCAGCAAAGATTTCTAGCCAGGAGAACTGGCTTGGTGCATGTATATTTTATTTTATTTTAAAAAATATATTTTTATTGATTTCAGCGAGGGAGAGGGAGAGAGAGATAGAAACATCAATGATGAAAGAGAATCATTGATTGGCTGCCTCCTGCACATCCCCCACTGGGGATCGAGCCTGAAACCCGGGCATGTGCTCTTGACTGAAATCGAACCTGGGACCCTTGAGTCTGCAGGTCAACACTCTATCCATGGAGCCAAACCAGCTAGGGTGGTGCATGTATATTTTAAAGAGACTCTCCTAACCGCAGAGGGAGAATGGATAGGCAGACCAGTGAGAAGTCCACTGCCTTTGTCAGAGAGAGAGACAGAGAGAGAGAGGGAGGGAGGGAGAGAGAGAAAGAGAACGAGTTGTGGAAGCCACGAGGCATGAGGCATAGGGACAAACACAGGACTTCTTGCTCAGGGACAGTGTGGAAGTGAGTGATCCCACACTTGGTCCTTCTCTGCAGTTGGGAAATAGCACCCCCTTCACCTGCTTTCAGCATCGTCCGAGTGTAACCAGCCCCAATGCCTCCTCTTGCACACAGCTCCCAGCTGCAAAGACATTCTCCCTGCCCTGCATGTGCTTTCCCCTTGGGGTGTCCTAAGCCCAGACTGCTCTGAATGTCCTGTCTTCACTCTCCCACGGAGTGGGAAGGGTGGGTCTGCAGTGTGAGGGCTCTTTGGCCCTGAGGACACCGCCCTGGGCTCAGTCTCCTCACTTCTGGGAATATATCAGGTCACGAAGAAGCCAGGTAAACAGAGCTTGTGCAAGGTAGCCTGGCAGGAGGGTGAGGGTGCTCAAAGCTGGCATCAGGGATAACCGGCCAGGGCTGGAGGACACAGTTATCCCTGATGTGAGCCTTTGGGCAAGCGAGTTACCCCATTGAACCCCAGCTTCATGTGAGTTTTTTTGTTTGTTTGTTTTTTTTGTTTTTTTTTGTTTTTTTTAAATGCTCTTGTGTGAAAACTAGAAATTCCATTTAAAGGAGGGGCTTCTTTCACTCACAGCACCTTGGCAGGTATGTTCTAGTGCGCTATGTTTTCTAGAACTTTCCATGATGTTCTATATCCAGGAGACACAGCTGCCATCTTCAAGACCCCCAGAAGCTGGGATGGAGGGGTGTCATGCCCTGGCTCCTCTCTCCTCCACCCTAGCACCCCTGACAGAGCCTCGCTGGCTGAGCCTACACGAGAGCTAGCTGGAAGGAAGGCTGGGAGGTGCCATTTGCAGGGAAGGAGGAATAGATCTGAATGTGTCCACAGGCAAACGACTAATAGAGGAAATTCACAAAAAATTCCCTAGCCCTAAAGGACGATGGTGAGAATCAAAGGAAATGATATGTGTAAAAGCCTTTATAAATGACAGAACGCTCAGAACTTATTTTTTTCCTGCGTATTAGATCTTGTGTGGCCGTCAAAGAAAATCCGCATCTAACTGTTCAGTCATCCGGTATCCCCCTGCCTGGATCTGGGCTGAGTGTCTCCCGGGGGGCCAGTCCATCCAACCAGCTGTCACTGATGCTGGGGGGCACTCGGGTTATGTCAGATGATATGACATCCTTCTGCAGAACATAAGATGCTAATCACTGATTTCTAAACCTTTCTTTCATGTGAGAACTAGTTTAATACCCACGGGCAGGTGGGCATCAGGCTGGGGAGGGGTCTTGCCAGCCCTGCCCTTCTTTTTTTTAAAAAAGATATACTTTATTGATTTTACAGAGAGGAAGAGGGAGGAATAGTTAGAAACATCGATGAGAGAGAAACATCGATCAGCTGCCTCCTGCACACCTCCTACTGTGGATATGCCCACAACCAAGGTACATGCCCTTGAATCGAACCTGAGACCCTCAAGTCTGCAGGCCGATGCTCCATCCACTGAGTCAAACTGGTTAGGGTGCCCCTACCCTACCTGTCAGCGAGCTACAGCCAGAGGAAGCGCTTTGATGCTATGCAGGTGAAGGAGGGAGGGAGAGGAAGGACTCCCACAACTGACTCTCCTGAGTATCACGTTGGGCCCTGAACTAAGTCACTCTCTCCCGATGACGGAGGGGGTGCCTGGGAAGCAGGGCATACATGGGTTGCTGAACCCCTGGAGTCCTTCAGCCCCATTAACCCACATCCACCCGAATGGATTTTCAGCCAGGCCCATTAAGGCATCCCGTCAGAACCGTCCACGTCATTTGCAGAGTAAAGTGAATATCAATAAAGTCGTAATGAGTAATTTTCCCAGCTTCACCGACTCTTCCTGGAAACCCAGCCAGCCCTCCGCGGTGGGTATCGACTAGCCCTGTTCCTCCTGGGAGCTGCTTTGTTTCCACTGGGT
Organism: Pipistrellus kuhlii; assembly: GCF_014108245.1. Classification (NCBI taxonomy): domain Eukaryota; kingdom Metazoa; phylum Chordata; class Mammalia; order Chiroptera; family Vespertilionidae; genus Pipistrellus; species Pipistrellus kuhlii. The sequence continues at coordinate 10,576,639 of NW_023425516.1, read as the reverse complement.
GATCGGAGCAGACACCAGGTGTGCCAGCTTAATGGGCATGGGCACATGGCAGCAGGCTTGGTGCGGGGACTCAGAGCCTGCCCCTATGGGCAGAGCAGCCCTGATGAAGTGATCCCAGGCTCTCCATACCGGGTTCTGGAAATGTGAATGTGCGTGTGCATGTGTGTGTGTGTGTGTGTGTGTGTGTGTGTGTGTGTGAGTGTGAGCATGCACATTGGGGAAGCAGGCATCTAACTTCTGGTCTCCAGGTACCTTCAGCTGCTCCTCCCAGCTACTCTGACCCCCTGCACCTCAGTATTTCATCAGCAGCCCCAGTCCTGCATTCCATGGGTCCCAAGGATAGAGAAGGTGCTGAGAAATCTACCTGCCGGAGGCTGAGGCATCTGACTCTGGAGATCCCGAGGCTGAGTTTACACTGCCAGGCACTCGAGGGGCAGACCGAGAGGGAGCTTCCTGGCGGTTTCTCACGGTGGCTCTGCCCACCAAGTCTGGGCATCACATCTGCTCGGTGGCCATGACAGCCAGCCAGCCCTGGGAGACTGGAGCTGTGAGTGACAAGGCGTTAATTCAAGGCATGGGAAGTGTGATGGTTAAGGACGGGCCCCATCTTTCCCTGTTCGCTTCCTTCTGCTGGAAAGGCTGTCAGCAGCTCCTGCTGATGCCTGTCGGCACGGCCTGCTGCCTCCCCCACTACACGGAGGTGTCGCGACAGTGCCTGTGTGTTCACTAACCCATCCGTGCTGGTTTGTTTCGGATGATACAGGCGGTGTCTCCCTCCCTGCCTCCTCCACTTTCTGTGCATCCTGCCTGAATCTGAGCACTGGCTGCAGAGAGCCTCTGACCAGATCATGTATATTACAAAACATAGAGAGCACTCTGTAGCTTATAACAGCCTTTTCTTTACTGGTTTCTCTGGGGAAGACAGGAAGATGGTGTGATTATTCCCATTTTATGGAATAGAAAACAGAAGAACAAAGGGGAAATAACGGCCTAAGTGTGTGCCCCTGAGCTGGTGGAGCCAGGGCTGGGATCCTGGGGGGAGGGGGGAGACCCTCCAGAGTGCGTGGGCATTCTGGATCCACTCTCTCAGGGTACACACACCATTTGCTGCTCACCCAGGATTCCATGCTCACCTGGTCTATTTGTAGCTCCTGCTGGCCTGCGGGCACAGAGGAAGGGCGGTCACAGCCTGGAGTCCACCCCAGGGCCTAGCCCGGAGCTCCCCATCTCTGCAGGGAGTGTGTGAGAACCCGCCGGGCACCCCCGGGGCCCTTCAGAGGGGGCAGGGAGGGCCGTGACCTGCCTCCAGGCACAGAGTGGGTCTGGCTCCACAAGTTTCCGGTTATCCCGAGGCCTCTTTTCTCCTGCCCAGAGGCCGCACGGCTAAATATATCCCAGGATGAACCCATTTACCATCTGCAGCTAAAACGCCTCTTGACTGCTCCGCGCCCAGATTAGAAGTCTGTCCAAACATCGATGATCATTCCATCGGCTAAAAGCAAATTGATCCGGCCGTCCTCTCCCTGCAGACGGAGGACGCTCTCAGTCTATTTGTAGCTCCATCAGAGAGCAGAGGCGGCCGCTCTGACTCCATGTCTGTCCCGAAGGCACCACAGACCGCAGCACGCTCACTGGGGATCAGTGGACACTGCGTGAGGTCAGATGCCACAGTGACAACTGCCTCTCTACACCCCGCAGGGCCACAAAGCTCAGGATGCCCGGGGCTGGGAGCTCGTGGGCAGATCCCTCAGCAACATCCCACCCACCTTCACCATCCCGAACGGCTCCCAGGCGCAGGTCCAGCTACAAATGTCGAGGAAGGGACAGAGATGCTACCAGTGGGACAGGATGCTGACATATTGGACAAAGCCTTTATTTCTGTCCTTTGACAAAATTGTAAAATGAGAGCAGAGCCTTAGCCGTTTTGGCTCAATGGATAGAGCGTTGGCCTGCAGACTGAAAGGTCCCGGGTCTGATTCTGGCCAAGGGCACATGCCCGGGGTGGTGGCATGATCCCCAGTGTGGGGCGTGCAGGAGGCAGCTCATCAATGATTCTCTCTCATCACTGATGTTTCTCTCTCTCTCTCCCTTTCCCTTCCTCTCTGAAATCAATACATACATATATATTTAAAATGAGAGCAGACACTTTGGGTGGGAGAAGAATGCATGAGGAAAGAGAGGAAAAGTTTTCCTCTCCAAAAAACACCAGTAGAAATTAAAGAACAGGGTTGAAAGCGAGGGACAAAGACTTGTGCATGCTTCAGTCGACACACTTTTCTTTTTAAATTTTAACCTTGTTTTTGGTGATGCTGAGCTTCTCTCTCCTCCGAGTGTCTGGCCTCTGGAAGTTAAATAATACAGCAGCCGGCCCAGCAGAGACAAGCACTGCTGGGCAGGAGACTCCCAGTTTACCGGGAAGGGATCTCTCATTTCATACATCATTTAGAGCGCGCTGCGGTCATTTGCCAATGCCGGGCTGCCTTTGGGGCGCACAGAGAGAAGAAAAAGAATCCGTGTGCCTGCCCTGCGCATCTGGATGGGATCCCAGGGGGAGTGATGGGGAGGGTGAGGTTCTGCCCTTGTCTCTGCAGAAGCCAAAGAGTGCCCAGCACTCAGGAAAAGAGAACTAGGGGCCATGGTTTGTGTCTCGCATTGAGAACCTGCTCCCTTTCCCAACCTGGCCTGGCCCGGCAGGGCGGGCCCCTCTCACGGTTCCATAGCCCGTGTGGTCTCCTAGCATCCCCAGGTCCCTGCATCCAGACCCATCCCACACCCCATCAGAATGAACTTGAAACCAGGTTCATTATACTAGGCCCCAGCTTAAGTACTCGCCAGGTGTGCCAGGACCTGCCCTCCTGACTCTGCCCCCACACCCTGCACCCCCGGGGCCTTGAGAGGCCTGCCATACTTCATGCCAGAGCTATCAGGCTTCCAGTGGCTCTGTCCTCCCTGTCTGGAATGTTCTTTCTCCTATTTAAAAAACAACATTTAAAAAAATTGATTTCAGAGAGGAAGTGACATGCAGGAGGTAGCTGATTTCGAAGAGGAATTGAGGAGAGTTAGAAACATCAATGACGAGAGAGAATCATTGATCAGCTGCCTCCTGCATGCCCCCCTCTGGGGATGGAGCCCACAACCCAGGCATGTGCCCTGACTGGGAATCAAACTGTGACCTCCTGGTTCAGTCAAGGCTCAACCACGAGCCAAACGGGCCAGATCCCTTTCTCCCATTTTTACAAAAACTCTCTCAAGGGCCACCCTAACACCCACTCCACCTGTTACTCTTCTGTGACGAAGCCAGCCCTTCCTGCTTACTCACTTCCCCAAGTTCCCCTGGCACTTAGAACCAGCAGGGACCGAGTCAGGTAATAGATAACACTAATATTGGATAATAATCCTCATAAATTTCGTTGAGTGATCACCGGGTGCCACGTGGCTTCCGTGCAAATACTCTGCACTCTCACAGGAGCCCTATTGGGGGTTCTGTTAATATTTCCAGGGACGGAAGTGGGGGCTGCAACTCCGGGAGGCACTTACTGAACGCTGCATCCAGCGAGAAGCTGAGCGAGGTGGCCTAGCTCTGAACCGGGGCTTTCTTTCTGCCTTTTTCGGAGCCTTGAGCCACCTCCGCTGCCGCTCAGCCCCATATTTCTTCTGAGGTCATTGATTTTCAGGTTTCCATTTAGTTCCGCCATAAAACTGTGGGCTCCCTAGGAGGCCACACAGGCCTTATATATCTGTATCCCATATAGCGCCTGACCCCAGGGCCAGACATGCAATAGGCACTCGATGTAAACTTGACCGTTCACTGACTGGTCGGACAGCTTCCAGACTTGGGCACCTCCCTCTCTTCTCCTTACAGAACAGTCTGAGTGCAGGTGGGTGATATAGCCAGTTTCCCTTTAGGATTGTCTCCTCTTGGGCCACTTCCAATTAGCCAATCACATGCCCACTGGCATGTGCTACGATATGCAGAAATATGGAGGCCAGGAGTGAATTAAAACCTCCTGGTCATGGAGGAGGCGTAGCTCAGCCTGTGGGGAGGGCTTGGTGTGAGCACTCAGCATGGGAGCCTGGAATGAAATGATTTCCCCATCAACGTGGGTCATTGGAGTGGCTGGAGGGGCCTCAGGAGCAGGTGGGGCTGGGAGGGGGGCTTTGAGGATGGGCAACCTTGTCTCTGGTGGAGAGAAAGGAAGGGCAAGGTCATGACAAAAAGATTGGCCTGGACCCACACCCCCTCCATTTTTCAGTGACTTTGTAATGAAGGACTTGGGATTTGTTTGGACTTTGCCATTCGTTACAACAACGACCAAGGTATGGTGCGTGCTCCACCTTTCTTACAAGCTGGACGTGAGGGTAGGGGGCTGAGAGCAGGAGAGCAAGTGTAAGTGCAGGCCCTGTGTACCAGCAGCGCTGCTCATTATGCTCTGGGGTCCTGGATGTTGCTGTGCCCTGCCCATGCTTTTATTTATTTATTTTAAAATATTTTTATTGATTACAGAGAAGCAGGGAGAGGGAGAGAGATATGGAAACATCAGTGATGATAGAGAATCAGTGATCAGCTGCCTCCTGCACGCTCCGCACTTGGGATGGAGTCTGTATCCAGGGCATATGCCTTGACTAGGAATCGAGCCATGACTTCCTGGTTAGTAGGTAGACGCTCAACCACTGAGCCATGCTGGCTGGGACCCTCTGCTGAGGGATGTTTCTATAGCAGGTCAGGCAGAAGCAGCCTTCAGCTAAGGAAAGATGGGGGTAGGTAGGCAAATACTCTACTTCCTCGCCCCTTGGCTGGGGTGGCTTCAAGGTCTGCTCTGGGCAGAGGGAAGCTCTGGCTGGCCCAGAGGAGACCTGCTGGGTGGTGGACTCTATCGACTGTCTTCCACTTGCCCACGGGGCTTCTAGGAATAGCCTCCCAGTGGACTAATTGCACTCAAATCCCTGCAGGGCCTGTACCTGGGAGATCCCAAAGCAGGGCCCTACAGTCTTTATTCACCGCAGGACTATGTGTGTCTGTTAAGAGGTAAGCCTCCCAATGTCAAGTTCAGGAACCCAGGCTGACCCAGGCGCAGTGTAGGCTCTTCCCTCTGAGCGTCTCAGATGTCCCAGGGGCTGGCGTTGGACCTATCCCGGCACACTCATCAGGTACTTGACTCTCAGTCCTCACCTGACCCCACTCCCAAGTGGAAACATGACGTCTGGAAAGCAGGGGCTGTGTCATATTGAGACTTTCTGTACGTCTCTTCACAGAACAGGCACTGGATGAATAGTCTTAAAATTGGATCCTGTTAAGCAGAGAAAACACTCCTCTGTCTGAAAGCGAGCTAATCCCTGTGCCTTTCTCCGGCTCCAAAGTGATGGAAGTTCAGCCCCAAAGCCGCTTGCAAAGGGGTCATCATTTTATGTATCCTCCTGCACTCACCCCAAGTGGCCTTTCAAATGGTCTCACAAGCATCCTTTCAAATGCCCCTAAGCAGACCGCGGGTAAAGCTCATCCATCCCCATGTAGGCAGGTACCTCCTTTGAAATTGAGGCTCAAGAGCACCACAGTGAATGGACAGGAGTGAGTTTGGCAAGGGTGTGGTTGCTGTCCTGGGACAGGGCCCTGTCCATGGTCCAGAGCTAAGGCCCACTTCCTATCTGCCCTGGCTGCGTCTCTGCCAGGGCAGCAGGGTGTATCTCCCGGGTGGCATGACCCACACTGCACAGCCAGGGCTGCCACACCTATCACTTCACATCTGGTCCATGAGATGGCTGGCGACGCAACTGATAGAATTATCAAAGGCTGCCTGATGGCCTGGGCCAGCTGGCGGGCCCATTGGTGAAGAGGTGGCCACTCAGAGCCACTGTCCTCTGCCAGTTTAGAGCCAGTGGAGTGCTCTTTGTGCACATGCCACCTGGCCCTGGAGATGCATGACCTTTGAAAGGTAGCTCCTTCATGAAAAACCAGACACCAGCTGAAAATGGTTTGGCTCAGTGGATAGAGCTGTCAGCCTGCAGACTGAAAGGTCCCAGGTTCAATTCTGGTCAAGGGCATGTACCTTGATTGCGGGCACATCCCCAGCAGGATGTGTGCAGGATGCAGCTGAATGATGTTTCTCTCTCATCGATGTTTCTAACTCTCTATCCCCTCTCCCTTCCTCTCTGTAAAAAATCAATAAAATATATATATTTTTTTAAAAGAAAGAAAAACCAAACACCACCAGTAGGAGGCCAGCAGCTCACTAGCAGGTGGCCTCTGTGCCACCTGGAGAGGGTTTTGGGGAACCCACCCAGCCCATGCTACCCCTGGGTGGGCTCCCCACACCCTCTCCTGGCCAGGAATGGCAGCCCCCAACCTGGAGGGTCAGATGATCCCCCACTCTCTCCTTCACTGTGAAGGTGGCACCAATAAAGTGTGCAGGAATCACAGGAGGCCTGGTGGGCCTACCTCCACCTGTAACCTAACCAGCCTGCTCCATCAGGGGTTACACACACCATCCCTTGAGTGAACAGATTCCTCCAGAATCCCTTTCAGATACATCCTTATTCCGCCCAAAAACTTTGCTATAAATTGTAGCTTTTTAGGATGGCTCTGTCAAAAGGGTAATATATCATGCAACAGCGGATACAAGTTCAAAAGTACATATAATAATGTAATTAAGATCGCTTGACAAGAATGTATTTTAAAAAGTATAAAATACCTGCAGGTATAATAGCTTCATAAAGCCTGTCAGATTTACTTCTGCTGTGAAGAAATTTAAACTGTTTTACTTTAATGGGATGCAAATGAAGGCTGAGGTATGCATATAGCACAGTCCTTAAGAAAGAGGTAGAAGGAGCAGAATAGAAGTCAGATGCAGGCCAACCAGGGCCTTCCACTCTGCAGGTAACGGGATAATAGATCAAGCCCTCAGATCGGGTGCGGCACTGGGCTGTTTGTAGAAAACACCAATTTCACATTTCCCTCCCTTGTTGGCTACAGGAAAGTAAGTGTTTTTATTCAAAAATTAATGATTCCTTCCGCACATTTTTCTTCTTGCTCAAAAGGTTCAAGCATAATTCTTGTTTAAAGCAAAAGCAATTTTTGTATAATTACCAGCCCGTGAAAAATTGTTTTCCGACGCACAAAAAGCTGAGGAGAGGAGTGACTCACACCAGGAATGAAGGGCTTGGGGAGACTCCCAGGTGTGCAGGGACAAACTGCCTCTCAGACCCAAGCGCCCGCCCAGCCTAAGTCAGCGGCTACCTGTGCGTGTGGACAGAAGGCTTTGTCAAGCAGAGAAGCAATCACCATGCACCTAGTATAAAGCAGTCAAAATGTCTACCTAATAAAAGAGTAACATGCTAATTGACCATACCTTGGTGATACCCAACAAAGATGGTGGGTTAATTTGCATACACAGTTGCAGAGTGGCTGGGGTTGAGGTGGGATGCTTGTGTTGTCGCCATGGCGACAATGAAGGCATTCTGCACCACCCATGCCACTCAGGGCCTCTGGGCAGTGTGGGAAGGCAGAAAGGTGGCTCTGGATTTGAACGGAAAGGCTGCTCCCGCCAGAGTGAATACGGTGCCAGCAACCAGAGAAAGGCAGGCCCATTCTTGCATGAATCTTCCTGCATCAGGCCTCTAGTTAAATTGTAAGTTAAATCAATCAGCAGAGCCACAGTTAGAACACATACCCCCCTGCTCCCTCCCCCACTCCCTCCAAAAAGGAGTCCCATCTCTCCAGCCTGGCTAAGATGAACCTAATAATGGCCATAGCTCCTCATCTCCCCAGGCTGAGTATATCTGATGTACCAAGGTGATCCAAGGGTATTTACTCAAGCCATTACTTAATGGAACCTCAGACCTGGTAGCCTTTCCTGAACCTGAGTTTCAGTCTGTGCTTCTTTCAAATATATGTATTTTTTATTATGGATTTCAGAGAGGAAGTGAGGAGAGAGAGATAGAAACCTCAGTGATGAGAGAGAATCATCGATAGGCTGCCTCCTGCATGCCCCCCCATTTGGAGATTAAGCCCACAACCAAGACAGATGATATGAATGGGAATCAAACCATGACTTCCTGGTTCATAGGCTGATGCTGAATCATTGAGCCACACTGATGTTGGAGAGGTAAGACTCTGAGATGAAGTAGCTAAGTGGCCTTCAGAAATTCCCCTCATCTTCCTGGGCCCAGGCCATGGTGAGTAGGGCAAAAGTCCTGTATTTCAGATCTCTGACTATACTTTTGAGTAAGGCTAGATGCCTTCCCAGGCAGAAAAGTTAACCAATGAAGTGGGGGGAAGCATTCAATTAAAAAGCGCCTCTTACTCGAGGTAAAATAACATGTTCAAATCGCGAAGCTGTGTTGTTTTCACATCCACAGTCCCTGTGCCTGCGACACAGAGAGCTGCCGCCAAAAGAATTTCCAAGGCAAATGTACTTTTTACCGTTTTCTTGCTCATTTGCATTCTGCTCCATTTGGATTCGGAAATGCGACTAGACACCTTATTCTCAGGGTGGGTCTGCATGATGGCAAACAAACGGGTTGGGAAGGAATTAGCCATATGGGCCTAGGCATTGTTTTCCGCATGTGGGAATTGGGTCAACCCTACAAAATGTTTCCTCAAACGCTTACCCTGGCACGTTTTCTCTTTGAGAGGGGAGGTGCTCAGAAGTAGGCCTGCCAGGGAGTTGTGCTTAGAGTCATAGCCACATAGCCACAGTCCCTCAGTGGCTCATGAACTGTTAAAGAGGAAGCCCTCAAAAAACACCCAGTCAGCCTCCTCAATGTTTTTAAAGACTTAATTAACTAATTAACTAAATAATTAATTTTGAGAGAGAGAGAGAAGGGAGAAGGGGGGAGAGAGAACCATTGATGTGAGAGCCAAACATCGATCAGGGGCCTCCTGCATGCCCCCTACCAGGGGTTGAGCCCCACGCCTGCAACCAGGGCATGTGTCCTGAGAAGGAATCGAGTTGGAACCTTTAGGTGCATGGGATGATGCCCAACCAACTGAGCCACACTGGCCAGGGCAAGCCTCCTCATTTTGTAGCTAAGACAAAGAGGTCCGGAGAGATGACATGAGCAAGGTCACATGAGCAAGGTCACTAGGTTAATGGTCTAGTCTACATCATCCAGTTATCAGATTGCCCCCAAACTGGCAGAGGTCCCTGCTGCTCTTATTGCTTCCTCCTTGTGTCTGGAAGCACCCACTGTCCTCCAGGGAACCCCATCTCCATTTCTGGCTCCTTTCCACATTCTGCCAACCCTGTGCAAATTCAGCAGTGGTGAATTTATATCAAGCAATAAGCAATTATCAGTCAATTCATTGATCAACCAACTAACCCATATGCTCCTCAGCACCTCCCCCCCCATGTCTGACCCGACTTCAGGGTGCAGGGCCATCGAGTCACTTTTCCCTCAGCCTCTCTCCGTTCTTCAGGATCAGAGGTAAAGTGCAAAAGCACAGATGAGACCCCCAGAAATCACCCTTGTTCCCCTAGGAACAAAGGGGAGACTTGATATCAGAACGGCACTGTCAGGAGTGTCACAAGCGCAGGATAACAATCTAAGATACAGACCTTTGAAGGGCAACCCATTATTTTTGTAATTTGTTTAAACAAAACCAAGTGACTCTTTCA
>NW_023425516.1:10177028-10562028 GCF_014108245.1 Pipistrellus kuhlii | reverse complement strand
ATCCAGAGACACGACAGCCTTTTGGTCCTCTCTGAGCAGCTGGCCCATTTTTTGTGCTTCCAACTCTGAATAGACCACTGTCCCTCCACTCCCCAACTTGATCTTTTGGGCAGGATGGCATGGTATTTATTAAGAAGTGTTGCCTGGCTGGTGTGGTTCAGTGGTTGAGTGTTAACCTATGAACCAGGAAGTCATGGTTCGTTTCCCAGTCAAGGGCACAAAGGCTCGATCTCCAGTGTGCTCCTGCTGATCAAGGATTCTCTCTCATCATTGATGTTTCTCTCTCTCTCCCTCAACCTTCCTCTCTGAAATCAATAAAAATACATTAAAAAGGAAAAAAAAAAAAAAAAAGGATTGTGCTCAAGGAGAACCCTTGAGGTGGAAAGCTAAAGCTCTGAGCTATTGTGAAAGTAACCCCGCCCACCCTGCTCCTCCCAACCCCTCCTTTGCACCTACCCTTCCTTGGAAGGAGGTTGATCCAGATGTGCAAATGACCTTTCAGCATCCTGGAAAGGCTTTGTCGATTTGACCTTGGCTGCTGCTGAAAGGATCTGCTCATCAATAATTACAAAGCGCTCTATCAATATCAGCCATAAAAGCAACTCCGATTCTATGATTCTGTTGAGGCTTTCAACAGCTATTTGCTTGGAACCCTCCAAGCCCACCTTTTTGCTCGGCAGGCAAATCCCACTGAGTGCACATCAGTCAAGCCATCCCTCCCTGTCCATTCCCCAGGCGCCCTGTCATCCTGTGTGCTTCCCCCCCCCCCCATGACACCCCTTTCTGTGCCACATCTGAGGAGCCCTTGACACGCTAACAGGAGCCAATATTTTAGATTTGACTGCTCGGCGCGTTAGCTAACTTCACTGTATTGTAAAATTAGGTGTCATTGGGAAAAGCACGGATATAAATATAAGAGCAAAAGGCCCTTTTCCTAATGCGGAAGCCAAGGTAACAATACCCTATTTTACCTCGTTGTCAAAAAGTCCCCTTTCCTTGATAGCTCAGCCAATAGAATGTGCCTCGCACTTACACTTAGCATTAAATAACTGTTATGCAAAAGCACTCCCTGGCAATATCAGAGGATATTTATGGAAGGCGAAATTATATCGCCAAGTTTATTTTAGACCAAGGGAGCCCCTGAGAAAGGATATTGTGTGTTTTAAAGGGGGAAACGCAAACTATTAAGTGGAGAGAGGCTTTGTGGAATGTAACGCATGCCGCCTAGGTAAATCACAGAGCAATTACACGGCAAACTTTTCTTTGATGAAGCGCTGGAGAGATGACACGTAATTACTTTGCCAATGCTGCACCGTGTGTTTATCAAAATGTTAATGCAAGCGTAATAACAGGCTGCATGTTTGCTCGCGAATGTCACAGCTATCCAGCTGTCAATCACGGCCTGGAAAGAAAATCGCAGTGAAGCCGGCAGCTTGATCCTGGGAGTGACAGCCAGGACTCACACTCAGATGACAAGCACTTTGCTCCCCCCACCAATCGCCTCGTCGTCCATGTAATGGACCTCACAGGAGAAGTCTATCTTTTATCAGCCAGGACGGAAGCAAGAGGCACACATGGGCTGAACTTTTTGAGGGCTCCCCTCCCATCTACCCCATGTTCTGCTCATAGGGCCCCTCCCGGGGTCAACTGACCCCATCCTCTTCTCCTTGCTCCTCTGGGGCAGTGCTCTTGTTCAAGGTTGCAGACCCCACAGACGAGCTGGCAGGATAAAAACACTGTTGATACCCAGCTTCCCAGCTGAGGGCCTGGTTCAACCAGGCTAAGCACAAACCCTCCGGCATTTCCTCATGCCCATCCCTGAGACAGGAAGCTAGGGTCTGTCTCAGCAGTTGGCTGAGCTGGTTTAGCTCAAAGCTCTTCACGCAACCAAAAAAGAAAATAGTGCCTGGTTTTGCAAAATACGTGCTAGGGGAAAGTCATTGATCACTTCTAACTCAAAGTAGGACGAGCTAAGCAGTGCTTGATGAAGAGGAGGCACACTCCGGATCTTTCCTGGGGTGTGAGGGTGGGGCCAAGCCTTAAAGAGACCCCCGATCAGGTCATTTTCCATGTCATTTCCTCCCTCCCTGGAACATCTGGGGAAGGAGCACTTTCATTCTGAAGCTTGGGTGCACCCTGACTCACACCCTCTTGACATTCTCTGAGAACCCTTCTCACTGAAGGGTCCTTTCCAATGCAGCTAAAAATTGCCAGCCACTTGCCAAAGTGGGAGCAGGTGCACCCTTGAACTTCCTGGTTCGGATGAGCAATGCCAGGCCTTTCCAGAAGGGGGCACACTATAGAATATCTCCTTGCTTACACACAGTAAGGCGGTCTGGTGGGATAGAGCTAATCCTGGAGCTGTAACATCCACTTCCCTTGTTCAGTGAGCTCACACTGCATTTTGCTCTTATAAAATGCTGGATGGCATATCCCCCTGCCCTTGTGTGACCGTGTGACTGTAACAGGCATAGAGAGAACCTGGGAGTCTCCCAGTAGAAAGCAGAATGTGGGGAGAGACTGTGTCCCTAACCCTTCTGCTCTGCAACAATCCCATACCCATTATTTTTCATGATTTCTAGCGATGCCAGTGGGTGTTGCAAAGGCAGCAGCCAATTTAGGATATTCCTAGTTCTTGACTGCTTGAAGGACATAGAGAGCCCACTTCACCCTCCTCTGGGTCTACAGGGGCCAGTGGAGAAATTTCTGTCACGTTCTTGGACTGACTCCTGCATGCATTTTGAGTGCAGAAACTTAAAAATGTCACCCAGTCTAAGAAACCTTTGGTGTTTCCAGCATCAAGGACCATGGATTCAGAGACCCTGGTCTCCCTGGATGAGAGGTGAGCACTTCGAAAGAGCCCAGATGTCAGCCTGAGGAGCCCATTTGCTCACCTCCTCACTGCAGTGGACAAGCATGCTCCTCCCTTGAGGGCAAATGTCATTATAATGAAGAGTAATGAATCTCCTCTTGTTTAAGTGAAAGTGTGCAGAGATAGTGACTTTAATTTACTCACTTTAATTTACCCCCGAAAAGGGACTGAGTCTGATTCTGAATCTGGGCCTAACTCCTTGGAGCAGGAGGCAGGAGAATCATCCCAGGCTGTAGAGTAGGGGTGTCGAACTCAATCAGAGAAGGGGCCAAAATCTAAAATCCAGCCTAAATCGCGGGCCGAATGGTTTACTGAACAGTCATAAACTGTCATTGTGATGGAAACGCAGCGGAGTGCAGTGATGACAGCGCGGTGCGGGCCACATTGCAAGGCCTGGCGGGACGGATTTGGCCCGAGGGCCTTGTGTTTGACACATGTGCTGTAGAGGGTCCCTGAGAAGCCAGCCATAGTGTAGAGCAGTGGTCGGCAAACTGCCGCTCTGCTGACTAATGAGTTTGCCGACCACTGACCTAGAATCTTGATTCTAATAATTACAGACTGTTGTAGTTCCTTGTGATTAAGCCCCTACCCCAGTGGTCGGCAAACTCATTAGTCAACAGAGCGGCAAACCCTGGCTCTCAAGCCACATGTGGCTCTTGAGCTGCAGTTTGCCAACCACTGGTCTAGGGGAAACCAAGGCAACTGGGAAAGGCAATGCAGGTCAACAGAGCTGGGAAAAGAGCTGTGTACAAACAGCACAGCATTGCAAGCCTTGTACCACCTGTTCCTATCAAATGCTTCCTCTTCCTGTCACCCCCTCTAGTCCCCAAGGGCATGGCCAATGTCACAGTGTCCGGGGCTCTACTCATGCCAGCACCTCTGCTTGCAATCCCCTTTGCCTGCATTCTCCACCTGGAAACAAAATCCAATCTCTCTTCAAGTTCCATGAAGGGTACTTTCTCTGTGGCTAAAAACTGCATTGTTCTCACCCAATACTCCCCAATCACACCTCCGTTTCAGCATTCACTTCCCTGCACACGTAGTTTTCCCCTCCCCACACCCCATTGTGAAAATCGCATGGACAAGTGTGAGCCCTGAACTTGGGTTTGGAATTCCATGAATCAAAGGCCCTCAACAATGCTTGTTGATTTCAATTTACAGTTCAATATTAGAAAGCGTGTGTGTAAAAGAGGGGGCTGTTATATATGGCTCCCTTTCCCATGTATCTGGATCCTACAGTAGGAACACGGGGGCAAGCACAGGCATCTCAGCACGGGTCCATGTTGGGTTTTTATCACACAGCCTTCCTGGGGAGAGGACTGAGATGTGAGAACGTGGCGTGCGTTCTTAACGTGCTTAGAAAGTGCCAGGCATATTCTTAACAAATGTGTTGAATTTTTTCGGAAAGACAGCTGAAGTGCGGATTGTTCTAGGACCCCAGCATCCCTCAGACCTTTGTAAGTTTCATTTGTATTGCTTCCAATTGCCAATCATCATATTAAACATTGTCACTGTCATTGCCAACATCATGGTTGGTATCATCACCAAACATTCTTCTTTCAAAATTAGAAAAATAACAGAACCTGCCTTGTTCCTTTCTGGCAGGTAATTCTTCCATGGTACCTGGGAGTCCCTCCCCCACCCCCACCCTCCTTTCTGAATAAGACAGGACTTATGTGAGCTGGAGCCCAGCAGAGAGCAGCCGGAAGCCCCTGAAATGCCCTCCCCCCACCCCCATAACCTGCCATTGCATGCCTCACGCTGCCCCATTGTGTGGTCTAATTCTAGGGTATTTGGGGCTTTGAAAAGAGGTTTCAATTTTCTGTTTGTCAACAAACGTTTCATCGAAAAATTGTGAGTCTCCCGGGGTAAGCATGATTTCACCACTGTCTGAATTCACTGATTGTGGGTTATTGACGCTAATGAGGAGAAATAGGGAATGGGACTAAGAAAAAGCTTCCTTCCTTCCCATGTCCAAACTGTTTTTCTCACCTTAGCTCTGTGTCCTCTCTCCTCCCTCAGCCCTTGCTCTCCGCTCTTTTCCAGTTTGAGGTCCCAGTTCTTTGACATTCTCTCTTCTTCACTGTCATTTGACACATCTTGCCCTTTCTCACTCCCACATCCTAAAGAAAATGCTAAGTGGTTTGACCCATTAATGGCATTCAGATAGTAGGGCAAACCCAGTTCTGAGGGAGGGAGCCAGATGTGAAGGTTGCAGGAAAATGGTAATTATGTCTGGCTACGGCATCCAAATGCACAGATCCTAAGCACTGCTCCCTCCATGACATCATCCATGTGCTCATGATATCCACTTTAGTAGCCCCTTTGCTTCCCTTCAGAATCTCTGCTGATGTTTAACTATATGGATACGCTGTTTACTGGCTTCATTTGGCCTCGGCCCCCACTTTGTCACCTAACATGCCAACAGAAAGGTATGGGCCATCAGACCACAACTGGGCTTCACTTTTCCCACTAAAGACAAGCCTTCTTCTTCAACGAATGGCCTTCTGCCTGAGGACACGGCCATGTTTCATCGCTACATCCCAAAACAGGTGTCGGATAATGCAGCAATTAGCATGCACATCTAACTCCAGGCAGCCTCTGTTGATCGCTCAGCCACAGAGAGCTGGGTCCTCTGAAGTTTG
Organism: Pipistrellus kuhlii; assembly: GCF_014108245.1. Lineage (NCBI taxonomy): Eukaryota > Metazoa > Chordata > Mammalia > Chiroptera > Vespertilionidae > Pipistrellus > Pipistrellus kuhlii. The sequence continues at coordinate 10,556,511 of NW_023425516.1, read as the reverse complement.
CAGTCGTTAATTAGAGCCTTACTGAGCAGCCGAGCTGGAGAGCCAGGTCTGCCATAACTGGACAGCTTTGGTCTTGTGCGCTGAGCACGGGCTGGTAGTTGGCTGGGCAATGCCAGTCTGCAGGGTGACAGTGCCAGGAGGGCTTGGGTTGCCTTTTGAAGAACAGGTGGAGGGAGGCCTCTTTGATGAGCAGAGGATAATGGTCCCATTCTTCATTCTGTCCCCTCCTTGACAGGAACATGCACATTCCAATGGTGATCACTGTCATAAATGTCTCCTCAGGGGGAAGAAAAACCCTTCTACATTCACAAAAGAGACAGTGGACCTGAGTAGGCTCAGGAAAGTCCAAATCTAAGGTTAACACGTGAGTTAGAGGTCACTGTCCTTGTCCCACACTGCTTCACCACGACTACTACCCAGAAGAACTTGGGAAGGGCAGAGAGTGATGATGTAGGGGAGCTAGCAGGGTGAGATGTGCACAAAATTAGAGAAGGTGATTCAGAAACTGTTTGCTGCTGAATAATTGAGGCATCATGTCATCTTAGACATCTGAGTCTGACTTCCCCAAACTTCTGATAATTGCCTAGGTTTGGTGTTGAGTGGAGCCCATGAATATTAGAGTGAGCCTGCATTCATCACTCTGAGCCTAACAGACAAGCGTGTCTTGTCAGTGGGATGGTGGAGAGGTACTCTGGGGATTGGAGGCTGAAGAGTCAGAAGCATTACAGATTACTGTCACGGTCAGTGTGCTGTCCACGGAGGATTCTCCGATCTGACCACATTTAGCTTCTGTACTGTTCTCGCTCCAAGTTCATGAAGTCAAAAGGGTCACTGGTCTTTCCCCAGCAGGACAGGCTCTGAGGCATGTTATTCGGCAGCCTGTCCGTCACTGCGGGGAGGGAGTGCAGAGGCAAGGATCTGTGCGGGGCCTCTGAATGGGTTTTCATTTCCCAGCCCCTCCTCCCCTACCTTGGTCCCCAATCCTGGCCAGGAATGTAAAGGTGACAGAATCTCCCTCTCTCTCTCTCTCTCTCTCTCTCTCTCTCTCTCTCTCTCTCTCTCTCTCACACACACACACACACACACACACAGCTGACACAAAATCAACCAAATCTTGAAGATGCAGTTGGTACAGTGGGAAGAAGGCTGCAATTGGCAGGGCCTACCCCTAACCTCTCACTCAGCTGCAAGTGTGACCTTTTGTCAGTCACATTAATGCTCTCACTTGCAGGTGAAAAGTGGGAACGGGCAGGGTTGCTTTCAGAATCAGTTAACCAGAAGTGGGGTCTTTCGTTTCCCTGGGGATGGCAGGAGGAGACAAAGAATGGGAATAGATGTTAGGCTGTAAAGCTTCACTCTTCTCTCCACCCTTCGTTCAGTGAGGGATCATGGGAAAATCTTATGTGGACATGGGTGTCGACTCCTTTCATCATAAATAGGAGTCCTAACAGGACCTGTTCTATACACCCCACAGAACCAAAGGGGCACTACGTGTGATTCTACGGGAAAGTGCCTTAAAATCTGCAAAGAGTGGGGCAGGGGGAGAGAGAGATAGAAACACATGCATGATATATACTGGAGTGAAGCAGATGTGTGATCAAGTGGGCTGAACTGATTATGAGAGTTTGAGATGCTAATCTGGAGAGCAGCCACAATGTCTGGCATCAGACAGTTCACAAGTCAGAGATGCCTGGGGCCTGGGGGAGTCTCTGAGGTAAGGGTGCTCAGTCCTCCATTCGGCTCCCCCGCCTCAGTTCCACTTTACTGAGCTGAGACTTTAAAGGGCTCTTACCAGGTTCTCAGCAGGCTCTCTACACATCAAGTCTCACTAGGAAGCATGCAGGAAAGCACACCCAAGGTCCCAGGCCTTTGGTCTCCATCCCCTCCTAACCACTCCCTCCTCATGGAGCATCCTCTTTCAAGGCCCGGCCAGAGGCTCTGAGTCCGGTCCCAGATGTCATGAGGTCTCATCCATCTGGGGCCGGGAAATGGTCAATGTTCTACGATTGCCTCCCATTCTAACAGATCCCTGCTGTTTCAGGATTCTGTGGTTCCCTATTAGAAGTTCAAGGAATCAATAATAATCAGACCCTGTGGTGTCAGTGGAGGCTAGTAAGTGTTAAATATCAGATGTCACCCTTCCCCTCAATTGAACAAAGATCGAGTCCCAGCCAAGTACCAGGCTGGGCCCTGGGACAATAGAACTTGCCCCTCTCACTTCCACAGCAATTAAAGTTGATGAAATCCATTGGTGAATCTATGAGTAAGTATATACCTAGATTATTTTTGCCCCATCTTTTTAAAAAAATATATTTTATTGATTTTTTATAGAGAGGAAGAGAGAGGGATAGAGAATTGGAAACACCGATGAGAGAGAATCATCAATTAGCTGTCTCTTGCACACCCCCTACTGGGGATGTGCCCACAACCAAGGTACATGCCCTTGACTGGAATCGAACCTGGGACCTTTCAGTCCACAGCCTGAAGCTCTATCCACTGAGACAAACCGGTTTCAGCTTTCCCCCCATCTTACGTTCCCAACACTCCCATGGGGTAGGCAGAGAAGGCCTTATCATTCCCATTGGTCAGATGACAAAACTACTACCCAGACAGGTTACATTCTCATACTAGTAAAAGGTGGAGCCAAGATTTAACTAAGACAGCGATCTTCAACCCCTGTGCCACAAGCATTTTTAAAATATGCAACACCTGACTATTTAATCAGGGGCACTGACCTATATTCCCAATTGGCAAATTAAAAAAAAAAATGACAACAGCCAACTCAATAATAGTCATCTGGTGTGAATGCACTGTGTTGAGCCATAAATAGATAGGTCATATAACAGAGTTGCATCTTACTGGCCATGTTGCAAAATAAGGCTGCATCTGGCTGGTTAATTCTTGGTGCCAAAAATCCTTATATACAAATGTAGACATCTGATTTCTTTAAAAAATGTCACTTTGGAGTAAAAATAATAGGTAATTATTATTATTATTTTGTAAATCAATAAAAATTATATACCTCATTTTTTAAATCAGATTGTCAAAAATATAGTATATTTGCCACAGAATTTTAGTAATTAGTACGATGAGATAAACAATGCAGAAAGTCACTGAGATAAGGTCATGTTCACGGGATCCAAGGATTAGGCAGTTGATGTATCTTTTGAAGGGCACCATTCAACCTGCTCTAGGCCCCTCTGAATGAACTCTTTTTCCCAATAGACCTATCAGTGAGGCTCACAATAACAGTATCGGGTGTGGGGTGACACTAGGTGCTTCATATGCTCCTTTAACCTTCCCAACGACTTTTTTTTATCCCCATCACAAAGAAAGGACAGAAGTTCTGAGCTCCATACTCCTTCAGATTCACCAGAGGTTCTTGGTTTGTCTCCTTAGGGCCAAATAGTCCTCAGGGGCCCCAAGGAGAAGAGGAGAGGAAGAGAAGGACTTGGAACCCCTGATCTTTTTCAACCACAGCATTTCCACTCTGATCTTATTTATATGGTAGGAGGTTGCAGAGATGTCTTCCTCTCCCAAAGGGGTACAATGAGAAAGAGTCCATACTTCCCAGCCTTGCATCCTTTGGGTAGAGTCCCAGGGTCAGAAGCCCCATCTCTGGAGAAAGACACACCTGGGCTCGAATCTCTTCTCCATCCTGTCCTTGTTCTGTGTCCTGGGCAAGTTACCTAGCCTCTCTGAGCATCATGTTTCTCGCCTGTGCAACAGAAATGACCATACCTTAAAGAGCAGACATGAGAACTGACTGATATAACTCACCTACCCTGTTTCCCCGAAAATAAGACAGTGTCTCATATTAATTTTTTCTCCCAAAGTTGTGCTAGGTCTTATTTTCAGGGGATGTCTTATCTTTCCATGTGCTAGGTCTTATTTTCAGAGGATGTCTTATTTTCGGGGAAACACGGTAGAATGTGCTGACAGTGCTCAGTAAAGAATAGCTACTATTTTCATTGTTCTCTTCATTGGCCTGTGCATTTCTTCTACCGATCAGTTCCCTTGCTATTCAATCTGGGCCTCTTGAAAGTGAAAATGTTTATCCTGAGTAGGTAGGTCCAGCTTTCCCTCAGTAGAGCTTTTAGAGGAGGAGGTGGCATCAGCTCAGGGCGGTGACATCACTTCTCCTGGTTCATGTAAGAGGGCACTGTCATCCACACAATGCCCAAAGGGTCTGAGTCCCATCATGGTGATGAGATCCAGGCACAGGCTCTGTAGGAACTGGGAGGGAGATTTGGGGATTTCTTGACATCCTATAAAATAAAAGCCTAATACGCAAACTGACCAAACAGCAAAATGACTGGTGGCTATGATGCACACATTCCACTAGGGAGCAGACACTCAATGCAGGAGCTGCCCCCTGGTGGTCAGTGTGCTCCCACAGGGGGAGCACCATTCAGCTAGAAGCCGAGCTCATGGATGGTGAACACAGAGATAGTAGTGGAAGCCTCTACTACTTCTATGGCAGCATTAAGGTCTCCCAAGAGGTCCCGGACTGTAAGAAGGCACAAGCCGAAACCCCACCCCTCACCCCACTGCCAAGTGCACGAATATCGTGCACCAGGCTTCTAGTCTTTAATAATGACTAAGGTCTATTTACTTGCATCTGTGGGCTTCTAGATGACCTTGTGGTAGGCAACAGCTGCCTCCACAGCCAAGTACGACTCAGCCTGAGGTGCTTACCTGCGTTTGCAAAGGGCTTATTGTTACCTTTGCTTGCAGATGAATGGAGCATGTGAGTTCTAGGAGGCAGGCTGACTGACACCATGTCTTCAACATATTCCAAAACAGCTGCTCTAAGCACAGGCTCTGATGGAACTTTGGAATGTGTCATAATGACAGCTTAGAGTTTATTGACTGCCTACCACCTGCCAAGCGCTGGGCTGAGGACTTCATCCTCATGTTCTATATCCTCCCAAATGAACCTACTATTCCTTTTCATAGAGGAGACGTGGAGGTCAAGGGATGCCTGGAAGGTCACTTAGCCATGAAGTCGAGGTGCATGGTGCAGACTGTGCCCTCAGCCCCTCCCAGGGCCCCACTCTAGGACCAGGGTGGACAGAATCACACTGCCCTCTCTCGTGCATCTTCATTCTCCATAGGAGCTAATCGCCATCATTAAAAATGAATGTCCCATTCAGTCACCATGGTATCCAAGCAAAACCACAGAAAAAACAAAGCTCAAACTCACAAGAAGATGCTCTGGGCCAGAGTCTCCTCTAAGATCACACAAGTCTGCAACTATCGGTTCTCTAAAGAAACGAACACAAGCACAGACCTAGGCACATAGGTGTGCACTCAGATGAAGGTGTTGGGGGCAGGGAGAACTTTCTGGGAAGTACATTCTGAGATATAGGATAGTCGTTCTAAGAAGAGGCACCACTCTGAGGAGGAGGAGAAGGAAAAGTTTCTAAAAGATGCCGGGGCAAGGGTGTGCCTGGCTTTGGTGGGCCCTCTGCAGGGGCCTCCTGTAGACATTGTAGACTGAGGAGAGGAAGGTAACAGAACTGAGTTTGGAAGTGGAGGGAGGAGAAATGGAGTTAGGGGTAGCAAAAGGAGCATGCTTTCACTGTGGCCCTGGCAGGCAGCAGTGACATCGGTCAACAGCAGTAGAAGCAGCAGCAGCAGCTGAACGTCACTGAATGCTTATTGATGAGTGGTGTGCATGCTCATGGCCTCTTTGAACCTTCACATCAACTTTATAAGGTAGGAACAATTTTTATTAGCTCCATTTTACTGATGAAGAAACTAAGGCTCAGTAAGAGTAGGCAACTCGCCTGAGGTTGCCCAGCTGGAAAGCAGCAAAAACTCATTCATTGCACCTGTGCCTGTGCCATCCTAGAGTTCACGTCTTCACACAGCTCTCTCCTTGCCTTTCACCTGGCTGGTCCCCGCACTCAGTCTTCTGCAGGTGGTTCCTCTTTGATGCAGTATGGACAGTCCTCTTGCATTGACTATATCTATTGCATCAGTGAGGCAATTTTCAATCATCCGATGAGCCACAGAATTGTTAAAGCATGCCATACCTGACTGTTTAGTCAGAGGCACTGACCTCTTTTCCTTGAGATTGCCAAATAAAAAAATGACAACAGCCAACACAATGATAGCCGTCCAATGTGAATGAATCAAAACTGTACCTATATTTTTTCAGATCGATAAAAAAAAAATATTATACATTTTCTGGTGTGCCACAGAATTTTAGTAGTTTATTGCTCCATGAGATGCAAAGGGTTGAAAAATCACTGAACTTTGGGGTGTGCCTGGTTCTAAAAGGTTTATTGAGGTGTAACCAGCTTAGAATGCACTGCACCCATGAGACCATCACCACAACCAAGATAGTGAATTCTGCATCCCCTGCCATCCCTTCCTCCCCATGAAGTTTTCTCATTCCCTTTGGCATCTCTCTCTTTTGGCCTCCCCCATGCAGGCAACTACATGATCTGCTTTCTGTTTCTAAAAATGACTTTGTTCTCCTAGCACTTTATGTAAACAGAACCACACACTCCTTTTCGGCCGGCCTCTTTCACTTAGCACAACTGCTCTGAGGTTCATCCTCGAGGATCTTAGGGCTTCATTCTCCTCTGCTGCCCAGGTGTGTCCCCTTGTAGGGACGCACTGCATTGGTCCTCATTTGATACCCAGTGTGTATTGTTTTGGTTTTTTTTTAAACAACTCCTCTTGGGAGGTAAAAGTATAAAGGAAAATGTAAAAAAGTGCATTTCCGTTATTCCTGCCCCAACTGTAGATGACGGCAATTCAAGTCTGGCTTCCCAGATGTTTCTGGGTTGGATGGAGAGCCTATGTCAGGGGAATCACGTCGAGCAGGGTCTGCAGAGAGTCTGCTGTTGAGCCCCCGGCTTCCTTGCTTACAGACAGGGAGAACTCACAGAGGTACAGGCAGCCGAGAGCTCCGGAAAATTACGAGAGCAATTTAGGAGCGGATAATTAGATATCTTTTTGCAGGGTGTTCTGGAAATTAAATTAGCTTTTTGTTTTTAAATGAATGGTTGGGCGGAGGGCGGAGGGGGGGGGGGATCACTTCATAAGAATATGGCTGTGACTGATTACTTTCTAACATTCTTTGCCTTTCTTCCTATCCCAGGAAGCAGCACGTTGGGCCATTGGGCCTTTGGCTGTGGCAGCCAATCACGGGCTGTAATTGCATTCGCTGCATACACTGGGAGCATTGTGAAGAATGCAGTTAGCTCTAGTAAACCCCGCGCAGCTATTGGGTGGGGGATCGCATGCCTATTCCTTCTGCAAGGAGCGTCGGTGTGATCGCTGTAGCTAAATTCTTGAATCAAAATTAAGGTGTAATTTTGAGAGGGGAGGGCGGAAGAGAAAACTGGAGGAAGGGAGAGGAGGAGAACGAATGATGGCTGGGGCTCAGCAGGTTCAGGAAAGAGAAGCGGCTTCCCCACAGAGGCCCAGCCTTGAGTGGCAGCAGGGCCCGGGAAGGGTTCCTTGTCCAGTGACCTTGGCCCCCAGTGGGAGGGGTGGGAAGGGCATGGCATCTCTCCCCTTTGGCCTCCCCCATGCAGGTAACTATGTGATCTGCTTTCTGTTTCTAAAAACAAACAAACAAACAAACAAACAAACAAACAAACTGGTTTGGCTCAGTGGATAGAGTGTCGGTCTGTGGACTGAAGGGTCCCAGGTTTGATTCTTGTCAGGAGCGTGTGCATTGGTTGCGGGCACATCCCCAGTGTGGGGTGTGCAGGAGGCGGCTCATCGATGTTTCTCTCTCATTGATGTTTCTGGCTCTCTTTCCCTCTCCCTTCCTCTCTGTAAAAAAATCAATAAAATATATATTTTAAAAATCAATAAAATATATTTAAAAAATAAAATAAAAAATGTCTTTGTTCTCCTAGCACTTGACGTAAATGGAAGCGCACACTCCTTTTTGGCGGGCCTCTTTCACTTAGCACAACTGCTCCGAGGTCAGTCTCCTCATTGTGCGTCTCAGGGCTTCCTTCCCCTCTATTGCTCAGGTGTGTCCCCTTGTTGCACTCCTTCCTGCCTTCGCATTAAGGGGCGTGTGTCCTAAAGTGGTGTCTCCCCCATTTTATCCGGCAGCCCCTACCTCACACATAGGCTGGAAACTCCCTGCACAGGCTGGGCGGTGGGATCGCCTGGAGTCCGGGCCAGTTTGCAAGCGAATCTCACAAGGGGGTTTCCCCTTTGGCCGTGATTATCCCTGACTTTCCTGCTTGCTGGCTGCGGACTGGGGTGCCCGAAGGGTGTTCTAGAAGTGCCTGCTCACCCTCTGTTGGGCAGAGTGAAGCACATCCTGGCCAAGGGCTTTAGGGAGTTTATGTTGGTGGCCAAGAGCTTTCTATCTGTTCCCTCTCCCTTTGTGTGTCCTGCTCAAGCACTTTGCCTTCCATGGCCACTGCCCAAGCTGCTGAGTGAAGAAGAGGCGGCCATCCATGGTGCCTCTCAGCCACCGCTCCCTGTCCCGCGTGAGACCACCTCATCACCTTCTCTGTGGTGGCTGGCCTGGACACTGGGCCTGCCCCGTGTCCTCTGACCACTCACCTTAGCACGGCTTCTCTTCGAGCCATGCGATTTTTCAAAATGCGGTCCAGCCCTAACCTGTTTGGCTCAGTGGATGGAGCATTGGCCTGCGGACTGAGGGGTCCCAGGTTTGATTCTGGTCAAGGGCACAGGCCTGGGTTGCAGGCTCGATCCCCAGTGGGGGCGTGCACGAGGCAGCTGATCAATGATTCCCTCTCATCATTGATGTTTCTATTTCTCTCTCCCTCTCCCTTCCTCTCTGAATTCAAAATTCGGTCCTTCCATACCACCTCTGTCCTTCCGACAGCCAGTTCTCAGGCTGATCCTGGTCCCTGTCACCCACTTGCCTTCTCCCATCCCAGAGCCACTCTGTGGACTCTAATGAGGTTTATTGTTTGTGCTGAGTGCTTTTCAAAGCCCCGCCACCCGCTTTGAGCTCGCCCTTAGATCTCCAGCCTGCCGGAGAGGTGGGCTTTTGAAGCTGCCTTCATTAATGCAGGGCCCCAGCTTCTGCATTTAACCACGCACATGGGTTTGAAGTGTGCAGGAGCCACGGTGGAAACATCTGACGAGCGTCCCAAGGTTCGAGGATTAGACAGGGCGATGGGGAGATGGCCCGTGCTCCAGCTTCTCCTGCCTCAGAACCTCATTCCCATATCAAAAACAGTCCTGGAAATCAACATGTCACTGTCTGACTCTGATAATGACTTCCCGAGTTCCAAACATCGGTGGAACAAAGATTTCATTTTAATTATCAGCAGCTCCATTTTCCCTTGTTTAATCTTCAGCCATTGTAAAGGACGGGGGGCTGGAGGAAGGGCAGAAGAGGAGAAGGAGGAGGGAGGCGAGGTGGCCGTGTGGTGAAAGCCCTGCGGAGGGGCTGCCTGTGGCAGGTCCCACCTCCCTGCGTGGAGGGACTGGTGAGCTGCAGGTGCGGTGTGCTCCCGCTGCCAGTCTGACCTGCTGGCACTAACAGGCTCAAGGCAGCACATGGCAGTGGCCTATCCTATGGAAGCCCAAGTGGTCTAGCAATCAAGGCAGATCACACTGAAGCCACTGAGCTTCTGAAAAGCATCCCTGACTGGCTGAGTCAAAAAAGAATGGGCCCCAGGGTCCACTCCCCCTGGTGGAGGTCACACTGGGGCAGTACAGCGGGCACCCCAGGGAAGCGCCTGTTCTCTGAAAGGTACAGAGGAGTGAGGTGCTAGAGCATCACCCAGGAAAGGGACCCTCATCTAAGAAAACCTAAGAACATCTGCAGAAGGAAGGGTGGGGCTGGAGGGCCCATAGGAGGTTACCTAGTACAGGTTCTAAGCAATCGCCAACTTTAGGAGCAGTTGGCACTGCTTACTTTCCTCTCCCCCCCTAAACTCGGAATTCTAGCCCTGTCCCTGTAATTGTCCAGGAACAGCCCTGGGGAGGCACCGAGCCTTCCCTCGATGGCCTTTTTGGCGATTTTCCAAATATTTCTAGCAGTGGAAGCTTTTTCTTGCCCAGTTGAAACATGGCAAGCAAACTCAACACTGCGAGTAGCTGAGTGGGGCTGCCTGGACAGAAGGAGGCCCCCACCTGCTCTGTTGGTGCTTGCCCTGCTCCTCCCCTCCTGACGCAGTGCTGGCTGAGGGACCTCAGAGGGTCCCCAACCACTCACAGAGCCCAACATGAAACGAAGCTCTGAGTGATTTTCCCCACTGCACTGGCTGCAAATTCCATGGTCTGATTTCAATCTGCATCGCTTAGGATACACTCAGGAGGGGGCCTCGAAAGAGACACCGGTGGCACCCTTTTCTTTAAAACACAAAAACCCAGCCATCATTCATCCTTAAGGAGGAGGGGGAAATGGCAACCCTGAGAAATGCATTTGCCTCTCATAGGCTCTAGCGGATGCTGAGCACAGCTGGAAGCGAGGCACAGCTGCGTGTGTGTGTGTGTGTGTGTGTGTGTGTGTGTGCGCGTGTGTCTAGTGTAGGGGTGTCGAACTCAATCAGAGAAGGGGCCAAAATCTAAAATCCAGCCTAAATCGCGGGCCGAATGGTTTACTGAACAGTCATAAACTGTCATTGTGATGGAAAAGCAGCGGAGTGCAGTGATGACAGCGCGGTGCGGGCCACATTGCAAGGCCTGGCGGGACGGATTTGGCCCGCGGGCCTTGTGTTTGACACATGTGGTCTAGTGAGTGGGTGTGCTCACAGGTCCAACCCTGTTTTGCTATTTTTGGTTTTGTTCCCAGCACCTGGGACCTGCCTGAGTTTGGGGGCCCCTGGCACTATGACCAATGGCCCCAGGTAGTGAAGGGGCTGTGTATGTCCTTCCAGTCCCACGTGTGTGCACGGAGCACACGGGGTCTCCGGGAAAGTGAACTGGAGAGAGAGAGAGAGAGAGACCAGCAGAGCACATCTGGGGAACCATCTACTTCTGGGCCTGAAGCGGGGTCTGTCGTCCAGCCTGCCTGAGGGACTGCGCTGGACAGGCTGAGTGTCCTCATGGTCCATGGTATGAGACAGGATTTCCGTGCAAGCCAGCACGGTGGAGTTCACCCTGCGGATGGATGCTGGAGCCATAGCAACTTCCTCCTCCTATTGTTCGGCATTCCTGCCTTCCCCTTAGAGGAGCCTAGGAGAAGAGCAGTGTTCTCCAGGGAACATTCCAGTATTTAGGAGTCAGATAGATGCCTGCACACACTGCTTCTGCTCCCCCCACCTGCCTCCATCCGCTCACAAGGATTCAGATAAACACCTTTTCAAATGGCTCTTCTCTCGTGATTCCACTCCCTTTAAAACCAGTGCTGGGATGACCGCGGCTGCCCCGGAACATCCATCATGCATTTATTTTACCCAGCTCCGTGCGAGGTGGCAATTAGCAGACGTAACTCTAATTAGGTTTTACAATGGAATATGTGTCCCGGTAAACTTAAGTCATAGCGTTTTAAGCTTCTAATGATTGCAAGGTCATTTTGCTGGTCTGCGTGAGAGCAGGGATGCTAATGAGTGCATTTGGTATGCATGGGGTGGCCCTGCTTCCCCTTGGGGCTTATTAGTGCTTATTGGGGACACTTTCCTTAATTCCTTGTTCAACTTGTGCCTTAACACGGAACCAGTGAACCAGCCAGCCACCTGAAAGGAGAAGTTCAGACTCCATTGGAATTGGCCCCGTCCAAGGTCTGGCGATCTGGCCTTGAATTATCATGAGACAATCCTTTGCTTTCTCCCTGAACTTAGAAACACCACATACCCTTTGTCCACTGGTCCCAGCCAGTCAGCCCACATGCATCTCCCACCTCCCAACGCGGTACAGCGCGCTCCCTCCCACTAAGAACAATGTTACGCTATTAAACTATGCCTGTTACAAACACCTTAACATTCCCAATTCCCCATCTCAATCATGCTGATGGCATTCTCCAGATATATTTGGAATTCAGCTTCCATTTCTTAGCCTGCAAGGTCTCAGGTGGTGAGACACAGCCGCAAGCTCGTCTCTAGAAATGTCTACCCCAGACCACATGGGACCGGCTCAGTGCTCCGTGCGGGCGCTGGATCCCGCTGTCGGTAATGAGATGGTGAAAATGACAATGATGAGAGTCAAGCAGTCGAGAAAGCATTCTTCCCCAGCACAGCTGGGAGGTATGACAAAACACATTTCCGGGCCGAGCTCATCCTCGGAGCGACCTCCCAGGAAGAGGGTTTGAGAGACACAGTGGGGAGCTGGACTTCCCACCTTCCTTGTGAGGGAGGGAAGGGCAGCGACAAGCAGAGATGCCAACCAGAGAAAGCCAGTGTGTCTTCATTTAGTTAGTCACTTGGTCAGTATTCATCCCAGGGTGGGGACACAGTGATGGGCAGGCATGACTCCAGCCTCCAAGTCTACATTGCAAGATGAGGGACCACAGCAAGCCATGCGTTCCCTAGAAATGCTTTCTTTGCTTTTTTATTAAAAATATATGTATTTTTATTGATTTCAGAGAGAGGGAGAGAGAGATGGAAACATCAATGATGAGAATCATTGATCAGCTGCCTCCCGCATGCCCCCTTCTGGGGATGGAGTCCACAACCTGGGCATGTGCCCTGACTGGGAATCGAACTGTGACCTCCTGGTTCAAAGGTTGATGCTCAAACACTGAACTACTCCAGCCAGGCATGATTTCTTATTTTTAATCATGTAAAGTACAATAAAGAGTGTAGGCACCCACCCATGGAAGAAGAGGCAGCTTGCCTTCTCAGGGGGCTACAGGGGATAGCTTGAGTGACACTTCAGATGGGCTCTGAAGGATGAGTAGAAATTATTAAACAGGAGGGGAGGGAAATTTAGGTGGAAAGAGTGGCATGGGTGAGGGACCCAGGGTAGCAAAGAACAAAGAGCTAAAAGAACAGGAGGAGGATGGGCCCGGGGGTGGGGGAGGAGACTGTGCAGGAGGGCTGGGGGTGGGCACGGGGAGCCCATGCCACAGACCTGCATTGTCACCTGGGCCCAGGGAAGACGAGGTATGAAAGCAGGACAATGACATGGCAATTTACCCCTTCCTCCTGATCATTTTCTCCTGACCAGTGATCAGGAGAAAAAGCTCTTGACCTTTCCAGGTACTGGTGTGGGGATCACTTCACCCATGGAGAGTGGGATCATTCCCACTGTGCACACCCTCTCTGGGACTCGGCATGTGGGGACTCCAATGGCCTGCAAAAACCAACAGATGGGCACAGGAAAGACTGAGCTTCCAAGAAAGAACTCCCAGGAGCAGGGGCTCTCTGGGATGGTGGCTCCTGGCCATTGCTAGGGCTTCCCTGACATCTGCCTCCCAACATGGGGCTTCCCCCTCCTCAGGAGAGAAGTAGGGAGAAGAGGCTGGAGGGGAGAGATGAGGAAGGAAGGAACTGCTCAGCAATGCTCTCTAATTGGTCCTTGCAATGTTCCTGCCATCCCTTTAAGGAAACTCAATGGCAGATTGTAAAAGAGAGAGATCAGTCCCAGGTGGGAGAGGGAGCCCGGGCCTCAGGTAAGCCTGTTTTGAAAACTCACAGCCCATGTGGATAGAGGGCTGGGCTCTCCAGCCCTAGGAGCAGGTTGGGGTGGGACATGCATTCTGCCACTTCCCTGAGCCTCCCTTTATGGCTGTCCTGGGCCCCCTGCAAGAGCCCATTCTTCCAGAAATTGCCGTGGCCGCAGTACCCAGCTGCCCCCACTGGGCAGGCTGCCTCAGACCTCAGGCAACAGGCACTCCTAGCAACACGCACTTCCCATGACACAAAAAGAAGGAACTGCAGCGGCTTTGTCAGGAGAGCGAGTGGTGCATTCTCATAGCCAGATAATGCAGAAATAAAGTGCATTTGTAATAGACAACAAAAGGATTATCCCCCCATTCATTTCAAAGCACCCTTCACTCCACTCCGGGATTACATTTCTCTTTACTTATCTTGCAAATAGTTTTTTGATTCTTGTTCCCCCTGGAGAACACTGGCACGGCTTTATGGCAAATAGAAAATGGAGCTGGGCCGCTCCGAGGCCAGGCCTCCATTAATCACAGAGCGGGCGTTCTCAGGCCACGCTGAGCCCCTAATCCACTGCCAGGCGGATGTGCATCCAAGGCACCAGTCCCCCTCCGTCTCCTGAGGACCTGCCTCATCCGCTCATTGGCAAGGATGCAAGGATGCCCAAGAAACAGAGGCAGCTTAGAGCAAACCCCAGCTGGGCAGGGGGCTTCTCTGCCCTCCCAGCATCAGGGGTTCATGGCTGGTCCCTTCACATCCCCGCCAGGCACCCCAGTTCTTCACAGATCACCACCAGGTTTGCTTCTTTAAGAAATCACCTGCTTTTTACTTGGATCAGATAAAAGATTGAAATCTGAGAAGAGGACAGAGGTGAGGGTGCCGTCCCTGCCCCTCCCTCACCCCCTGCAGGTGGAATAATGGCACAGGTGCCCCGGGAAACTGGAGAATGTGGGACCAATCCCTGGGCTTCTAGGCCCGCCCATTAGGTGTGGGAGACTGCTTGGGCTGGTTGAGGCTTCCATGCCCGCAAGAGCCTAGTTCTGCTCAGAGCTGGGGTGGGGGGCGTGGCCATAGCCTTACTCTGACAGTGGCTGACTCTGGGTGGTCACTCTCACCATAGGTCTCATCTCCATAATTATGTGCCTATTGTTTACTCCCTTGCTCCCCAACATATAATCCTGTGCCCCCCATACAATGGGTAATTTAATAAGCATCGCCATGGTTTTTGTTTGATGCTCTGGCTGCTTCCGTTTGCTCCTCTAAGACTCAGTCCCAGGACCCTAGGGGGTGGGGATGGAGTGCTGGTGGGTAATGGCCCCAAGTTCCTTGCCTATGCTGAACTCCCCAAAGTATGCTGCCTCTACCTCTTTCTTCCCTGTTCTTGCAACTATGCAAGTTATCAACATAGGGACTGTCTCACGAACATGACCCCGCACACAACTCCACACCTAAAACAGGCCCTCTGGCCACATTAGGTCCAATGAGTACAATGGCCCCAATGGGAAGAGCAGCAATTTGTGGGGGTGGAAAAAGCAATGATTTGCTCCTGGCCCACGGGTGGGTAGGGATGAAAAGAGCAGCAATATGTCTCCGTGGGGGTGGAGTCTGCCCAGTCTCTGCTGGTGGGCTCCAATGGCCAGACTTGGAATAGAAGGAGAGACTACACAGTTTAGGACACGCTTCCCTTGAAGGGGTTCAAATCTTCACAGAAAATTGAAAGCCTTCCCCAAGTGTTCTCTTATTTCAGAAAAACACAGCAGATGAATGTGTGATTCAACTGGACCTCAGCCCAATCTACCAGGAGCGTTGGACATCTGTCACTCACTTCTCCGACTCCTACCCAGCCCCACTGCCTGCCCCAGGGCCAGGGAAGGAGGGTGAGGCCTCCAGGCACAGAGGGTTAAAGTCACGGCTGCCCAGTTCGCACATACAAGGACCATTAGGATGTTTTTATTTCTCCTCTCTCTGCGCTGCACAGCACCACATCAAAACTACATTTGCAATGCAGCCTATTTTCTGAAGATGGATAATTTGGTTAAATCTCTTCCACTCTGTTTTCATCTCCAGTTTCAGAGGAGCAGTGGCACAACATGCAGCAGCAAACATTCGTTTTATTCTCATGCAAAAGAATGTAATGACCCTGTGATATAAACTTGAACCTGGGAGAAGATGGCACTCCTGGGCACCTTTGACAGAGATGTTCCCTTAAGCGAGTCTCACAGATCCACTGATGAGAGACACCTGGACCTGCAGCTGGGATGGAAGGGCATGAAAGTGCCTCTATTCTGCCCAGGGAGCTGGAGTGGATGCTTGGGCCAACTAAGCTGGTCCAACCGTATTGAGTTACTAAATTCCTACAGCCTTGGAGTGGCCTGCAGCTCACATAGGCTGGGACCTTTGACTAGCTGCCTTAGATAGCCACACTTTAAAAACACACACACAGTTTTACTTTATTATTATTATGTTTATTGATTTCAGAAAGGACATGAGAGGGAGAGCTAGAAACATCAATGATGAGAATCATGGATCCGCTGCCTCCCGCATGCCCCCTTCTGGGGATGGAGCCTGCAAACCAGGCATGTATTCTCTACCAGAATCGAACCCAGGACCTTCAGTCTGAAGCCAAGACTCTATCCACTGAGCCAAACCAGCGAGGGCCACACTTTTTATTTTAGGCATTTCCAGGTCGAGTTTGCCCTGGTTCTAGTATCTGGCACCCCTCCTTCCTGGCTTGTGTACTGTTGAGAGTAAAGACTTAGCATTAAAGTTATTAGGAATGAGGAAAAGAAAAATAACATTGAAATACTACTATATATTAGTTAGATTAGCAAAAATCAGAATAAGGTTAGAGAGCATGTGGGGAAACTGGAACCCCCAGTAACTAGGGGTAAGAATGTAAGCTGGTCATTTATTTTAGAACTAGAGGCCTAGTGCACAAAATTCTTGCACAGATAGGGTCCCTAGGCCTGGTTGGCAATCAGGGCCAATCAGGGCCTTCCAGCTGCCAGCCAGGATCTTCCTTCGCTCAGCACCACCCCTTGGTGGTCAGCACACATCATAGCAAGCAATTGAACACCCAGTCTCTCCTGGGCGAACTCCCGAGGGTGCACTTTGACAGAGACGGTATTAGCCTTTTATATATATAGATACACCTGCAATACTTAATAAGTTTATGTCCCCTAAAACTCAGTCATCTTGTGAGGTGGTATGAATGCCAGAAGTTTGAAACAGGTTTATGGGAGTGAGGAATGGAATTAGAAACACACTAGAGATCTATCCAAAGGGAATAGATAAATAAAACTTGGTAAATGTATCAGTTAAAAACAATAACCGGGTAAAATATCAAACAGTATAAGCAATTCTTAAAACAGAGCTGGGCAGCAGAAGAAACAGAATTATATATGTAGCACAATGCCATTTAATAAATTAAACTTTTTCACCTAGAAATTGCTATATGCTTTATAAATATATTCAAAGACATATATCAAACATAGTATAGGTACCTAGGGATAGAGGAAGGGAAATAGGAATGAGGACCAGGGATACTGGTAGGAAAATATAGAATACACAGAGTTCTTCTTAGATGGATGATAATGTACCATAAGCTGAAAAATATGACCCGCCTGAGTCTTTGCAACTTGCGTTCAATTTTAAAAATAACACATCACTTTAGAACACAAAGTCAATGCCAACAGAAATGGAGATTTTGATGGTGACTACCCAGGTTCCCCTTTCCCACTGTCTTTTGAACCTACTCATTGGGAATGATCAATAGGAATGCCGTAAGATGAAGGGGTTCAAAAGCAGGTAGAGAAGCTTTCCCATTCCCGAGTTCCCTGTGACTGTGGGTAAAAAAAAAAACTAACAGAGGTGGAAGGTCAATTAAAGTCAATTGCACACTAACTGACCCACCAGGATGGAACAAAGCCCAAGAGATGCATTTCCATCTTGTACAATGGAGATTTCCTATATATAGGGCTCTCATTTGAGAAGGGCATTGACTTTCTGACTTGGCTATAATGATCATCCGGAGATGCTGATCAAAAATGGAGCCTGTCTGAATCCTTTGTAGCCTTTCACTCTTTGTAGGCATGCCAGAAGAAGTGGATGGCAGCCATTAAAGTTGTTTGCACCTGCAAAATGTGACCCAGTAGCCATTAAACACAGAATCTCTGAAATAGCAGTAAGAAGAAGAAAAAAAAGTACCACTTGTCTTGACAAAGGAGAGGAAGGAGCAATGGTCAGATGCTCCTGGAACTATAGAAGGATAACCAATGTGCAAGAATGTCCTGGACGACAAAACTTCCTCAACTCTGGCTCACCTCTCAGCCTTTGGAATGCCATACATTCTCACACACTGCCATATCAGACCTGGGAATCCGGGGCTGAGGTTCTGGAAGCAGCTATAATATGTGCTATACAGGCTTGTTTTTAGGAGCAATAGGCTCTCTCTTATAGCCTAGGTGTATAGTAGGCTATACCTCATACTTGTATAAGTGCACACAATGATGTGCACACAGCAAGGAAATTAACAACTCATTTCTCTGTATCCTTTCGTTAAAGGACATATGGCTGTAGTCAGCTGATAGGTCATTTTCTCTTCTCTCCAAACAAATTGAGGACACACCGCCAGAGTCAAGGGGCTAAATGGGAGTGTGTCTGTTCCCATGTGTGTAAACACCCGGCCCTCAGTGCCTAGAGTATGAAGTGCTATGATCTTGCTGAAAGGCCCTCCCAGTAAATGGGTTGAGTGGGGAGGGTGATGGAGTTCAGAGCTAGCAGGAGCAGCTGTCCCCCAAGATATGTAATACTTTTGCATTTTCTAGTTCACAAGGGCCCCCAAACCTGGCCCAAAGGGTGTCCACAGAGGCCTCGTGGTTGAGTTTTACATATTATAACAGGAAAAAAAATGAGCAGGTAGAGACCCTAGAAGAGATCCTACATTCATGACATTTCCTTAGAGGCTCCTAGAGCTCAAATCTCCAAGCCAAAAGCACTTTTCAGTGAAGCAAATTTGCCTGTGGGGGAAGCCACAAATCGTCCTATTAATTACTTGGTGGTTAGTGTTTTGCAAAAGAAAGACAGTCATGTATGGCCTAATGATGTCTGGGTCAACAACAGGTCACATATATGACAGTGGTCCCATCAGGTTATAATGGATGCTGGTGTAAACAAACCTATCACACTGCCAGTCGCATACAAGTATAGCACATGCAATTATGTACAGTGTGTATTTACCACCGTGGTACAATTGCCTATAGGAGACTCAAATATTCAGTATAGGGACATGCTATACAGGCTTGTTGCCAGGAGCAATAAGCTCTATCATCTAGCCTCGGTGGGTAGCAGGCTATACCCCATGCTTGTGTAAGCACATCCTATGATGCGCATACAACAATGAAATCACCTACCAACACATTTCTCAGAACATATCTGTCATTAAATGATGCATGGCTGTAGTTGGTGGATAGATCACTTTCTCTTCTCTCTAAACCCTTTGAGGACACACTTCCTTGAGTTAAAGGGCTAAATGGGAGTGTGTGTGTCCCCATGTGTGTTAACACACAGCCCTCAAGTGCCTGATGTATTGCAAGCAGCCTAATACCAGAACATCACTTCCTTGTTTACAGATGGTTGGCATTCTTCAATCCAAAGAACTCTTCATCACCCATGATCAAGGGCAATGTGAATTTAGTTGAAATTCTGGAACTGTTCAAAAGTTTCTTGACTACAGGGTTCTTGCATGTGAGAAATGCATAGAGGCCTAGAGATATAAGCGACAAAGAAAAGAAAAAAAAAAAGACAGCAAGTTTTCTGCTGGTAACCGGTAGGAATCCACATGCAATGTTCCAGGAATGCAATCCCCCTCTCTTTCCTTCTGCAAAGGGTTAAGCCCAAAAGTAATTAAACAATGATTTCTTTATAAGTGCTGGACTTCTGAGGCCTGTTTTCTCTGTTGGGGAAAAAAAATAGATTTAAGATAATGGCCCTATTCTCCTCAGAATAAATTAAGCTCGGAGATAAAGAATTCCATTACTAATGCCTTTCAGCAAAGCCCAGGCATCCTTTAAAGTCAAACTTTAAAGTATAATGTGCCGTGATCTTGCTGAAATCTTTCCTGTAATGATATTTAAGTGATGGGCAAGGGTATCAATGGTTCAGGCAACGTATTGATTGTATATCTTCAGGGCAGTTGAGCTCTTTCAGAGTATTTGTTGGAGGGGATGCATGGCATTTATTTAAAGGCTCTTTCAAAATAGCTGTAAGTTAAGTCAAGTAACTGCTTCTCCTTAGAAATTATAGGGATAAAGGGCAAGTAAAGAGGGGAGGGAAAAGAAGAAAGGAACCTGGAGGAGACTCAAGGCAGGAATCTGTGGTAAAGACCAGAATATGGAACCGAGAGTCAGGCTCTGGGATATTGGCTCAAACGAATGCATGATACCTGCTTCGAGTGACAGGTTCTTTTCGGTGTTCAACTCTCATAATTTTTATTTTCCATGAGAAGTGCTGACAAAGGGGTCATCCTCATCCTTGCAACAGGAAGCTGTCTCACTTCCCCTAGGGAGCAGGGGGCCCCTCAAAGAGGAGAGAGCTAGTTGCTAGCTCTGAAAGATCCACACAGTGTCAGCACACAGAGCCCCTTTAGGAAGGCAATGCAAGGGTCAGAGGGAGCCCAGGGACCACTGGCTGAGCGATGGAATAGGATATTGACCGGAGAAAGAACAGGTGATGGCTTGGGACAAGCAGAGCCATGTGGGGAACCTCTGAATGGGGCTACATACCCTTTTTGATACGTGTCTGATCATCTACATCATGGCCTTATTCAAGTCACAACTTGAGTATCTAAAGTTGTCCTCTGTGATGCTGACAAATTGATGGCTAGCCCCAAACATGGGTCCAGAATTCTAATGCATCTTCCTTATCATACCCAACGGTAAACGTCTTGAGTGTAGAGATTGAAAAAAGTCTTATCTTACTTGACAGTCTCACTAAAATACATGCACATGGGTGGTACCTATTACTTCTCCTATGATAACTGGTTGTCCTCCTCAAAACAGAGAAGCAACGAATGGGTTTCCTGGCACTGATGCCACCCTAGAGCTCACAGCTAAAGTGAGCCTAGCGGGTTGCCAGGCTTCAGGGACACCTCCACTGCAGGAGGGCAGAGCCTGTGTGGCTCCATCCTTCCCTTCCTCAGGACGATGAGGATCACCCCAATGCCCACACTCTGAGGTCCACAAAGCACATCCTGGCTCCTGGGTGTTAGCTTTACATCAGAAACACCCAGAGCCTTGCTCCTCGGATGCTGTCACTATGGAGCATGCCTAGGACTTTGGGAACACTTGGCCCGCCCTGGCCCACCTCCAGGTGCTGTGGTTGACACTGGCCAGGACACACCGTGTGGAGAGGCCTAGACAATAGACACAAGAGTCCCATGGCCTGGCCAGATGGAACGGACATCTGCCAAGAGCAAGAGACCCTTCCTATTGCTTCAAATTTCCTGCTTCTCTCAGTTTGATTCTTTGCACTGAATGGCTCTGACTGTTTGAAATATGTGGATATACACGATCTATGACTATTTATATAATATATATTTGTTCATGACTTTAAAGTGTGATATTTCTTACAAAATTAGTTTAGGGCTTTACAATAGGGAATGGAAAGGATGTACTCATACCTATCCCCACCCTAATGCAGCAAATTTAAAAATATATATATTTTAAATTGACATCAGAGAGGAAAGGAGGAAGGGAGTGTGAAAGGGGAAAAGAGAGAGAGAGAGAGAGAGAGAGAGAGAGAGAGAGAGAGAGAGAGAGAGAGAGAGAGAGAGAGAGATCATTGATGAGAATCATTAAATGGCTGCCTCCAGCAAGACCCACACTGGAGATTGAGCCCACAACCAGGGCATGTGCCCTGACTGGGAATCGAACCATGACCTCCTGGTTCATAGGTCAACACTCATTTTAACAAACATGTGTTGGCTCCTTGCTATGTGTCAGGCAAGGTGCTAATTCCCATGGATGCAGGGGCACAGGAATGAGAACACGGACAACTACAGCGTATGGTGTTGGAAGTGGGCAGAATGCTGGGCACGGATACGCCCCGTGCTCACATGGCTGTCATCCTGGAGAGGCACAACGTTCAATCCCATTCTCCTACCTGGGCCTGAATCCCATTTCCTTCTGGGCTTGTGTGCCTGTGCTTCCCCTCTCACAGGGCCACTTCTCTTTACATAAACAGAAACCTGGTTACCAAAATGCGACTGTTCGATGTCTTCGCCTATATTTATTTCATGACATCATCTGGATAATAACTTTTTAAAAAGGGAGTCCAGCGTTCCCTGACCTTGTGAAATAAGCAGAAAATAGCATCATCGTTTGCGCGGTACCTCCCTCCGCCCATTGTTCCCTGGCTTGTCTAATTACCCCAGAAAGAATAGCTCTGGTAAAGAACCCTTTTAGCAGCAAATATGCTTTTGATTTAAGAAATTATTATCGAAAAACGCTGGGAGCCTTATAGTCATCTTTGCTATATTTAGAAGGAAAATATCCTCCTCCTGCAATTACCATTTGGGATGGAGTTCAGTCGCTCACATTTTTCTCTCCTTTCATTTTTGGTAAACTTTTTTTTCTGGGTTAACAATGCAGGGATCAGAGCTGGGCAATTATTTAAGGAGAGGCCACTCAGCGTCCACCCTCCGTCGACACGGTGTCCCTGGCAGTGTTTAATTAGAGACCGAAATTGAGGAATTGGATAATTGAGGTTGCTAATGAATTCGAAAACTCAGCAAAGCAGGGAGCGTCGAGCATATTTCTGGCTTGCTTGACTTTCTCGATCCCTTTTCTTATCCCCCTTCCCCCCTCCCCCGCCCCATTATCCCATTTCTGGCCTTGATTGCTATTTATTACCACTCAGAACCCTGGCCTAAGTGGAAACAAAACAAAAAAAAGCTAAAAAAGCTAAAAAAAAAAAGTGGCCTCTTTGCTGAGCTCCTGGAGCCGTTGGGGGCACTGGATTGATGATGTTTCCAGAAGATGGCAATGGCAGGAGCCTGGCCATGATGGAGAGGAGACCCCATGGGCCACCAGCACTTTCTGTAACCACCTTAAAGGGTCCACATCACGATGGATGCTGCTGGCTGGAAAATGGAGAAGGTCCTACATCCAAGAAAATTCTATATATCACAAGCCCTACTGCCTGCCCCTCTAGGAGGCCGAGTTATGTGGGCACCTTGCTGGGTAGTCTCACATCCACCTCAGGTGCCCAACAATGGATGCAGCCCCTTTGTTCACCCTGCAATAGGACTTGCCTTTCCCACCGTGGCCCCGTCATGCACAGCACATTTCACACACGGCCTGCAGGTGATACCAGAGCAGAGATTTCTGCGTCTGGAGGCGGCTGGATTAAAAAGAGCCTGGATTGTAAGGTCCTATGTGACTTTAAAAATGCGACGGCTTTCGAAAGCTGGCATCGAGCTACCTGCCTTGGCTGGACGAGGACCACCCCTTTTGAAACCTCCTTTTAATAAAACGGCGCCGCGTTTAGGACTATTTTCATCATTTGGACACTCGACTTTAGATGATCCATTTCAAGCTCCATCTGGCACAAAACCGAGGTGGTTTGAGTCAACAGTCAAGGTAAACATCTGCATTTTTATGGCCAAAGGCCCTCACACCGGTGATTACCAGCTCTTCTGCTGTTGTTGGTTAAATGGTGCTTTGATATTTATTGCATCCCCGACTCCAATCAGACTGATCGCTCGCAGGGATGTAACAGCCGATAAAAAGGACTTGGTTGGAAGCAGCGTAAACAGTGCAGACTCTGGGTCACAAACTCTTTTATGACTGAGAGGTCATTCCTAATAACATTTCCTTACAGCATCTCAGCCACACTTCTCAGCTGATGACTTTAAATATATGCTTTTGACAGCTGGGAAAGCAATAACCTGTTTTTATTATAAGACTGTTCTTACTCGGGCCAAGAAACTGTTTCCTGCTACCGCAGAGAGCATCTATAGCGTAGGGCCGTGGTCGGCAAACTGTGGCTGTGAGCCACAGGCAGCTCTTTGGCCCCTTGAGTGTGGCTCTTCCACAAAATACCACAGCCTGGGTGAGTTTATGTTGAAGAAGTGGCGTTAGAAGAAGTTTAAGTTTAAAAAATCAGGCTCTCATAAGAAATTTCAATCATTGTACTGTTGATATTTGGCTCTGTTGACTAATGACTTTGCTGACCACTGGCTTAGGGGGAAGGGATCAAGGGAGGAAGAAGGCATCATATACATGTTTATTCTTGCCTTTTCTATTTTTATTCCATGTCCATTTGATATTGGTAACATTCTCTTTGTGTTTGTAAGCATCGATGCTATTCCCCTGGGACACTAAGACCCCAGAGAACAGAAACGGTGACGATGTTCTTTGGAGGTCTCTGGGGCAGCTCCAAGTACAGTTAAATACAGAGGATGAGAAATGATGATGATACCAAACTGGCAGGTAACACAGCACACCATCCTCAGATGGGTATCTGGGACGATGTTTCAGATGGGACATCAACCTGGGTGAGTGAGGGTTATTCTCTGATTTGGCAGAAAGGGCAGGGTTATGCCTGGTGTCTGTGTGGTATTGTGAGCTCAATTTGTGTCATCGATGGGGGCTCTGATGTCCCATGGCTCAGTCTGCAGAAGGGAACTAAGCCTCATTCAGAGAGTCCTTGCCCTGAAGATGGGACTTGGCTTACTCCCAGCATCTGCCATGAACAGGTGGGGGGATGATGGCTAATACCCGTTAGTGCAGGAGATTCTCATAAAGGAGTGGCTAGCTGCGGGGGCTGGGCCAGGTGCATGGGCTTCCTGTGAGATGAATGGAAAACCTCTAAAGATTCAAAACTTAATGGCTGACAGATGGGAGAGGGGTCGGAGTAGCTGGGTGGAAAAGGAGAAGGAATCGGGATGTACAAATTGCCAGTTATAAAAACAGTCACAGGGATGTAAAGTACAGCATAGAAAATGCAGTCAATAATTTTGTAAGAGTGCTGTATGATGTCAGATGGGTACTAGATGTATTGGGGTGATCATTTGGTAAGTTATAGGCATGTTAAATCAGGATGTTGTACACCTGAAACTAATACCATATTGTATGTCAATGGCAACTGAAAATCTATATATATAAAAGCCTAAGCGACTGTTATGATGAAAGGACTGGTTGTCCAGTTGCTATGATACGCACTGATCACCAGGGGACAGACACTCAACACAGGAGCTGCCCCACTAGTGGTCAGTGTGCTCCCATAGCCAACCTCCCACGGCCCCTCAAACTCTCCCCCTACCCCCTGCTGGCCAAACTCCATGGTCTCTCTTGTTGGCTGGTCCCCCTGATGGCCCAGATCACTGGCCAGGCTGTGGGACCCCACCTGTGCATAAATTCATGCACTGGGCCTCTAATAAATTTAGAAAAAGAAAACCTTTACCCTTCAACCTCCTTGTTTTCTCATTTTCCAATTTAGTATTCTGGGTAAAGAGGCCTAAAGTAATTGAAATTCATCAACTTGGCTGAGGGGCACACTTCCATAGTAGGCAGGCAACTTCCATAACCCCCTTTCTCACTGGGATGCTCAGCCCAGGAAGAGTGGGTGGCATCTACTGTTCATTGTCCAGGGGTCAGTGGAGGTGGAGGGAAAGGGAGATCAAGGGACAGTATTTATTTTCAGGGACACTGCAGGTGTCATCCTGCTGGATGGGTTTGTGACTCAGGTGCTAAAAGGTATCTTACCCTTGTCCTCCCGGCCTGTCAGGTCCTACCAGCAACACGTGGGATGAAGGTATGTCCACCTCCATGCCTGACAATAGAGACCAGTTGCTGGCTGTCAATCCATGCCCTGTGACACCCCAAGTGCTCTGGGGTCCCCTCATCCGCCCCTGACAGTGGGTGCAGGGTTCCTGGAGCAGCAGAGCGAGGCGGAGACGAAGTGGGGCGGCAGGCAGAGCATTTCTATTTGAGGTGAGTCCACACAGTTGTCAGTTCAGGTCTTCAGGTCAAAAATCATTTTATCTGCTAAACCAGATGCTTTGTAGAACAAAATGCCAAGCCAGCTTCAAGGCTGGGAGGTGTGCCGAGCCCCAGGCTCTGCTCACTCTGCAGCAGCCGCCAGCCTGCCAGCTGCTCTGCACATCCACTCATGGCAGGCAGACATGGGGCTCTCCCCATGCACCTCCTTTCCTTTGAAGCCCTTTCACCGCCCTCTTTCTGCTGCTGAGCACCAAGAGGCAGGCAGTTCAAAGCAGGGTGAGAGGGGGTTTGGGGTGGGGGGGCTCCCGATCTCTGGCTTCAAAGGCCTGCCCGCCCTGCATGGCTACAGAGATGCTCCTTCTGGTCGGGCTGGTGCTGTTAAAGAGAAGCGTTAGCCTATAGAGAGGCGTAGGGAAGGCTCCAGGTCCTTGTTCTCCCATCACTAGAGGGAAACTGAGGCTCTGAAAGGGAAGCACTGACAGAAGGATCACTCCCGAGGAGACAAATGAGAGATGCTGCCAGAGGGCAGGGGCCTTAGACATGACCTTCCTGCGGCCCCGGCCCAATAACTTGAACCTGCTTCCAGCTGGGAAGTGGATGGGGACTCCCCATCCAGGGGAAGCAGCACTTCGGCTTCAGGTTTCCTCTTCTCACACTGTTGGTAGCAGGACTGAGAACATCATGCTCACTGATAAGTAGGGAGATCGCTGAAATGTGAATTGCACCCCTTCTAATGCCAATGGGATCCTGAAAGTCTGCCATTCCTTCAGAACCCAATGCTTTCCTATGGAGCCCCAAGAGTGGCGTTTCCTCTGGGGATGCAGTGAACTGCATCCACGGTGGGGGGTGGAGGGGAGTCAGGTTGGTTTGGCTGAACCCCAATTTTCTACTTCTGAGTTGTTCTATTCCACAGGAGAAAAGCAGGAAGAGCCTGACCCTGACGGGCATGGCCCAGTGGTTGAGTGTTGACCTATGAAACAAGAGGTCACAGTTCAATTCCCCATCAGGGCACATGCCCAGGTTGTGGGCTCAATCACCAGTGGTGGGACCTGTTGGAGGCAGCTAATCAATGAGTCTCTCCCAACATTGATGTTTCTGTCTCTCTCCCCCTCTCCCTTCCTCTCTAAATTATATATGTGTGTGTGTATGTGTGTGTGTGTGTGTGTGTGTGTGTGTGTGTGTGTATATATATATATATATATATATATATATATATATATATTTGATTTTTTTTTACAGAGAGGGAGAGAGATAGAGTTAGAAACATAGATCAGCTGCTTCCTGCACACCCCCCACTGGGGATGTACCCGCAATCAAGGTACATGCCCTTGACTGGAATTGAACCCAGGACCCTTCAGTCCACAGGCCTACGCTCTATTCACTGAGCCAAACTGGTCAGGGCAATAAAAAATATATTTAAAAAAAAGAAAGAAAAGCAGGAAGAATAGTTCCAAAGAGAAGAGGGAAGCATGCCTCCTAAGGAAACCTGTTTCCTGATTTCCAAAGGAGGGTCCCTCTGGGATGCATGCAGGTTCCTCCATGTGGGGCCTGGCATACAGTCGCTCTAAATCGGTCAGTAAACGGGGTCGCTCTGATTGCTGCCGCTGATGGAAGACCTGAATGCCACACTGAGACTCTGTCCGAATGGAAAGCCACCTCTGTGCCATTTAGAAATGTCCCCTGAACTCTTTCTCCAAGACCCCTCCCCCTACCCCCTCCCTCTACACTAATCAGACACATTTGTGAGGTGAGTGAGTGTGAGCTCCTGTGCCTCCCACGTCTGCCCTCCCTATGTCCTGAACACTGCCCCTCCTGAGAGGGAGTGGTCTGCATAGTATCAAATCATCCTCCGTGTCAAATACAGACATGATTATGTCCACCAGAGAATATCACATTTGCCCCAGCACTTCATGACGGCCGCGATGGAGAGGAAATTGAAGTGGAGGGTCATTCCCAATGGCACACAACAGTGTGAAATGCAAGAGAAAGTCTTCTTACAGATGCCAAAATCTTTTGCTGGAAGGGTAGGTTGGAAAGCGTAAGAAAACGTTGGCAACAAAATATTTTTAAAAGTATAATACTGTAGCTCTTGGCATTTGTTCAAAAAGTGATTGAGCACCAGCTGTGGGAAGCTGGGAGCTAAACTCTGGGGCCACAAAGATGCACACGCCTTTGTCTTAGTCTGGAGGAATGATAAACCAGACATGAAAACAGAACTTAGAATGAAGTGACAGAGATGAACATAAAGCAGGCAGGATCTGCCCGCTGCTACCCTTCCCCCTCAGCTCTTCCCATCCCCCTTGATCACTCTGTTCCAGCAGTTTCTCCATCTAGTCCAGCCCTTCCCTCTGCACTGGCTTGTCCCTCTGCCTGGGAAGTTCTTCCCTCAGGTACCTGTCTGGCTCCTTCACTGTTTCTAAATCCTTACTCACGTGTCACCTTCTCAACAGAGCCTTCCTTGATCACCTTATATGAAACTAAAGGCCTGGTGCACCAATTTGTGCACAGTGGGGCTCAGGCTGCCCACCCTGATCGGGGCAATAGGGTCCGGTCAGGGCTACCAGGGGGAGGGGATGTGGGAGGTTGGCTGGTTGGTCCTATCCCTGGTCAAACTCCTGGTCGAGCTCCAGATCGAGAGGACAATTTGCATATTAGCCTTTTATTATATAGGATCATGGGACTATTACGAGACCCCCTAAACCTCTTCCCTACCTTATTGTCCTCCATACACTTATCATTATCTAAGATGCCAAACCTTTTATTTATTTTGTTTACTATCCTGACTCCTTCCAGCAGAATGTAAGTCTCCTGAAGACAGGGGTTATGGTTTATTTTTTACTCTATCTCCAGTTGCCAGACACATAACAGACAATTGACAAATATTTATTTATTTTTTAAAATATATTTTCACTTCAGAGAGGAAGGGAGAGGGAGAGAGAGATAGAAACATCAATGATAGAAGAGAATCATTGATCAGCTGCCTCCTGCACCCCCCTACTGGGGGTTGAGCCTGCAACCCTGGCATGTACCCTGACCTGGAATTAAACAGTGACCTCCTGGTTCATAGGTCAACGCTCAACCACTGAGCCATGCCAGCAGAGCTGATAAACATATATTAAATAAGTAGATCTAGGTGAACATTCCAAGAGACAGCTTCTAAATTCATAGACATCGAGAGCTAAAGAGATCTTTGTGATCATTTTGTCCAAGCAAAGCAGGGGCTTTGGAGCCAGGTTTCCTGGGTCCCAACACTTATAGCTGTGTGATCTTCAGCAAGTCATTTAACCTTTATGCTTCTGTGTTCTCCAATGTAGTATGGAGGAAAGAATAGTGACCTTCTCAGAGGGTTGTTATGGAGATCAATTATAATTATTATATAAAACTAGAGGCCCAGTACACAAGATTAATGCACTGGGGTAACCCTCAGCCCAGTCTGTGCCTTCTCGCAGTCCGGGACCCCTCAGGGGATGTCTGCCTGCTGGCTTAGGCCCGATGCCCCCAGCCTAAGTCAGCAGTCAGACATCCCTCTTTAAGTCCAGGGCCCTCACAGTCCAGACTCTCTCACTCCTTACTGCCTGCCTACAGCAGAGGCAGGAGAGGCTTCTGCCACTGCCACTGAGCTTATCAGCCGTGAACCCAGCTTCTGGCTGAGTGGTGCTCTTGCTGTGGGAGCACACTGACCAGCAGGGGCAGCTCCTGCATTGAGCGTCTGCCTCCTGGTGGTCAGTGCACATGATAGAGACCTGCTGTTTGGTCAATTTGCATATTAGCCTTTTATTTTATAGGACACTTAGAACAAGCACAGCAAAAGGTAAGCATTATGATAGCATTGGTTATTATTGCTAAGAAACCTGAAGGCCACAGAGATGAGTAATGTTCTCAACATAACTCATTCCTTCATTGTCATTCATCCAGTCATTCTGTAAGTGTCTCCTTTATACTAGAAACTGTGGATTCTACAACAGACTAAATAAAATGGTTCCTGTTCTTATGGCACTTGTAATGTAAATAGGGAGATGAATGTGGAACAAAGAGTCATGTAAATACATAATTACAATCTGGGTGAGTGCTATGAAGTCATAGGATCCCATGACCTTGAACGCTGGGAGACCTGATCTGTGTTCTCAAGGGGCGACGGGGAAATGAGACGGCCTCATCAGAGAAATGACATGCATATTGAGACAGGCAGCTGAGCGGAAATGAGCAACCTGAAGTTAGGGAAGGGATGGGGTTGCAGAGGAAGGAACTAACCAGAGTTGTGGAACTGAAACCCAGGTCCCAGCTGAGGGCTTTTGCCTCATAAGTATATGGCCACGGAATTGAGGTGACCCTCTTCACTAACCTGGTAGTTCCTCCAGGAAGAGAGCAAATATTCTTTGTAGTCATGAAAGACCTCATGGCTGTAGAAAGGCCTGGCCAGGTGCATAGTGCACCCAGGGTGTCTATGGGGTGTGGGCAGTACCTGTTCTCCCAGCACCTGCTAAGCACCACTCGTAGGGTGTGGCTCTGACGAGAAGATGATGTTTCACGTTCATTCAGATATATGTACCACACACACATACACCCTCCTCACACTCACACGCACGCCCCCACACACATACCTCCCTTCCCCCCCACACACGTACCCACAGGGTCATTTGCAACTGAGAAGGCTGAGCTGACTGAGGTCACAGCAGCACCATCTCTGTGGTGTCTTCCACTCTTTCATTAGACCAGGAGTCTCCTGGGAAGCCTGCCAGGGGAGAGAAATCTGCTCTTTGTTCTCCATAAACCAGGAAGTGGCAGCATCCTGACCTCAGAGATGACCTTCTGCTATTATGGCCTCTGCATGCATGGGGATGGCTGCACATGGGCCAAAGCAATAGCCATTATAAAACACTTGGCTAAAATATGGATTAATCCCAGGGAGGGTGTTATGCAAGATTCGGATATATGGTCTGTGATATGGATAGGATATATTTTTTTATTGCAATAATAAGTTTCTCAACTCCTAATGGACCCTGTATTAACTGAAGATGACAGGGAGTGAGGAATGGAAAAGCTGGCAATTTGTTAAGGTTGCATAGCAGCCGTTCCAAGGGTTGTAAAAAATAAAACATTTCAGAGTCATTAAAATCACCCTAAATTGTCCATCTGAACTCAAAGCAACAAACCTAGCTTGTCCTGAGTCTCTCAGCAGATATCTTTTCTTTACAGTGTTTCCCTGTCCCCGGAGCTGACGGGCTCTTCAATCATCTGCTCCCAGAAGCACCCAGGCTTTGAAAAGGCCAGTCTCAGATCTTCCTGGAGGTGGTGGAGTTGGCGTGCTCAACATGGGAAGGAGGCTGCTATGTGAAGGATACGACCCTTAGTATAAAAGCTCCCATTTAAGAAAAAAAAAAGGGGGGGGGGGGAATTCCTGGCCAGTGTACTCAGTGGTTAGAGTGTCAGCCCATACACTGAAGGGTCGTGGGTTTGAATCCTGATTAAGGGCACATACCTGGGTTGTAGGTTTGACCCCTGGCCCAAATTGAGGCACATGTTGGAGGCAAACAATTGATGTGTCTCTCTCACATCAATGTTTCTCTCTCTCCCTCCCTCTCTTTCTCACTCTAAAAACCAATAGAAAAAATATCTTAAGTGAAGATTACCAACAATAATAATAATAACAATAAAAAATGTTTGAAGAGGAAGGAGTAAACAGGAATACTTGCTCAGAGAGAGGAAATATCTAGGGAACATTAAGGCCTTTGAAAGTTGGTGGCTAGAAAGTAGAAAAGGTCTCTAAATCCTTGAATAGGACTTAGTTGTCTCTCTGGTGACAAGGGCCATAATGAGGAATTAAGGAGGATTATGGTCAGACTCATGAGTCATTGGGTAGTTTTAATAATAAATCTCCCTACTATTTACTAAAAGCATATTAAGGCCTAGCGGCCATTTTGAGGATTTTTCATAAACGAACCCATTCAGTTCTTGTAACAATCCCATGTGGTAAGTAATAGTATCCACATTTCATGGATGAGGAAATTGGCAAGTTTTTCAGCTTCTCTGAGTCTCAAAATCACACGGCTAATAGGGAGCTGGGCTAGGGTCGGAACCCCAAAAACCCAGTCTCCAAGAATGCATTAGCCATCACATGCCCCTCCTCCCGAAACAGGCTGTGTATTGTAATGGGATGCAGGAAATGCTCAACATTCAGGCTGCACTCAGCTGATGGAGCAGCACCTCTGATGGAGTATCCTTGCTACCAGATGAGGTCAACCTAGCCATCACTGACATTTGCCTAATTAAAAACAACAACAACACTTAATGGAGATTTGGCAGACAGAGGGAGGCAGCCAGTGTGTCCCCTGGGAAAATCTGGCCAGCTCAGTGTGGACTCTGCGGCAGAGACAGGGCAGGGCCCTCCAGGGTTACAGCTGTCCAGCTGTTAAGTGACTCCCATTACCATCCCACTGGGGACCAGAGAAGGGACTTTGGTTTGGCCCCATTCCTCTCCCTCTGGAAGTGGTAGGGTAGGAGGTTGGCTGAGGCGAGAGGGACTCTTGGGAAGGAATTCCCTTTTCTGGCTCCCAGCTTGCAGTGGGATGCTGAAGAAGAGGAGCAGGTGGGATGAAGTGCAGAGTCTGGAGAGAAGCCCTGGGAGCCAGGTCCAGCCGCAGGCACCTGTGCAAACGTCCACACATCATTCAGACGCCTGGCAAGAGCGAGGCTAAATCGGGAAGTCTGGATGGCGTGAGTCAGGCTTCCAGAAGGTCGGTCTGGAGCCCAGCTCTCCTCTCGGAAAGACAAGGTAGGGCAAAAGCACAGAGTCAGCAGCAAAACCACCATCCCTGGAGAACCACGCACCATCTGCCTCCAAGAAGCTAGCTCACCTGGCCCCTAACAATGCTGCCCGCGTTTCTGAGCTCATTTTCCCTTCTCCCATCCCCCGTCTCTTCAGCTCTCTAGACCATGTCTTCCCTTCCCTGCATACTAGCTACCTCTGTCCATCCACACACCTCCAGCCAGTCTGTGTAAAGGTCCCAGCATCGCACTAAGCATCCTCCGTGGGCCTCATGCGTGCACACACAACCCACCATGAGCTGTGAGAGAAATAATGGATCCTGTCTATTCGCTTGGAATACGATCCTGATGAGCAGAAAAAGGGAGGAGAACCTCGCCCTCCTCCCGGAGTCCTTGCTGTGCAGCCACGGGGCTCCTGCCTCTGCCGTTCATTATGTTTCCAAGGCCTTTGCTGCAAACTGGAGGCACCACCGAGCCTCCTGCTGTAGTGGCCTCATTACCAGCCTCCCCTTCTCTGTTCCCGCCAGCAGCGCAGGTGAAATGTGGCCAAGAGAGAGGTGATGGGATAATGGAACCCAGTGATGCGCTGCATTCATCATCACAACCACCAATATTATTTTATCGCGATAACACACCAGGGGGTGCTGAGTCGTGACATCTGGGGTGCATGGATCAGTCGAGGCAGCACCTTTGGGAAACACCAGCTCCCTTGAAAAGGCTCCCAGCCAAGCCCATCTAGTTAACAGGAGTTGCCTGATAGGCAGGTGGCATTTAGAATGTATCTCTGGCTTCACTACCCAGAGACTAGAAGCTGCTGTTCTCCAGCCCCTGGGGTGAGAGGAGGGGAGGGGGAGAGATGAGGGGTGCTTATCTCTTCTGTCCTTTGCTCTCCTTTCTCCATGAGGTATCTGGGATCAACAGTGACTGCAGGTGCCACCAATTTTCCAAATGTGGTTGGGAATGCAGTTCACTGCCCCAAGTCCAGTCTATGTTTTCACTGAAGTGCAACAGCACTATTTAGGGAAAAGCCCAGCTCCCGGGATGAGCCTTGACTGGTCTAAGGGCTAACTATCCCCCCCGTCAGTCATTAGTTCTGAGCTGGACCAGCAACCCTATTTAGGCCAATGAGATACAGAGAGGATGTGGAAGGGTGTGTGGGAACTTATTTCACTCTCTGAGCACTGGAAAGACACACACACACTCTCCCACAGGATGCAAGGCCTTGGTGTTGACTGATGGGATGTGGGAGAAAGGGATGCCTGCCATGTGTGAGCAGATGCTTTGCATGCAGAGTCTGGTGTGGCTGGGCCAGTCTCTGCCTTCTGTTGTGAGAAAAAAAAAATAGCCCAGGTTGGTGCTGCTCCTTCTTCTACACAGGCCCCCAAAGAAGAGTCTTGGGGAGCAGAGCCACAGATGACCCACAGCCCACTTGTGACACCAATGGGAGGTAAATATGTCTGTTGCAGGCCACTGAGATTCTGGACTTGTTTGTTATAGCAGCCAAGTTAATACAAGGGTCTATCAAGCAGGACTATATTCTTAGGACTCTAAGAGTGATTCAGAAGAAGAGGATTATGAGGCATGGTTTTCGTTTTCCAAGAGTTTACCAACACAGTGAGTGCCAGGAAGCATTACAGAGTGCTAAATGCAAGGTTGCCTTGTGTACGGACTATAAGCCACTGGAATTCCAGACTATGAGCCACTGGAATTCTGAGGGAGGGAGACTGGAGCAACAGCATTAGTTGGGACAACCTTCATGAATGGATGAGGCCTGGAATGCAGTGGACAGGGTTAACTACAGGGAGGGGACAAAGTCTGGACAGCCAGCAGAATCTCCATCGATCTTGACATCTGGCCTCGGGGAGAGGAGGGCATTGCAAATGCCTGGGAAGCACATACCACTTCTCTTTCCCTCTGTCCGCCAGAGGCAAAGATGCTGAGACTTTTACTTCCACGTTGGAACGAAAATATCTGAGTGTACAAATTATCACTTTACAATTAATTATGCAGAACAAGCAATACACAAGAGACCTCAATATTGTGACAGCTTGGAAATTTACTGTTTTCGAGTTTACCACGCAACAAGTCTTGTCGAGGGCATGTCGAAAAGTAGCACAAGCTTAGACAATTAGCATTTTAATCTTGTACATTCACGGCACATCTGTGGGTCAGCATAAGCATCGCAAAACAACAACCCCCCTTAAGACTCCGACCTTAGAAACCAATGTTTCTTAATTAGGCCTTTCCTTCCCCTTCTGCCTTTGGGGAGGAAAGGCTCTTATGAGGAAGATATGATTAGACAATATTGGAGTTTGCCAGGCATCTCAGATGGTTTGGGTTTGATAAATAACAGCAGATTTCATTGCTGGAATCTTCCCTCCAGAATCTGTACGCACCATGTGGATATCAAGGGGAATTTCATCGGGATGTTTCTGGTTCCTTTACACTTAAATCATTAAAAGATTTTTGAGGGTTTTTGAAGCCCAAAATCTCTCTTGAGCCACTCTTTCCACCCCAGGATATTTTTTTTTTTATTTCTTTTCATATAATTTGGGAAATTGAATTTTTAGCTCTGGATTTAAAATAAAGCTTGCTTGTCCATGGTGGTAGTAGCTAAGGACTAAAACCGAAATTCTAAAAATGTGTCCTAGTCTCCACCCACATGATGAATCTAGGTCTATTCTCATTGGTCCCAAATCTCGGGGATGGGGGGGTAGAGATTTGGCCAATTATGATTCTAGAAGGGACCCCGGAAGTGATGTGCTTTGCTCTCCTCTTTGTAGTGTACAGTTCTGTGTAAGACAAACCAGGATAGTTGACTCGGATGAAGAGAACAGAAGTCTACTGTTATAAGCTGGATGAGACCTGGAGTCCCATCAGTTCACGTCTCCTACCCCATCATGACTCAGCAGGACTAGTGTTAAATCTCTTCCTATGTTCTCACCTGGTGGTCCATATCGCATACTCAGGTTGTAGTCAACTCATTCTTTGTTACACCTGCTATAACTTGACTAACTCTTCTTAGTTAAAAGCATTTCACATTTTCCCATTCTTTTGAGAGATCTGACCCTAATCTTGAAATTAACTGTTTCAATTAACGGTTTGCAAATATCAAAAAATCTTTTCTAAAGGATCCAACAAGGAGTGTGGCTCCATGACAGCATGACCCTCGTCTGTCTTGCTATGTGTCATTCTCCAGACCTAGAACTGCATCTGTCACATATGGATGATAAAGGATGTTTGTGAAATGAGTGAATGAATAAATGAATTAAAGTCTAGTCACATGTAAACTGTATTCAACCATTTCTAACATTTCTACACCTACTGATGAATTGCATTCTATTAATATTGACACTCATCCTGAGTGGGTAATAAAGTCATCTTTGAGGGTTTGGGCACCAGAATCTGCATTTCTCATAAGTTCCTAGGTGATGTTGATACTGCTGGTCCTAGGCCACACTTGGAGAACCACTCACAAAGACCATAGCTTACTTATCAAGAGCGAAAGAGGTATATGAGAGAGATGACATATGAGAGAGACAGCCACTTCTAAACATTCTCTGAGACTGCGATTAAACTTAACTGATCAGTGTAGAAAACCAGGCTGTGAGGTTTAATTAGAGAAGGCTTTTTCCTTCTTCATTAAAATAAAAATAAACAAACACAGTTCCTAACATAAATCCTGGGATAGAAGATACCAGCTTAGGGATGAAGGCTAGTTGAAATTTTACTGAATATTAATTTAGGTCTTGAATAGACATTTTGGAGCTGGAAAGAACATTCAAGACCACCTGGCCCGACCTTCTCATTTTTACTCCTGTTAAAAGAAAACGAAGGTTCAGACAGGTAACCACACCTGGCCTAGCATCCCAGGGTCTCCTTATGTTGGGTGTTTTAGCTGAAGGCCATGGGCAGAAGGAGGAAGGCTTCTCCCGTAGCTGCCCCTGCAGAAACAGCAAGTCATTCTTACAGATATAAGTTGTATGGGTAATGAGTAACAGTGCATGGAGCAATGTAGGTTCCAGGAAGAGATTTGGGGTGTTTCCTGCAATTTCTGATGGAAGTAGATACTCAGTTTTGTGCCTTCTGCTAGTTTTCCATGCTTAGGGGTGGGCTTTGGAGTCAGAGTGAAGTTTCTGGAGAATGGGATGACAGAGCAATCGGTGTTTAGACCTCCCTCCAACTGAGCTGTGTCCCTGGTATGCGGTCCTGGCTGTGTCTCTGGCAATTGCTAAATGCTATAGCACTTGGCACATGGCTACACAGCTCATGGGGACAGGGAAGAACTTAGATTCTGTGACTCGAATCGTTGAGCTGAGCTTCTGTTAGACTCCGCACTAATCTCTGGTACATTTATTGCCACCTGAGAAACTAGTTTTCTGGGCTCTCTGAAACATGATATTCGTACGTAAATAATATACATGCCTCTCTGAGGGAAAGCACACACCCACAGTATAGCCACTGAAGGGTACATGACTTAAGTGCGATGAATATTACCAGGGGGAAAAATGAGTATTTGTCATTCATTTTGCTCATAATACTGTTACCTCTCCCCTGTGTGTGTCCAGCTGAGTCTGCAGCACACAGCTGGATGCTGGGGACATCCAGTGAATTGTGAGGGGGGAAAAATTTTTAAAAATGATTTAATAGAAGAAGAGCAGAATTTACTACACCACAAAAATGTCCCCTTATTTTGACAATTTGGTGTCTAATATTTATGACAGCGCTCCAACTGTCCAAGTAGTCCCAATGTAGGGTGTGAAGTCTTTGTAAAAGGAGTTGCTTAATCTCACTCATGATGAGCAAGCTCAGGGGACAGAGGGCAATTGCTGGTTTTTGGCTAACTAGTTAAATTACTGTATTTCTGCATAAACATTCTTCACCACCTTCATCAATAACTCATGAGCTATGTTAGGTATGTTTACACAGAGAACTATATAAGGATACATTCCCTGTTCCCCAGAAATGTGTGATCTAAGACAGGAATTGCACATCCTGAGCAAGGACACATCCATTCTCTCTTCCTGTGCCCACAGCAGACAGTACTAATCAAACATAGAGTTCCCTTCCAGCATCTTCTAGTGGCCAGGCAGCCACTATCAAAAGAGTGCAATGAGTGTACGGGAGGCCTACCTGGTCTGTTTCATTAGAGAGAGTGGGGACTCAGACCTGTAAGACATTCCTATGACACCAGAGAGCGGGGAGGGGGCCATTGTCACAGACCAAAGGACATATAATTTTATAGCATTAACTTAAGTTTCCACACCCTTTAAGAAGTAAATAAACATGTCACGTGTGGAATTGAGGCAAAGGGATCTGTGGGTTTCAGTAAGTCCAGTCCCTGCAGTGTGGATGTTCCCAGGCTGGATGAGAGAGAGCACAGCGCTGGGTGAGAGAGAGCACAGTGCTGGGTGAGAGAGAGAGCGGTGCTGGGCGATGCCACCATTAGCGTCTTTGCCCTCAGACTGGAGAGTGCCAGGCCCTTTGGTTAAACGCTGATCACAGCCACGTGCTCTCCTCACTTCCTTCTCTTGGTAGTTCCAGTGGACTAATTAAAGTCACGGTTATTAAGCTAGTGTGGTTGGCTCAATAAGCCAAGGGCAAGTTTACCGACGGGAGGAGGAAACCATGTGAAACCTGGGCAGTTCTGGCTGTGGTAGGGAATGACAATGAGAATAATGGTTAACCAGGTCCTGGACAGCCAGCCACCACCCAAGGCCTGGACAGCTGAGCGGCGAGCCTGGGTCTCCGGCTGGAACAGACAATGGAGCTTAGCCCGGCCTGTTCTGGGGGCTCAAGCTGCCTGCAGTAGCTGTGGATGTGCTACAGTTTAGTGAGGCTAGTTGTGCAGAAGGTCTTTGAACTGACATGGTCAGCTGTGGCCCGGAAGAGAAACATGTCCCCAGATAGGTGCCACATAGCAATACATGCAGATTAGCTGCTGAGGACTTTCCAGTTAAGGGCTCCTAAGAGGACATATAGGACAGACTGAGCTGGCCAAGGCCAGGGTAGGCATGATGCTGAAACTAGAGAGGTGTGTCGAGTGGAACTTGTCTTTCCACTGTCAGTAGTATCAATAAATACCTCTAGTATCATTGATCTTCATTTATTGAACAATGACTACGTTTGACATGATGCTAAATATGTTTATAATTGTATCATTAAACTTCATCATTTCATGATATTGTTTAATCTTCACATCAATCCCATGAAGCACTTTCATTCTCCCTGCTGTATAGATGAAGGCTCTGTGAGATGAAATCACTATCCTGAAGTCAAACTGACAGTAAGTGGCCAAGTTAGGAACGTGACCCCCAAACCCATGCTCTTAACAAGCATGCTTAATTGCCTCTGCAGATATACAGTCCCACCCCTGACTCTACCTGCAAAGCGCCTTTTTCATCACTCTAAGATGCATCTAGAGATGCCAAGAGACTCATGGATTAGACAGAATAAACACCCACATGGTAATAATGTTAGGAAAGCATCACATTGATACACTGATGAACGGAAGGTAGCGCTACATCCCTCCTCATGCAAGGATCTTCACTTCCTGTCAAATGACTGTATTTGGGCTGGACTTGGGATGCCAGGTAGAAAAGTCCTCATGGAAAGAGACACTCCTGGCATTCAGTGTTTTTCTTATGGGGCAGTGCCATGGCCCTTTTCTTTTGAAAAAAATAAAAAAACAAATGTAGATTTTCTATTTTCTGCTCAGAGTTTCCTAATTTTCCTGATCTGGGTTGGCCATTCCTCAGAACATGTTTTGAGACACACATGTTCCTAGGCATCATTGAAATGACTCCTCTCTCACCCCTTTACTTCCTCTCCATCCTGCAGACCCTGCACATTCACTTTATTCCTCTCCAGCTCACACCCCAGGGGCCATCACTTTACCTAGGGTCTCACCCTTCATCCTTACATCTGCCCTTCCCGGAAAACCCAAGCCCTGGTCCCTTCAACACCTGCCTTCTCTGTGAGTAAGTCTGGGATGCCTGGAGTTTCTGGATACACCCAGCCCACAAATGGGGCCCATTTTTGTATGAATCTGCAACCTCAACTGACCCCTCCTCCCCATCTCCGCTGCCTCCGTGCTTCTGTGCTTGGATCTGCCTACCATTTTCCTCAGACCTCCCCACCCTTCTTAGCATTATAATGGCCTTCCCCCACTCCACTCCAACTAATAATCATTCTCTGCTTCCCAAAGAAAACAGACATCAACAATTAATGTTTTCTCAATGTCTTGTCTCCGAATCATCAAGTTGACTTCATCTATTCTCATGCTCCACCTTCCCTCCTGGTGCACGAGTTGAGTGTACCAAGGCCATACAAGGAGATTCCTTCAACTGTGCTGTGGCTTCTCTTCCCTCCCACTTCCAGGGACCTTGTCCTACTCCTTCTTCTTCTTCCTCCTAGGATCAAAATGTGGTCCATTCTCTTCCATCTAAGCACCCAATAAAACATAGCAACGCCACCTCCCTCCCTCAATCCGCAATTCCTCTGCAGCTACTTTCTCACTTTCTCCTCTCTATTTATCACCCAACTTCTTGAAAGAGCTGTCAGGATTCCCTCCTCATGTCTTACCCCCAACCCTTTCTCAACCCACAGCATCTGGCGTCCAGGTGTCCCCTTCCTGCCACACGTCTTTCTTTCCCTGAGATTGAATGGGCTCGCTGCTCTGGATTCCAGTGGCCCCTCTCTGTCTCTGCTGCTGCTCTCTCTTAGCGAGATGCTCTCGCCTTGGCTTCTGCCACAGCACACTCTGCCTGGTGGGCTGTGAGAAAGAAAGTGAACATGAAGCCCTCCTAACACAGCATCCAACAGCGCCCTTGAAGCTAGTTACGCACATTGGGGTGCCTCCTTGCACAGCTGGCCTTCCAGTCCTGCCCAGGAGGAGCCTGGGCACGCAGGGGCTGCTAAGGGACCCCCCAAGGCACTGCACAGTCAGGGGTGACTCTGCACTTATTAGTTCATATTTCTGCATGTCCCCTTGGTCCCCGCAGAAAGCCCTCCACTATGGCCATGGCTGCCCCAGTGACTCGTTGCCGGAATCATGCCTGGGAGTGTGACGGAAGCCACCTGGCCCAGGCCTGAAAGGAGCTGCAACATCTCCAGCGAGCATCTCTCCCCACCCGTGTTGCCATGCTGCACACAGCAAGCATCATGGGAAACTCCGATATCTGGGTGGCTTCTGAATACTAAAGAGGGTAGGAAAATAGGAAAGAAAGGAAAGAGAGATGTCTCAGCCAGAAGTTTTTCTAAGCGCTATGGATCGTCCCCTGTGCTAGTGGGTTTGAGAGAGGGGGGAGGACAAACAAGGAAAAAATCAAAAGCAGATTACTACCCCAAGCCGCT
The DNA here is from genome assembly GCF_014108245.1 of Pipistrellus kuhlii. NCBI lineage: Eukaryota > Metazoa > Chordata > Mammalia > Chiroptera > Vespertilionidae > Pipistrellus > Pipistrellus kuhlii. Next base: position 10,515,878 of record NW_023425516.1, on the reverse strand, counting down.
CTTCCCTTTCATCGGAGCTGTGACAGCGGCTCTCTGCCTGCCCATCGGCGCGAGGAAGGGGGAGGGACGTCCAGGCAAAATATCGACAGCTGAGCTGCCATCACAAGTTACTTGGATCCTGAAAGATACAATCAATTAAAATGGAGCATTCCATTCACCAGGTGAATTAGCTTCTGAGGGAGGAAGTCTGCTTTCCTCTCCAGAGTCCAGAATGTACTAAAGACGGGTGAGATGGGGTCATACATCTCTCAAAGGAAAAGCACCCCACTGCGGTGCGCGCATACACACACACACACACAGGCACCTACACACACATGCCCACATGCGTGCATATACATGCATACTTGAACACATGCATGTGCACTCACATGCATGCATGCACACACACACACACATGCACATACACTCTGCCTGGGGGCCTCCAGGGCCTTGTGGATGAGTAGGAGTTTGCGAGGCAGAGAGGAGATGGGATGGGTTTTCTTCAGAGAAAAGATGGGGCACAAAGGCTGAGACTGGGGGTGCACAGAGCATGTGGGGGAGAAGGGATGTGTGTCTGTCTACATCACGGGGTGGGAAGGGGGCCCAGAAATGAGGGTGGAGCCAAACTTCACTGGCCTTGAAATGCTTCCTGCTCCATGGTTTAGGCAACGGGAAACTAGTCCGTGTCCAGGCAGGCAATGCCCTCACTGGGTACGGGTTTTAGAAAGACAACTCTGAAATCAGCATAGAGCAGGGATGGGGAGCCTTTTTTTTCCTGCCAAGGGCCGTGTGGGTAGTTATAACATCATTTGGGGGCCAGATGAGAGACTCAGGAAAACCACTATTAATAATAATTAAAAAGAGGATGCCTGGCTGGTGTGGCTCAGTGGCTGAGCGCTGACCTATGAACCAGGAGGTCACGGTTCCATTCCCGTTCAGGGCACATGTCCGGGTTACAAGCCCGATCCCCAGTGTGGGGTGTGCAGGAACGAGCTGATCAACGATTCTCTCTCATCATCGATGTTTCTATCTCTCTCTACCTCTCCTTCCCCTTTCTCTAAAATCTACAAAAAATATTTTCTAAAATTAGCTTGCTATATTTGGTCAAACGTTTCATTAACGCACCCCTAATGGCTTGGCTGGGCCAGACCAAGTGATTGCCAGGGCCTCATGCAGCCTCTGGGCTGGGTCCACCCCTGGGGTAGAGGGTGGAATAGGGAGGGGAGACCCTCAGACCGACGCTGTTTCTGGAACCAGAACAGACGGTGGCAGCGGGAGGAGAGAGCAGACTGTGAGCCGTTTAAGATTATGTGCACGCAAACTCAGGGGCCCTCACCGCATGCCCGGCTAGAAGATGCTACCTCTTAATGGCAATAAGGAATAAAAGGGAAGTAGGATTATTTTTTATATTGCTTTGGTTTGTTTTGTTTCATTTGTTGGCCTGGGGAGGGGGAGAGTCAGAGACGAGGCCACTGAGGAGACAAGGAAATTGAGTTTCCTTTGAAAACAAGTGGATTTGCAGCCCTTATGAGCTACATGGACAGTGATACCTGGCTGGTTCCTCTGAGCTTAGGTAAAAAGTGAAAGCCAGAATTTGGTTTGGGGAGTCAGGAGCAAATCTCTGATTGGGACATTAATGAGAATGAATGAAGGAAGTCAGCCTCAGACAACAGGGAGAGGGAAGAGGAGGACCCTTGGAGGGTAGAATAAAGGAGTCCAGACCCATACACAACACCAACTAGAATGCAGACTTTCCGACTTGCCTCCAAAAAAGCCAAAGAAAAACCAAACAGATAGAGAACAATACACATTTAAAAAGCAACAACAGCCCTAGCCGGTTCAGCTCAGTGGATAGAGTGTCGGCCTGTGGACTGAACGGTCCCGGGGTTGATTCCGGCCAAGGGCATATGCCTGGGTTGTGGGCTCGATCCTCAGCAAGAGGCAGCTGATCCATGATTCTCTCTCATCGCTGATGTTTCTCTCTCTCTACCCCTCTCTCTGAAATCAATAAAAACATACTTAAAAAAAATTAACAGCAACGAAAAGGGCAGTCAAATAAGACGGATCTTAAGCACCAGCCTCTGGAAGGTGGGAGGTAGATGACCCAGTTCCAGGCAGGAGACTCAGCGCCCAGACGGAGGCAGCCAGACCCAGAAACCAGAGACCCAGCCTGCCCGGTGTCCCCCGGGCACCGGAGCTGCCGGAGAATCTATTCATGGCTTCCAATTTCCCCTCCTCAGATTGCACATTTGCCTAAGAGCAACGCCACACTAAACATAACTCAGCCCAGAAAAATGCCCCTGTGCTTTCTTTGCAGAGCGGAATGTCAGGGAGTCTTAAGGAACGCCTCTCCACACACACAGAGCAGCGAAACGCAAGCTCCTAATGGCATCAGAGAGCTGGGGGGGAGCCGCCCCCCGCCCCCCTCCCAGACTCCTAACCACACTGGAGGGAGGAGGCAGGAGGGGCGTGTAATTTGTTCATTTCTTACATTTTATGGAACACTTCATTTTGCTTTCAGCGTAATTATTGTTGTACTTTTTTTTGCTGTTTCCCATTTACTGTGGTTTTTTTTTTAAAACCTTCACTCCCTCCTCTCCACACCCCCCCCCACCACCCCGCACACTTTTCTTAATGCATTAAAATTAATAACTCGTAACAGTGACCTAATTTGCTTTGAGTACTGTAACTCGGGTGTTTCTTTTTCCCCTTTCTTTTTTCTCTCTTTTCTCTCAGATCTGCAAACCCTTGAGTTGTTACTGTGGCAACAGGAGCAAGTTGGAAAGTTCATGAATGAAACCCATTGTGTTCTCTGAAGTTTTGTCCCTGCCCCCCTCCCCCTCTGCAGTATTTGGACCTCCCCATGTCCCTTGAGCCCTGGATCCAATGCCAGGGGCATGGAGTGCTCCCAGCTGACCCAATAGCCACTCCTGATGCTCCTCACCTCATTGCCCAACTGCGGAGTTTGAGGTGGGTCTTTCCAGAATTTTCTGAGTTCTCCAAGGCTCCACGGCAGGATATCCCTTTCCTTCTTCAACGTTTCTCCAGACTTAAAACTTTCTCTATTGTAGAGCCGCTTTCTGGTTTAAATCTTCTGCCCTTCCCTACAGAGCTCTGTGGTCCCTACATTAAGAAGGCCTACTATCCAAACGGTGTGGCTCAGTGGTTAAGCATTGACCTGTGGACCAGGAGGTCACGGCTCAATTCTAGATCAGGGCGCATGCTGGGGTTGTGGGCTTGATCCCAGTGGGAGGCATGCTGGAGGCATCTGATCAATGATTCTCTATCATCAATGTTTCTATCTCTCTCTTTCTTTTTCTTAGTCTCTGAAATGAAAAAAAAAAAAAATTTTTTTTTTTTTTTTTGAAAGAAGGCCTGCTGAGGATGAGGGACAGTCACTGGATCCTCATTCCCAGGCCACCTCTTGGCCAGGCCGCCATCTTCCTTCGTTACCGCCTGCTACCATCTCCCTGCATCAAGCCTTGTTCCCATAACCTATCCCAGACCCAGGGCAGTCAGAGGTCTTCCCTAAGTGTCCTATCTGGTCATGCCTCTCCCCTGCCTAAAAGCCCCAATGGCCCGCATGTCCCAGGATCGTGTCCTAGATCCTCCCGCAGCCTCTTCCAGACCTTCATGACATGGAGACTGGGAACCATGCTGCCCTCCGGGCCCTGCCCTGCTCTACCCTGAGCACTTGGAATCACTGGACTCTGACGTCATTTCTCTCCAGACTTTGCATATTTTGTTCCCTCTGCCCAGCTCTCCCCCACCCGTCTGCTCTCTCACCCATGAGTGGAAGTGTCCCCTTCTCTCAGAAAAACATTGGGGAGTGTGCACCCTACCTCTGAGCTCCCAGCCTGCTGAGCTGATCCCAGACACACGTGCTTGCACCACCTGTTTTTGTCTGGTTGCATTGCTCATCCACTCCGCAGCTCACCAATCCACTCCTGAGGGCAATGCCCTGCTGAACCATGGTGGTGCCCAGCACATGGCATGTGCTGAAATCAAGACTGAACGATGAGTGGACAGACTGGAATCTATTACCCATGCCCGTCTCTCTCTCTCTCCTTCCTTCCTTGCTTTCTCCCTCCTTTCCTGCACACTATTGGTTGTGTGAAAGAGAAGGGCAGACAAAGCAGACCTCCTTGTCCTCTGGGAGCCCACAGGGATGCGGGGCCAGGCTTGGGACAGTGTTACCAAGCATTCGTTTGAACCTCCCTACATAAAGGCTCCAGAACGGCCAAGGTGAGCAGGCCTGAGAGGGAGGATTCCAAATAGTACGCGCTGTCTAACCACACAATTCAAAGGCAGCGTGGAAGCCGTCACATGCCTGCATCCCTGCTTGCTTACAGCATCCTGGGGAAGACCGTCCCCAGCTTCTAAATGACAGCAACGAAGCGGGAAAGGGGCCTGCGGTCCCCTGCCAGCAAAGGGAAGAGAAGGTGATAGATGCACGGTGCACAGTGCCTGGGTGCAGAGTGCGCATGCGTGGTCTCACCTGCGTGGGTGTGGACAAGACGCGTTCCTACCCAGGACAGTAAAAGGATTTCATTTCCACCGCTGCCCAGGGAAGGAAAGTCGTCATCACCCTCAGCAGACAGCAAGAAACGAAGAAAGAAGAAGAAAGATGTAGACAAGGCTTGGTATGGATTTTAAAATCCTGTGGCAAGACAATGATGTGAGTCCATTTCCATTTTGTAGCCAAAGCCTGAAGGCTCTCCCTGCCTCTGTCTGACCTCCCAAAGCAGAATCCATAAGAATGCCTCTGGATGATGCTCTAGTTTTCCAAGAGCCTCTTGCCTGTTTCTCTAGGCCACTGGTTGGCAAACTCATTAGTCAACAGAGTCAAATATCAACAGTACAACGATTGAAATTTCTTTAGAGAGCCTAATTTTTTAAACTTAAACTTCTTCTAACGCCACTTCTTCAACATAGACTTGCCTAGGCCATGGTATTTTGTGGAAGAGCCACACTCAAGGGGCCAAAGAGCTGCATGTGGCTCTCGAGCCACAGTTTGGGGACCACTGGATAAGCAAGGGTGTGTCTGTGGGGTGCAGTGTGGCTTCCTGGATCTCATCTGTGCAACAGCCAACCAGGCCAGTTTGGGGGGCCCCACTTCAGGGCTGATTGAGAAGAATCCGTGTAAAAAGCCCTGCTCAATCTCTCGCAGGCAGGTGTAACCATGGCTGTCAGCATCCCTGTCCTAATAGAGGTTCTGAGCCCACACCACGGGGCAAGGCTCTATGCACTGGACCTCCCAAGCATCAGGCGCTGGCTCTGGGCAGTCCCAGCGAAGGCCTGCTCCCTGCCTTCCTCCCCACAGGAGCTGAGCATCTGCTGTGAGCTCCTCCTCTGTGCATGGCCAGCATCCTAAGCGAGGACAACAGCTCGCGTACTTAATTTACTTGTAAGCGAAACAGCTTCGGTGTTAGAAAAAATTAACTCAACCTACGAATTTGTAATTGCCTGAGATTTCACCTCCTGGCCACGCTTCTCTTCCTATGGAGTTATTACAGCCCACGCAATATGCTCTAATAATTTATTAATAGTCAACATAAATAGATAACAGCTCACAGAGCTATAATAGTCAGTGCACGTGAAACAATGAGGGCTTATTTAAAAGGCATTTCGTTGGTGAGAAGGAGGCTGGGTTGTTAAAGTCTGGAATGCTGCTGTGGGGGCATATAATCTCACCCCAGGTCTTCTTGGTCATTAAACTGGCTGTCTTTTGTCACTATTACCCCATCTTCTTTTGGAGGAAGGGGGGGGGGGAGTTCAGCCAGTCCCTGCTTAGCAGAAATGGACATCCAAATTAATGGGAAGGGAACCAATCACTTCTTCATGGGACAAAGTAAGCATACTGAAGCAGTGCGATTTCTCTGAAGGGGGCTCAACAATAATACAACTTCTCTCTCTCTCTCTCTTTCTCTCTCTCTCTCTCTCTCTCTCTGTCTCTCTCTCTCTCTCTCTCTCTTTTAAATTGAGTTTTTACAGAGAGTAAGGGAGAAAGATAGAGAGTTAGAAACATAGATGAGAGAGAAACATCGATCAGCTGCCTCCTGCACACCTCCTACTGGGGATGTGCCCACAACCAAGGTACATGCCCTTGACTGGAATCGAACCTGGTACCCTTCAGTATGCAGGCCGACGCTCTATCTACTGAGCCAAACCGGTTTCGGCCAACTTCTGGTTCTTCATCAAAGTTCGCACCCTTAAGCCTGAGCATGCCTTTCTCATGGCAGAGCCTTCATCCCAGTATCCTGAAAGTGAGGAAGTGAGCCTAACTCATTGCAGGGGCTCCCTGGTCCCTTCTGCTACCCCAGCCCCAATTTGCAAGCCCTGCTTCCTCCATTTTCACATTGTCTTCCCTGGTACCCTCCCCTATATGATTTTTTACTATTTTATAAAATTTCAAGTTTAATAACAGATACTTGAAAGAAAGATAGAAAGAAAGCTATCTTTATTTCTAGATGGTCCTATGTATAAAAAATCCTAAGGCATCTACAACAACAAAAATGTCTGGAATTAATATCTGAGTTCAACACGGTCTCAGGATACAAGATCAATAGGCAAAAATTAATTTTGTTTCTATATACTGACAATAATGCAAATAGGAAATTCAGAGAGAAATTCCATTTATAAAAGCTTTGAAAATAATAAAACAGGGGCCAGAGTCCTTGGGATCAAGACCCCCTACCAAAAATAATAAAACACTTCGGAATAAGTTTAACAAGAGACGTGAAAAAAGTTATTCACTGCCAACAGAAAAACATTATTGAAAGAAATTAATAAAGTTCTAAATAAATGGAGAGATATTCTATGATCATGGATAGGAAACCTCAAAATTGTTAAATGTCAATTCTTCTCAAATTATTTTCAGATTCAATAAACTTCCTATCAAAATATCAGGAGGTTGGTTGTTGTTTTTTACAGAAATCGGCAATCTAATCCCAATATTTATGTAGAAATGTAAGAAACCCAGACTAGCTAAAACAATCTTGAGAAAGAACAAAGTTGAAGGACTAACATTTCCTAATTTATTTATTTATTAATTATGTTTTTATTGATTTCAGAGGGGAAGAGAGAGGGAGAAAGAGGTAGAAACATCAATGATGAGAGAGAATCATAATTGGCTGCCTCCTGCACGCCCCACACTGGGGACTGAGCCTGAAATTCTAGCATGTGCTCTGACCGGGAATCAAACTATAATCTCCCGCTTCATGGGTTATGCTCAACCACTGAGCCACACCATCGGGCACATTTTCTAATTTTAAAACATGCTATAGGTAACCAACACAAAATAGTGCTGGCGTTGGATAGGCGATAGATTAATTGAACAGAATTAAGAGTCCAGAACTAGACCCTCACATTTACAGTTAACTAATTTTTTAAAAAGGTGTCAAGACCATTCAATGGAAGAATAGTTTTCTAAAGAACTGGTGCTAGATCAGTTGGATAGTCACATGAAAAAATGTAAATTTAGACCTTATCTCACACTACACACACAAATTAACCCAAAATTTATAGAGACCTAAATATAAGAGCCAAAACTACAAAACTTTTATAAGAAAACATAGTTGAAAATCATTGTGATCTTGGCTTAGGCAAAGGATTTTTCAATACACTTCAAAAATGTACTTCATAAAGAAATACTTTCAAGATTTGGACTTGATCAAAATTAAAAACTTTACACTTCAAAAGATGCCATTAAGAAAACAAAAAGATAAGCTATATAGTGGAAGAAATTTTGCAAATCATATACTTGACAAATATCTTATAAACAGAACACATAAAGAATTCTTTTAAAAATTCAATAATAAGCCCTAGCTGGTTTGGCTCAGTGAATAGAGCTTTGACCTGTGGACTGAAAGGTCCCAGATTTGATTCTGGTCAAGGGCATGTGCTCAGGTTGCAGGCTTGATCCCCAGTAGGGGGCATGCAGGAAGCAGCCATTCAATGATTTTCTCATCATTGATGTTTCTATCTCTTTCTCCTTTTCCCTTCCTCTCTGAAATATATATATATATATATATATATATTTAAAATCCTATATAATAAAAGGCTAATATGCAAATTGTCCCCTCCAACAGGAATTTGACCAGGGGGCATGGCCAGTCGACCAACTGCCTACAGCCCCTCCTCCTGGCTGGCCCCAACCCCCAATCAATACCCCCATAGGGGTCAGGGCTAGCCTGCCAAGCTCCCGCATCCCTTCCTTCCAGCCAGCCGGGCCCTATGGGTCCTGATTGGGGCAGGTTGGCTGGACCCTACCAGTGCACAAATTTATGCACTGGGCCTCTAGTTCAATAATAAGAAAGCAAACACTGAATGAAATAAAAACCATGGACAAAAGTCAAGAGAAGACAAGTCACAGAGTAGGAGGAAGTATTTGCAAAAGACATCCTATATAATAAAAGGCTAATATGCAAATTGTTCAACTAGGGGATGGAGCTGGTTGGCCAACCTCCCATGTTCCCCCCCTCTGCTGGCCTGGCCCATGTACAAATTCGTGCACCAGGTCTCTAGTATTTAATAAAGTACTGTTATCTAAAACATACAAAGAACTCTTAAAACTCAACAATAAGGCAATGAACAATCTAATTTAAAATGAACAACATTCTAAGAACTAACCTCACCTAAGAAGATATATCCATGTGGAATAAGCACATAAAATGTCCAACATCATAGGTCATTATGGAATTAAAATATTAAAATAAGACTGAATACCACCACACAGTGATGAGAATGGCCATAATCCCAAACACCAAACCTTGTGCACCACTTTGGAAGATGGTTAGCTTCTTAGAAAGCTAACCATATTCTTCCTCTTGATATGATCCAGCAATCCTATTTCTTGGCATTCACTTAAATGCGATGAAAACTTAAGTCTACACAAAAACCTGTACACGGATGTTCATAGAAGCAACTTTACTCATAACTGGAAACAGTTTTTGGAAACAACCAGGACATCCTTCAGTAGGAATGTATAAATAAATCATGGTACATCAGACAATGAAATGATATTCGGGGCTAAAGAAAAACGAACCATGAAGCCATTACAAAGTGAACTGAAATTCATATTATTAAGTGAAAGAAGCCAATCTGAAAAGCCTATATACTTTATGATAAACTGTATGACATTATGGAAAAGGCAAAACAATAGAGGTAGTAAAATGATCAGTGGTTGCCAGGAGTTGGGGGGAAGAAGGGATGGATGGATGATAGAGGAAACAAATCATTCAGATGATTTTTTTAGGGCAGAGAAACTGTGTGTGGCATTTTAATAATGGATACCTGTCATTCTACATTTATCAAAACTTCTAGAATGTACACGACCAAGAGTGAACCCCGATATAAACTGTGGACTTTGGGTGATAATGATGTGTCGATGTAGGTTCATAGATTGTGACATATGCCCCATAGGTAAAATGTAAAAAATAGTTGGGCAGTTTCTTAAAACGTTAAACATGAATTTATCATATGACCCTGGATATCTAAGGAAGAGAAATAATAGTATAAGTCCACAAAAAAGCAGGTGCATGAATGTTCACAACAGCCTGATTCATAATAAGCAAAAAAAGTGGTAGAAATTTAAATGTTCACCATCAACTCTATATCTATTCGATGAATCACTATTCAGCAATCAAAACCAGGTAACTACTGATACATGCCACAACATGGATGGGTGTCACCAACATGCTGAGTGAAAGAAGCCAGATGCAAAAGACCACATCTTGTACAAACAATTTCACTACACGAAATGTTCAGAAGAGACAAATCAAGAAAGAGAGGAAGCTGATTTACTAATTCCCCGGGGCAGGTGGTGGGTATGGCGGAGATGGAATTATTCTAAAACTGGGTGGTAAAGATGGCCGCATAACTGTGTACATTTGCTAAAAACCATACTTAGAGAATTGGATGGTATGTAAATTACACCTCAATAAAGCTGTTAAAAACTAAGCAGATGCTGATTAAGAATGTCAGGAGGGTACACGAATGGGAGGGCACACATTACGGAGACTACCTATGATTAATGCACCATTACAGGGTTCCTGGTGGATGACGCTGTCAGAAATGCTTCCTGCTGGTTTTGGAAATTCACTGCATTTACCTAGGACAGAGCCTCATATTTATTTTTCAGCAGAAACAACGGAAGCTACCAAGCCCGACTCAAACATCATCTCACCTGCAGAACGAAATCGGAGAACCCCCAGCTCACTCAGCAAGAGACTCATGCTGAAACAACCATTGCTTGCAGATGCTCCATCTATCTCTGTGTGCACAGTCTACTTAGCACTTCAGCCCGGTGGCCTCTCCTTTGAACAAGGGCTAGGGCAGTGGTCGGCAAACTCATTAGTCAACAGAGCCAACTATCAACAGAACAATGATTGAAATTTCTTTTTGAGAGCCAAATTTTCTAAACATAAACTTCTTCTTAATGCCACTTCTTCAAAATAGACTTGCCCAGGCTGTGGTATTTTGTGGAAGAACCACACTCAAGGGGCCAAAGAGCTGAATGTGGCTCGCGAGCCACATATGCTGACCACTGGGCTAGGGTAAGGCACATGCTTTAACATAGGCTGCTCATCCATTCTCACAGCAACTCTATTAGCAGGTGTAGCAAACACTGCTACCTGACTGTCCCAACCTTCAGCCCGGTTGAGGTCAAAGAGATGTGAACCCTAATTTGCAAGGGTGGGTTTTGGGGGTGGCTTTTGCTTTCACAGAGGTAGATGTTCTGCCCCTGCCTGTCACCTTCTCCATGCCTAGAACAAGGGTCAGCAGTCACAGGGTGGCCCTGAGGGAGGGGCAGGGAGAGTGGTGGAGCTGCTGGTTCTGTCTTGATGAGATGCTGGACCATGGAGCCCACATCTCCCATGGAGGCTTTGAAGTGAGACCAGCGCATCCCCACTCGTTTAATCGACGGTGGTTGGTTTTCTGTTTCTTTTTGCCAAAACACTGCTGTCTGGTGAGGTGTAAGTTACCAGTCACACTTCACAGATGTCAAAACGAAGGCCTTGAAAATCTACACAACTTATGCAAGCTCCACCAGCCAGCAGGGCCCAGTGTGGGGTCACACAACAGTAGTGACAGCAACAATAAAAAAGCATATACTGAGCCCCCAGAAGGCGCCAGGTCTCTGACTCCATTGGGAACAAGACTTGGCTATTTTACTCTAATTCTTGCAACTCTGTAAGTGAAGCATTATGACCCCCATGTCACGGATGAGCACAATGAGGTTAAGAAGGGTCAAGTAAATCGGTCAAGGTCACCTAGCTAGTAAGTGGTGGGGCCAGAATTGCCGACCGGCATAGGTCTTGTCTGCTGTGTGAGAAGTTTAAAGAAATAACACATGCTCTGTGGGATCTAATGACACCTGGTCTATGTCTCCACTGATGAAGAACATTCTAGAGTTCCAGGACATGGGTCTGGATGAGCCCTACTAGGACTCAGTTTCGCTAGTAAAACTAATAATGCTTTGATGTGTACATTGTTTGTGCTCTAAACCATAACATAAAGGCAATTTGTAGACACGACTGTCTTTTCACTGTTTGTAACTCCATTTGTACCGTGAGCGCATCTCTGCCCGGACACCCACCCTGGTTAAAACACGCAGAGGGCATGAAGGGAGATCTCCATGGGAAGTATGCCTTTCTGCTTCTTTCTAGAGAGGGGGCAATAGTGGAAACACTGCTTTTCAGCAGTGCCAGGAACAAGGTCAAGTGGAGCCCAGCATAAGCTGCAGAGCAGGATATCTGTGTGGAGGGTGGAGAGCAGCCTGGGGCTGTGGGAACACAGGCCTTGGTGAGAGAAGCTCCATTGCTGGCTGCCGTCCAGGGGCACACTGCACTGTTGCTGCTCTAGGCATGACATCAGCAGTGAGCAGGCCCGGGAGCTGTGCAGGCTTGATTGCTGGTTGGCTTGGGAGAGGGTGTAAAATTCGGTGAGGGTTGAGAGCTACGAGTGGCTGACTGCCATCTCTTCACAGGAAACGGCCCCTTCTAGAATGCCCTGTGGCACTGTCCATCCCTACAGGCCCATGCAGTGGCTTGAATCGTTTTTCTTCCTGGGCTCCCTGTCTCCCCAACAATGACTGAATGATGGCTTCACATAAGCACGGGGCACCCAGCATGGGGTCTTTGCAAAGGGCCCTGGGATCCGGGCCCAGGGAGAAGGTGGGCTCTCAGCACAGCTCAGCACTGGGTTGGCTGAGTCACCAGGAAGCCACCTCACCTTCCCAGGCTCCAGGGCCTCCTCTGGCCACCCCCGATCACCCCTGCGACAGGCGGGCCCTGAAATAGGCTGTCAGCAGCTCTGGCCTCGGGCTGATGAGCCCAGACCTAGTGGAGAGTTGCATTGGAGACACCTGCCTTTGTCTCCCCTTCCCTCTGACACCAAGGTGAAGGCCCGAATTTGGCCTCGCTTCTCCCGGATGGTGCCATATCCCTCTATGTGACTGAGTCTGCATTTCTACTTTTCCAAATCGAGATTACAGCAACTCTTATCTCCATGGAAGCAATGAATCTTCCAGCTATCAGCCTGTCCTTCAGTGGCGTGCCTTCTTCCCCAGGGCCGCTCCCAGGAAGACACTTCCTCCCCCCTTCCCCCCTGGGCCTGGAAAGTGAAACCCAGTAGAAGAAAAAATCTGAAAAAATAAATAAAAATCTCCATCTCCTCTGCCCTCCCCCCACCCCCTTCCCTGTCCCCACCCCTTACCTCCTGTCCCCTTGAGCTCAAAGATTTTCCCAGAATCCATCTTTTAGGGATAAAAATGGACTTTTTAAGCTTATTTAACACATCACCAAAGGCCCACCCCCAGGACAGGAAGCAGTCTGGACCACAGGCAGGTCCCAATGCCCTAGCACTTCAAGGGCAAACAGCCTTCCCCAAAAGGCGAATTGAAGGTGACCCAAACCTGCCTGCTCACATCAAAAGCATCGTAACTTCATTTAACACGGAGGGTCTTTTTTAAATCCCTCTTTTTTGAGATGAGAAAAACAATAGCTGTTTCTTTCATTTCAGCGGGGTTCCAGATAATAAAAAGATTTATAATGAAGCCAGTAGATTTACTCTTGCTACGCTGCCCTAGATTATGAAAAAGTATAATTATATGCAATTAAAAAATGAACGGTATTTCTTACCCGAGTGAAGCTTTAAAAGTCATTATGAAGCCATTAGCTCAGCAGACCTTACAAATGGCCTTCAGTACTCTGGACTTCACTTAGATTTACAACAGAGAGAAGTCACTTTCCTCCCTTTCTGTGGTGTGTGCCTGCCTGGGTGTGTGTGTGTGCTTGTGTGCATGCATATGTGGGGTGTGTGTGTGTGTGTATGTGTGTGAGTGTGCAAGTGCATGATCACCCTCTTCTGCAGCAACAGAGTGTGGCCAGAACATCAGTTCACATCCAAGGCCATGTACTTGGTATTGAAATTGCCATATCCATTAATAGTGGCATTAATGCTTCACTTTGCCAGCTGGGAAACTGGGGAATGGCCTCAGAATTCTTCTCACTCATCCTGCCCCCACCTCTTTGCTGCTATGGGCTTTACTTTTGTACCTTAGTGCCCACAGCCCCTTTGTGGCCAAGAAGCTGCTTGGACTGTGCTCTGGCTGCCCACCCTGCAGCTGCACCGGCTAAGTAGTCCCAGTGGTCCCACTCAGGGCTGAATGACATGGGTGGGTTTTTGTTATTAGTTGCCTCACTTATCCCTATTATGACTAAACATGATGGAAGCTTTATCGATTAGCCAATAGATCACACGTACAGCAGAATCGATCTGGGGGATTCAGACACCATTGATGATTTTATTTCCATTGAGCCTTTGTCTTTGACAAGAGATCCTAATTATTGAACTTTTCATCTGCATTAAAATAATGGATCGTACCCAGAAGACCCACTTCTTTTGTTCCTCAGTGTCAGTGTCAGTGTCATGGTTGGCAGTGGCCCAGGAGTTGTAGTAAAACAATAGAAACAAACAAACAAACAAAAATCCCATCCCAACCCCCACATTCTAAACCAGTTTCTAACATTGAATGGGCCTTTGCTGTCATTTGCTCTCTCCGGCCTCTCCTGTGTTTGCCCAGTGACTAAGAGCCTTCCTTAGTGGCGTCAAGTCTGGCCAATAATCAGTCACCTGGGAAATACTTAAAAATATATAGATTCTCCCTAACCGGTTTGGCTCAGTGGACAGAGCGTTGGCCTGCAGACTCAAGGATCCCAGGTTCGATTCTGGCCAAGGGCACGTACATTGGTTGCAGGCACATCCCCAGGAGGGGGTGTGCAGGAGGCAGGTGATCAATGTTTTTCTCTCATCGATGTTTCCAAGTCTTTATCCCTCTCCCTTCCTCTCTGTAAAAAAATCAATAAAATATGTTTAAAAAATATATAGATAGATAGATAGATAGATAGATAGATAGATAGATAGATAGATGATACATAGATGATAGATAGATTCATCGCAACGTCATTTATGAACCAGCAGTTCTGGAATGAGGGCTCAGGACTCTGACTTTAGGTTGTTTTTCTGGGGATTCATAGGCAGTCAGCTCAGTATGCTGTGTGAACTGGCATTTACATCACAACCCTCCCAGCGCATGCGCTGGGCACACAAGGGGGAAACCCTTATCTCTAGTCACTGTGCTACTCCCTCCTCATTCATTTTCGGTCTCCAGGTACAAGCCTGGATGAACAAGAATCCCAGGACCAGAATCAAATACTTCCAACTCTGAGGGGGCAGGTGGCTGGCTGCACCTCAGCAGGCAGCGGGCATCCCAGGAAACTACCCTGTGTGACTCTACCTGCTGGGTGTTTCCATCCTCCCATGCACTCAATTCACCACAAACCATCAACCAGTTCCTTAAAAATAAAACTAAAACACTGCAACAGACCCTCCCGAAAGACAAAGAGATAATCAGTGGGCCAAGTGACAAGAACAAAGGCCTTGGACACGGAAGAACCAGCCTTGACGCCAGCTTTGCCCCTTCCTGTGGGTTCACATTGCGGAAGTCACTCTGGTGTCCTAGGCTTCAG
The DNA here is from genome assembly GCF_014108245.1 of Pipistrellus kuhlii. Lineage (NCBI taxonomy): Eukaryota > Metazoa > Chordata > Mammalia > Chiroptera > Vespertilionidae > Pipistrellus > Pipistrellus kuhlii. The sequence continues at coordinate 10,500,867 of NW_023425516.1, read as the reverse complement.
CTTTCTCACTTGAGTAAACGGAAAGGTTGGGTCAGAGGTTCCCTAGATCCCCTTGCAGTTCGAGTATCTGTACTACCAGTTCATGTCCCACGGAGTTCTGAGCCTGTTTTTCCAATGACTCATAGTTTCCCACTTGACATCACTACGGAGCTTTGATAACTGATCGGGTTAGTCCTTTCTTATGCAAAGGGGATGAACAGTCTTGCCAACACACAATTGAGTAAGGACTAAATGATGCACACATGCCAACCTCCTAGTACCTGGTAAACACTGAGTCCATGTAATACAGTGTCATCACCATAATGATCACCATAGTCGTCATATAAAACACCATCTCCATGTCCCGAAGGGCTCAGTTCACACTAGTCACTATATCACCTGGTCAAGGCACAACAAAGTGACATCAAGAACCTGGTATCATGCCCTAACTGGTTTGGCTCAGTGGATAGAGCGTCACCCTGCGGACTCAAGGTCCAAGGTTCGATTCTGGTCAAGGGCATGTACCTCGGTTTCGAGCACATCCCCAGTAGGAGGTGCGCAGGAGGCAGCTGATTGATGTTTCTCTCGCATTGATGTTTCTAACTCTCTATCCTTCTCCCTTCCTCTCTGTAAAAAAAATCAATAAAATATATTTGTAAAAAAGAATCTGGTATCAAAGAACCAGGGCACAACCCGAACCTTGAAATCAGGAATCAGGAGGTGACCCATCCTATGAGCACCCAGGTCCCATCTTTCCTCGGTTTTCCCAGCTGCAAAAGGGTTATTCAAGCACCACAGGGTGGCAGCCGAAGGGGATAGTGACCCGCATTCACCCTGGGAGTCCCGTGGCATGTGCTGGAGGGGGCTCTGCTTATTGTTTTAATGACTGAAATCCTGAAGTGGAATGAAACCTCAGAGCCCTCGCCGGCTCCCTGTGTGGTCACCCTTGGGGGCTCTCCTTGCCCCCCACATCCCCAGCCGTGCAGGCAGGCAGCCTCCTCCCTGGCCTTGCTGCTCTCCCAGCAACCCCATCCTTCTTCTGTTGAGCATCTCAGAGCCCAGTTGTTTGTAAACTCCCCTCACCGACTGGCTGTGCTATATGGGCTCAGCTCATTAGCATGCAGGCAGTAAAGTATGCGGGCGCTCCCGATTTGTCATATTAAGGAGGCTATATTGCTGTGGAGAGGAACATTAAAAGATTTTATTCTAAGAAATTCCCTCCAACCCCCGCCCTCTGCACACAAAGTGTCCTGGGACCAGCATCTGCTCCAGCCACGCTCGTTTGCTCAGTTTTCTGATCAATGTCCCAATCAGTCCCTGGTGCCGCTCCACTGGGCTGCCCCCTGGGGGGTCTCGGGTTGGCTTTCCCGATGCCTCTGGACCTCGAGCAGCCTATGTGGTACAACCTTCATCTCCATCCTTTCTCTCTTCTCACCTGCTCACTTCCTGGTAGAGAAAGCCCTGCCCCAGCTCTCCCGCCGACTGCCCCCGCCTGGAACTAGAATTCATCACAGCATTGCTCAGCCTTGCTCAGTGCAATCTAATAGCAGTATCACCAACTTCATCCAAAGAAGGCCCCTTTGCAGACTGTGTTGAGCACACAGAATTGCCCTGACATGATGGAGGAGGCCTCTGAGGAGAACGACACATTCCCATGGTGCCCTGGGCGTGGGTGAAGGACATGCCCAGGACCAGAGTAAATCAGCCACTGAGAGACAAATGAAGAGCCATGTGTGTGTAATGCAGACACCTCTGAGAGTTAAGTGTCACTGGGGGCAGAAGCAGGGAGGAGGGGAGGACTGCAGGGTCAGCACAACCAGAATGACTGATGGGAGGGGTCAAGGGCAGGCACTTCCTCAGAGAGAAGCATTAAAGAGTCATCTCCCTAAGTGAGGGGAAGGCCAGCCATCCCTCCGTGTCCTCTGAGATTCATTAACATCCTGTTCCGAGGAGGGGAAGCCAAGTGGGGAACTGGCCACTCTCAAGGTCTGGGTGGACACAGGGCCATTGAGTCCAGGGCGGGTGGGGCTGTCCTCGCTTACATATCAAGCAACAGGACAGGAACTTGGCCCAGAGCTCACGGGGAAGGAAGAAGCATGCGCAAAGTTGGAGGAGGAAGGCAGGAGAAAGAAATCAAAGCTTCTCTTGAAAGGATGGGTTTTCTCTGCTGCTGAAATCTCCCAGGAATGCTTAGGGCTCAATGTGGGACTCGGGAGCTGGCCAGGCCTTTTTTAATTCTCACCTGTGGGTATGTGTTTTGTTTTCTTAAAAATATATTTTATTGATTTTTTTTACAGAGAGGAAGGGAGAGGGATAGAGAGTTAGAAACATGGATGAGAGAGAAACATCGATCAGCTGCCTCCTGCACACCCCCTACTGGGGATGTGCCTGCAACCAAGGTACATACCCTTGGCCGGAATTGAACCCGGGACCCTTCAGTCTGCAGGCTGACGCTCCATCCACTGAGCCAAACCGGTTTTGGCCCTGAGGATATGTTTTTATTGTTTTGAGAGAGATTGAGGAAGGGAGAGAGACAGAGAGACAGAGAGAAACATCAAAGTGAGAGAGAGATATCAATGGTTGCTTCCCATATGTGCCTTGACTGGGAATTGAACCCACACCTTAGGTATGTGCCATGACAAAACATTGAACCCAGACCTTTTGTGTACAGGACGATGTTCCAACTAACTAAGCCACCTGGCCAGGGTGCACTGGCAAAGCTCTGACAAGGCAGGACTGGGGTCTGTGCTCTGAGACTTGAGGGGGCACCCTGCACCTGCCACCACTCCCAACACCTGCGTGCGTGTTGGAGAGAACCTCCGGGGCCTCCCTCTGGGCTGGAGCTGAGTGGAGAGGACTGAGTCCCTCTCCCGTTGCTCCTGGGGCTGCTTATTCATAGCTGCATTAGCTTTCATTTGGAAACAGCATGGGGGATTGTCAGATACTGGCTCTGACCAAGTTTCATCTATAGGCTGAGCGCTGCCCTCTTTCCACCCGCCTTTTATGCAAGACCCTGATGAAGAGAGGTGCCTGATTGGTTCTCATGTGGAATGAACAGCTCCAGCCCTCCACGCCGCCCGCTCTGCTGTCCACTCCAATCAGGAAGGGGGCCCTTGCGACTCTCTTGGTTCTGAAACACATTTCAACTCCCTGACAGCCTCTCTCTGCTTCGAGTTCTCCATTAGGCTTCACCTTTGCTTTGCTTCCAGGTGACAAAACTGCTTTGACAGGCCCGTCCGCAGGCTCTTGGGCCCTGTTCTCTGCAGACTCCCCCTCCGCCCCCGCCTCGCTGTCCGGTGTGATTTCTGTAATGACAAAACCATCCTGATCTTTCTCAGGCATCCCGGCGCCCATAGCTTTGCAGGTGCATGTCAGCAGCATTCAGCCACAAGATGGGCTGTGTGGGGCGGGAGAAGGCCTCCACTTCCTTCCCCCTCCTTCCAGCAGCACATCCAGGCCTTTTGAAAGCAGTCTGTTCTCCCCTTCAGTCTCCACAAGTCCCTAGAAAAATGTGGCCTGGGGCCACTCGGTAGCGTTTTAATCTAGACTTGCAATTTAGCAAATCTTCACAGCTGTTCCCCCAGGCTGTGGGGAAAGAGCTCTCAGGGTTCCTTGGGTGCCTTCAGGGGAAGCTGCTAGCCTATCTCCACCCTAATAGCCTCATTAGATTCACAAAAGCTGCACCACTGCACCCCTCCTCCCCTGCGCCCCTGTGCTAAAGCCTTGCCCAGTCTGCAGGACAGCTGGAAAGAGGCAAGCAGGCATCCTGATGGTAACAGGAAGCATATTGATGCTGGTAGATTCTGCATTTTCAAGTTTGTGTTAGGGCTTTCAGCGTTGCTTTATTGGAATTAATAATTGCAACAATATTGGTTGTATTCATCACTTGAAGTCCATCAAGGTTCCTTTTCGCTCTACAGTTCTGTTCTTTCTGTGGGTTCATTCATTCGTTCTTCAAACACACATCAAAGACCTGGCCTGCGTCAGGGCTTTTGCTAAGAGGTCCTTGATGTCCCAAGGGAATGGGGCTGCATCAACCCAGGCTAGAAGGGGAGAAGAGACCAACGCTTCCCGAACGCAGGTCCTTACTCACCCTCTCACTTCTGTATCCTCTCCTCCCTGGTCCCTGTTTCTATACAAATTCTCTGAGATCCACCCAGCACATCAGCCATAAAAAAGTAGGGAAGGGCTATCCCAGGAGAACCAATACTCCCTCCAGATATGGCACCAACCTCTTTCATCTCGTTCCTGGCACTTTTCATGCGCCCTTCCACAGCCTAGGGTGACTGCTGCAGAGCGGGGCCCAAATCTCAGATCCTGAGCTGGGTGTTTTAGAAATCCACATAGAGCTTAGAATCCTAACCCAAAACTGCCAAGAATTCTGAACCGGAACCCAGTGCCCTAGAGCTAGGGCTTAGCCCCTTATGCAAACAAGAACCCTCAAGCTTAGATGCCAGGACACAAGTTATGATTCTTTCCCTGAAATGACAGTGAAGCCCTTAAAATTGTAGAATGAGAGGCTACTGTCACATCTCAGACAGTAGCCTCCTGGATCTGCAACTGGCCAGCCCTCCACTCTCCACCCCCCCACCCTCCGGATCCCTGGAAGGAAAGGGTTGGTTGCTATGACATCATGCCACCATACTAAGAATTGTAAGGCCTGGGCTATAATTTTGTTTTGATCCCCATGCATTGGGTCACCTAACCCAGTGGTCGGCAAACTCATTAATCAACAGAGCCAAATATCAACAGTTCAATGACTGAAATTTCTTTTGAGAGCCGAAAACCGACTTCTGTGCATGGGCCACAAAGTTTCAATTGCACTGTACATGCATGTCCTCACGTGGTGTTTGTGGAAGAGCCACTTGAGAGCCCCAGTTTGCCTATCACTGACCTAACCCAAACCTCTTATCCTCTCTGGGCCTCACCTTCCTCATTAATATGATGCTGTTCTACTTTACTTATTCATACAGGGTCAGAAAAGAATTTATAGGCTAACCCTATAAACCTACAGGGTAGACTAAATGTTCAGGAAGCTGACTTTCTCACTCAAATTCTACAGATTAATTAGTTCATTGATTTACTATATCTTGAGAACATGTTTGATATCAGTCACTATGATAAGAGCTCATAAAATGTCCCAATATGCACAGCAGGAAAGATATCTCTTAGATAATAAGATTCAATGGCTACAGAAAATCAAAGGCTTGGATATTCTAAAAGCAGGTACAATAATAATTATTGCCATTATTAATGTTACAGTTATTACGTACCATGCAATGCATTAAATGTCCTACATGATTTTTAGCTACTTATCTGCACAGAACAGCCATATAAAGTAGATGCCATTGTACAGACACTGTTTAACCAACAATTACTACTAGGATTACTAGGATGTGACTAGGTGTATAGTAGGCACCTGGTATATACCACACAGACATCACATCTCCAGGTGTAAAAGGGTTAAGTAATTCTCTAGCTACACAGCTAGCAAGTGATAGAAAGAACCAGAAATCTGGTCTACCAGTATCTAGGGCCCACACTCCATCCTACCTCAGTCTGGTTTAACCTTCCCCACAGAGATTCTCTCCCTATGAAAGAGCCATTTTTGTATTCTCCTGGCTTCACTGGTTCTTGTTTTCAATTGCCACCTGAACATTGCTATTTTCTTCTTATCTTCCACTCTTTGCTCTCTCCTTCATCTCTCCTACTCCCCTGTAAAATATCTGTGAATTGGCTAAACTGAAGGACTGCTCCGTGATATGATCCCAGAGGCGCAAGGTGTGAACTCCTTGGAAAATACTAGCCCCACATGGTAGAATTCAGAGCAAAAGTAGAGATGAGGAGTTCTAGTGAAGTCGGAAATGGGGATGTCCTGGGAGGTTTTGAAACTGATGGCCCAACCACATTTGATTGGACAGCATACTGAAAAAGAAACCCATGAGTAGCAACTGAGCTGTTTCACACACACACACACACACTCCATACAAATAACATTTAAGATAGGGGTGGGGAACCTTTTTTTTCTGCCAAGTGCCATTTGGATATTTATATTGATAAAATCACTCACAGGCAATACAAAATTATCAACTTAAAAGTTAGGGTGCTATGAAAATGAGCTCCTAGATTTATTGAATTTCGAGGCCTGCCTGTGGTTGCCTTGGCAGGGCTAGACCAAATGATACAGCTGGGGGCCGGGTATTCCCCACCCCTGATTTAAGAGAAAGAGCTCACATGAGTCAGGGTCTCACCTGTGGGAGATGATATGGCAGATAATAGAGAGACAGATCTTCATAGAGTGGGATGAGACTAAGAAAGAGTCCTATAGCTCCTCAATTACCTAAAGAAATCTGGAAATGCTAATTTTATTTATTTAATAATTTTTAACGATTTTTTTATTGAGAGAGAGAGAGAGAGAGAGAGAGAGAGAGAGAGAGAGAGACATCGATGTGAGAGTGAAACATCCACCATCTATTTTCTACACACCCACCATCAAGGATGGAGCCCCCAACTTGAGCATGTGCCCTAACAAGGAATTGAATCAGCAATCTTTTGGTGTGTAGGATGATGCTCAATCTACTGATTTATACCAGCCAAGGGTAGAAATGCTCATTTGACAATGTATAGCATCAGCTTGAGTTTGTCAAAATAATGAGTTTATCAAACTGATGACTTGCTCTTTCAGACCAATATGATGTCAATACAGCCTTTGATCCCAGATGAGAAGGGGGATGCTAAGGAGCTGGCGGGAGGCACGATGCTAGTGGGAAGCGACCCAGCCTCACAGACCATCAAGCTGTGAGATGCTATCTGGTAAAACATGGCATCAGGCTCATCAAGCATTAACTCAGATATTCCAACTGCTGCTTGGCTACCCCTAAACTCCAACACAGCTCATTATTTCATAACAGGTGTTAAATATAAATTGTTCATTAAAACACGTATTACTAGATGTGTAACTACCGTGTAATTGATTTTTCTATCCATTGCCTAGTGGTTAACCCTCAATAAATGCTTTTTTATAATCAACTTAAAGTACAATACCTACCACGCTTGATATCTTTTTCCTTTGATTTAATAAGAAATCCATTCTATATTATTAAAATTGTACTTGATCATAAAAAAAATAAAAATAAAAAAAACACACAACTGGCCAAATTTCAAGAGCAGCATAAGAAAAACTCTCTGGCATGAATCTGTTGCCTTTTGTAGTAGGATCTCAGTGAAACAAGGTCCCTAGATCCTGTTCTGCACATTGTGATATTAGCTGAGATCCAGGACAGTCGCAGGCTAAGCTCATGGCAGACAAGTGATAGAACTACCATGCAGGAACCCTGGCTCCCAGACCATTCCTGAAGGGGTACAGTTCCTCCCAAGAAGAGACCAAGCAATCTAAAAGGAGTTTTAGGCTTCCCCCAAACCTCAATATAACCTTCAATGTGCATGGAAAAGACCCATGGGATTGAGTTTTCCTTCTTCAGAGCTTTGCCCAAGGCTGTTTTCCCCTTTTCCCAAAGCCCCCCTAACTGCCCCCCGCCTCCTCAGGGGGCCTGCCTTGCCTGGATGGAAGTAAAAGGTGACTGACGATGAGGCTAAGCCTAGTGGGGAAATGGTTGTTCAAGTCCAGGGAGGCACATGGCCGGGGGTGGGGACAGCCATGTAGAAGCCAGTTTAGAGGATGTGAAGGAGGAGGTACCATTAGTTGGTCCTCCAAAACTCGGAAGAGTTTGCAGACTCCCCAACCCTCACAGCTTCCAAAACCCCCTCATGTACACACACAGAGCACACAACACACAGGCTGAGTGAATGCTAAATGACATTACACATATTATATAATGCTTTCATAAAAGACACTGATGAAAATATCACCTATTACTATGTTCTATGGAATATTTATTATTCTACAACATGGTTCTTAACTCACTTAGTCTGCTTACTGCTAGACACTGAGAGACATATTATGCATTTACTGAATAATTCACTCATTCATTCATTTTTTTAAATTCCTGGATGTGAATTTACCAGGTGTGCCAGATACAATTTTTTTGGGGCGGGAAGGGGGCTTGTAAGACATATGGCTCACTCTCTCCGGAAGTGTACATAGACAGTGTATGAGCTTACCGGGTACCATGGATTAGAAACCTCTGTGAGGGTGAATCTTTTGCCAGAAAAAGCTAGGGAGGAGCAGAACAGCTCCTAATTGGACCTGCTGGTGGGGAGTTTAATCATACTAATACCTAGGCAGCTGGACTCTCGGGTCTCGCCCAGTTCTGATTTTCTGATTCTGATTCTCCTGCAACCCTGAAACGGTGACCCATGTGCATCTCCATGTGGAGTGACACAGAGCTTATTTCAGACTCAAACCCTAACGGCTTCCCAGCATCTTCCCTGGAGGCTCTCGCCCTTGGAGATCAAAGGTTGCGACAAAGGACAGAGCCTGTCTGAGCAGTGTGCTGTTGCTGGACAAACGGGATTCCTTTTCTCAAAGGGCGTTCTCTTCTGCATTGTGAGTGGGAAGCCCACGCTATTTGGGACACATTCCTAAAATAAAATTCAGTGGCCACCACATGACTCAGCGTAGGAGTCTTCACTCTCCTAAGGAGGAGGGGGTCTGCTCAGAATGGCAGGAACCACCCACAGATGGTCTGGGTACCATTTGCATCCACAGATGCACACACAACACAGCCCTTCCCTCTGAAGCACCCAGCCAAGCTCACATCGAGTTCTCCACTGTGTACATGAAAACCAAAATAAATAATCCAAGAAAAGCTGCGCATGTCTGTGTGTGGAGGGTCCAGGATAAATTGGGCAACAGGCCCAAGAGGAATTGAAGACATTTGGCAAGTCTCTGCTTCTTCGTTTCACTTTGTTATTTATGGAAACTTAAGCATTAGCTCACTTCCCAGCTTTAAAATATACAAGGATGCCCAGTGTCCCTCACACTGAGGCTGATCCCTATTGGCTGGTGCTGGAAATCCTTCAGAATCTGGCCTCATTTATTTAAGGAATGTCATGTCTCCTAAAAGCTCCAGCTAGACCAGGCTGCTGGCTCTGTGACCACCTTCCTCCAATTACTCATGCTCATTTCTACCTTCAGGTCTCTACTCATGCTTAATGCACTCCAAAAGAAGTCTGCCAGCTCTATGTATCTCTAAGGGCTAATGTATCTCTAAGGAAGATGTATCTCTAAGAGCTGATCTGGGCTGATCCCTCTCTTTTCCCATTTCACATTACACAGCAGAGGGGAGGGAAGAGGTGGGGAACCACTGGCCTGCATGGTGATCTTTGGAATTTTGGGGTACCAGGAGGACAATTTGCATAGAACACCTCAACTCGTTGGTAGAAAAAGCCCTGAAGCAGATCTGGGCAGAAAGATCTCTTGGGGAACAAAGAGGACCCCCTCCCCCAAATAAAGGGGAGTTTCTAAGAGCAGTCCAGGTCAGAGAGACAATTCCTGCTCCATCAGGGCAGAGAATTTAGATGTAGAAGACAGTCCAAAGAGATGTGTTCTGTTCAGAAAAACAAACAAACAGTTTCTGGAAGGCTTGAATCCACCCAGAAATGTTCCCAAGTTCAAATACAGTGTGTCATCATTCAAACCATGTTTTGGCAAAGCTTTAGAATCACGATCCCAAGTACCTAAGATTGGGATGAGTGTAGACAAAAATGTCTAACTATACGGTTAGTGTCTTAAAAAAAAAAAAAAAGGTTCAGAAAAGGGCCATTTCTTCGGTGTGAACGTGGCTGGAAGGACCTCATGGGCGTGGAGATGTCTCATTTGAGCACTGACAGAAGAGTAAGTTTTAAAGATATGCGGATATGGGGAGACTCTCACCCTGAGAAACGCTGGTATCTTCTCTTGGGCAGTTCATCTTTGAGATGCACACACTTCATATATTCACTCTGTGCTTTAATAACAAACATAGGAATGGTAATGAATGATGAATGTAAGCCCTCAGAGCCCTCTCCTCTCCCCCTCCCCCACACACAAAAAAGCTCTTGATATAGATTCTAAAAACTTGTCAAAAGGAGAATTTAAAATTCAAAAGGAGAATTGAAAATGCTGCCTCTTGCACACCCCCCACTGGGGACATGCCTGCAACCAAGGTACATGCCCTTGACTGGAATCGAACCCGGGACCCTTCAGTCTGCAGGCCGATGCTGTAGCCACTGAACCAAACTGGTTTTGGTTCAAGGACACATTTTGAATCTGCTTCACAGGGTTAGCCAAAACGCTCCCTGGACATTCTTTCACCGTATTGAAGTCAGCAGCAATGGACTCAAATTGAGGAAAGAGGCAATCGGCCAAGGGGAAAGGGAAAGAAGAACTGAAATCATGCTTTAAAATAAGGCCAGTCATGAGCCCAAGGCTCAGAATCAGCTGGGGCAACTGCACATAGATCTATCCTATATATCTGTCTTGGAAAAGACAGGAGACAGGAACAATGAGAATTAAAGAAAAAATAGAATTCTGTTTATTTGTTTATGACTTGAACATGTTGATAGTCCAAAGAGAAGAAATGAAGATCAAAGATGTAAATGGGAGTTAAACACAAACACACCAGAGAGAGAGAGGGAGGGAGGGAGGGAGGGAAGGAGGAGGGAGGGGAAGAGAGAGAGATAGAAAGATAGAGATAGAGATAGAGAGAGAGAGAGAGAGAGAGAGAGAGAGCGAGAGAGCGCGCCCCACATGTCCACTAAGTATGATGATAAGATTAAAAAAAAAAAAAAAAAAAAAGGCTGATGGCTGACAGAAAATAATCACCTTGGTCATCATTTTTTCACAAGAAAAGTAATTCTTATACATTTAAACCACATGCTACCAAGAAAGAGTTTTCATGATTTCTGCCTCTCAGAGGTCTCTCAAACAGCTTTTCTAATATACTGCTTTTTATATAAATTCTGCAGTGACTTTTCCCTGGTGTGATTAGTTGTTAGGGTTTTTCTCTGCCTGCCACAGGCTTATTTATGTGATTCTGATTTAGATCTTTCCTCAGCCCCTTTCTTTCTTTGCTGAGGCTGGGTTTCACAGCACAATCTGCTGAGTGGCACGCACCCAGGGTATAGGTCTGCCAGATGTTTGTGTGTGTGTCCATGTATTTATGCATGTCTGTGTGTATGTACATGTACATGTCTGTATGTACATGTCATATGTGCGGGCCCATGTGCATTTATGTGCCTGTGCACGTGTACATACATGTGGGCATGTCTGTGTATGTCCATGCTCATGTTCATGTGTGTGTGGCATGCTTGTGTACATGTGCACACAGTGTCTAAAATCTCACCAGGACCTGTGAACAACTCTCATATATTATGTCAACCCCATGAGAGGCATGAGGTGTGAAAGGTTCCAGAGGATGTAGAGTCAGCCATTGCCTGCACTCACATGAGGTTTAGAGAGGGATTTGGGAAATTGATACCAGGTATCTCTCTCTCTCTTTCACTAAAATAAAAAGGCATTTTATTTTATAGTCACATTAGAGTTGAGTTCAGACATAGTTTGTACTACTATAGCTGGCTATTTATCACCTCAATGGAAACTTTATTAATTTACTTAATATTTACTGTTGATAACATGAAAGATCTCCAAATTACAAACTGTCTGGGCCTCCAGATTGTTTCATTCTGCCTAGCCTTCTGGTGCTCTCCTATCTATCTCCAACTCATTTCCCACACTCCCCTCCGGCCCTTTCCACAAGATGGGGCAGAGCAGATGGCCCAGAAAGTGCACGCCCTTGACCGTCAGTGGAGAAGGGGAGATAGTCTCAGCTCAGTTCTGACCGCTCAGTTCTGACCTCATAAGACAGCTGGATCACGGCGTTGTATCTATTTCAACCGAGCAAGGGCCCTTAAAGGTCATCCAGTGAGTCCCACAGGCAGCCCATTGGCACAGTCCTATGCTGGGCACCTCCATGGCTACATCCCTGTAGAATGCCTGCCCCTCCCACCCCCCAAACAGCTGTATCACAAACTCCTCCCTCCTATGACACAGGAAGGCTCTCAGGTGTGCTTCCTGTCACAGAGTAAGGGATGCTCATGTGATGGATGCCAGAAAGAGGAATTGGCCGAGACATTAGGTAGGAAACAATGCTTTTTCCTCAGCACATGTGAGCATGGCTGATGTCAATATGTTACAGGGGCCTTAACTCAGGCAGAGCAGGGAGGCTGCTAAGAGCTGGGGAATTGACCACGGACGACCCTGGCCTGCTCCCCTTCCACCAGCACCCAGAGGACCACGTTGCCTGCAGGCTGCTGCAGGCGGGCCGTGGCAATCACTGCAGTTGTCCTGTTGGACTTGGTTTAGATCATGAAGTAGGCAGTGTTTCCCAAAGTGTGGTATGCATACCCCCAGGGGTACGGGAGAGTTTGGTGGGGGTACGAGTTGCACCGGAGTTTGGTGGGGATATGCACTGCACCGTGCTTAGCTGCGCCTAATTCTACGTTCTCATGAGTACGAGGGGTACTCAGCATTACAAAAATCATAGAAGGGGTACACATATGTCAAAAGTTTGGGAAACACTGAAGTAGAGGCAGCAGGGCCATGAGGTGATGGAGGAGAAGGAAAAGGGAAAAGCAAGTTGTTTTAAACCCCCTACAGAAAGCATTTCTCCAGCAAGTAGCCATCGCTTTGAAAGCAATTGACAGAAAGCTGGCTTAATCCTTGTCCTGAAAATACTCAGAGCTGCCCGCGGTTTTTAATTAATAATACACAGAGGGGAGAGGGCTGTCGAGCCAGGGGAATGCTGTGAAGGCAATACCTGGATCTGCCTTTGCCTTCCCTTCCCTGTGTGTTCAGGCCCCGGGGTGGTCCTATGTGGACCCCAGATGGAAGGCAACTTGGCCTGCAGTTTGGGGACATTTCATTCCAATCCGTTCATTTCCTACATAATGCATTCACTCATTCCACCAATATTAATTGAGTCATTACTATACACAGAGCAGGCACTGTGTCTAAACTGACCAACTATGTTTATAGCAAACACTTGAGTTAAGTGCTGAGGCCTTAATGCGGCATAAAAGCAAGCGTGGTAGTCATCCTCCCAACGCTTAGGTCTAGCGACAGAGGAATGGTCGGCACTCATATTCAGGAAGACTGGGGGTTTTAGACGGGTGTCCATTCTGACGGTCTTTGCTCAGGTTGATTGGTGCCATCAATACCAGTTCTTAAATATAATTTGACGAATACTCTGAAAACATGAATTGAATAATTGCACAGATAAAAGCAAAATGTTAAAAAGTTCTATGTAGAAGGGGTCATGGAACCTGGGTCCATATCATCACCAGGGACACATGACGAAGCCTCCATGCTGTGGTTGAGTCCCACATACGGCCACCTGCTTGCAAGTCCTATATCCCACAGCCCCAACTTTCCGACTCCCGTCTGCCTCTTTTTTTTTTTTTTTTATTAAATATATTTTATTGATATTTTACAGAGAGGAAGGGAGAGTGATAGAGAGCTAGAAACATCGATGAGAGAGAAACATCGACCAGCTGCCTCTTGCACACCCCCTACCGGGGATGTGCCCGCAATCAATGTACATGCCCTTGACTGGAATCGAACCTGGGACCTTTCAGTCCGCAGACCGACGCTCTACCACTGAGCCAAACCGGTTTTGGCTCCAGTCTGCCTCTTGCTTCAGTTGCTCATCTGTCTTATTTTTTCCTTCGTTTTTTTATTGAGTCACTCACTCACTCATTTACTTATTCATTCATCCACTCACTAATTTACTCATTCACATATTCATTACCCACTCACTCATTTATTCACTCATTCACTTATTCACTCATTCACTTATTCACTCATTCACTCACTCATTTATTCACTCATTCACTTATTCATTCACTCACCATTCACTCACTCATTCACTCATTCACTCGCTCATGTGGGCAATGAGCACTTGCAGGAGGCCCAGCATTGAGTGATGCCTGGGAATGAGATGCCTTCTGGAACCTTAGAGATAGGACCTAGCTCTCCTCCTTTCCTTCTGGGCAGGATCTTTCTCTTTTGGTTAGGGAATCTGATGTCAGCCTCATTCCGTCTGACAAAGCCTCTCCTCGTCTGAAACTCCCTGTCTCCTTGTATCTTCTTCAGTCCATTTCCACATGTCTAGGCATTTTAATGGCATATGGTTCCGGGGGGTGAGGGGTGGAGATCTCAAAATGAGAGAAAATTAGCAACTGTGCTTATTGGGCTAAAGAAAATGATAGGAGGGGAAGATTTCCTTTAAAAATACCCACAAGCAGCAGCAGCCCCAGGAGATGCGACTGCAATAAAAATGATGATTTTTGTTAGGGGGGGTGCGGTTCTGGGGGTGGATTATCAACTGCATTTTCTTTCCCCTGAAATGCGTCACAGTCATTAATTTGTTTAATTTATTTTTTGCCTCTTCCCTAGCGAAGCAGCCCAATTCACTGTCGGCCCACCCATCAGAACAAATTATACTTTGGAAATATCCGAGTGCTTCTACTTTCCATTAAATATAATAAGAAATCACAATGCACTGTTCTGGCCTGGTGACTTCTCGCCAAGGATCTACAAGCACTTTTTACAATTGCTGCCAGGCAATTCCAGTTGTCACCCTTGGCAACACAGAGGCAGGAAAACAGTCCCAGGACCACCGGGCCCTGCACTGATTGAAGTGCATGTGTGTGTGTGTGTGTGTGTGTGTGTGTGTTTCTCTTGGGTGGTGTTCTTAACCCACTTCACATGCACACCATCTGATCCTGCTACACAATTTCAGTCTTCACAGCAGACTCATCCATTCATTCATTCGGCTTCTTTGGTGTCTCCCTACTGAGCCCCAGTCAATCCCATTGTGGCTAAGCCAATGGCTGCCATGGCTGATGCATTCACAGAGCTAGGCTGGGTGAGAAGGAGCTAGCCCGTGTTCCTGGATGCCGGGCTTCTACCTCCTGGCCTCAGCTACATATGGCAGGGCTCACAGGCTCATCTCTCTTCTTCCTCTCATGCTCCTGCTCTCACTGACAGCCCTGGCTGAGACGGTGAGAACTGCTCACGCCTGCAGACCGGTCTGTCCTGGGGAACTGCTAATTGATGATTCCATTTCATTTTCAGGATGTTATCTTACTGGCGCAGAATGGGAATTAAAATGTCTAGGGGTTACACATATGGTATATATGGCTCTTTCAAGTCAGAGATTAATTGTCAAGTATTAATATTTAATTTTTTTATTGTGAAAGCTTGTCAAAGGCTGCTGGGGAAGGCAAGAGCTCTGGCCCATCTTACCTGGTGTTGAGCCTGCTCGAGAAGAGAGGCAGGTCTGGCCATCATGGCTCAGTGGTTGAGTGCTGACCTATGAGCCAGGAAGTCATGGTTCAATTCCCAGCCAGGGCACATGCCCGGGTTGTGGGCTCAATCCCCAGTGTGGGGCATGCAGGAGGCAGCAGATCAATGATGCTCTCCCATCATTATCTCTGAAATAAATAAAAATATATATTTTTTAAAAATTGAGTCACTACTCTGCCAGTCCTGCCACACCCAAGTAGAAGACAGAGTGTGGACTTTGGAGAAAAGTTGGATTGTGGCAGCCTAGTGAGTTCTGCACGGGAGAGGTTTCTAAGACATAAGAGCATGGCTGGCCTGGATACAGGCTGCCTGCCGAGTCAGCGCTGACTTCCACCTGGCCAGGAGAGAGAGATCTGAGGCCAGCCCCAATCAGTTGAAGGCCTGACTAGAACAGAGTAAGAGGGAACTCCTCCTGCCTGACTGTTTGATTAGATGAGAAGACTAATTTTTCCTGCCTTTGAACTCAAACTGAAAAGTTGATTCTCCCTGGGTCTCATCCTACAGGTGTTTAGACAAGAACTCACACGATTGGCTCTTCTGGTCTCCAGCTCATCAATGACAGACTAGGGAACTTCTCAGCCTCCATAATCATGTGAGCAAATTCCTTATAATAAAGCTTCCTTTCCCTGTATAAATATCCTATTTGTTTTGTTTCTCTGGAGAACCCTGATGAATACACTCCTAAATGCTGTTTTGTACTGGGGTTTTGTCTTACCATTTTCTCTCCATTCCACATGCAGTAGCCATTTGTCTAATCTCACCCACTTCCAAGGCTCCAATCACCACCCATTTGTTTAAAAAAAAAAGTCACAAACCTTTCTCTTTGGTCCAGATGCCTCCCAAGTTCAAGCTTCAATATCATCTCTTCACTTGTCAACTTGCTATCACTCTTTGGACATCTCCAAGGTCCCCCACAGTCAACCATCTGACGATGATGACAGCACTTTCTACACAAACCTGCCTGCCCTCCATTGGCCCCTAGTTCAGAGAGTGCCCTGCCTCCCACTCTATTACCAACCTTGGGGTCGTTCGTATGACACTCTCTAAGTGTGACTAATGCTCAAGGACAGCAGATGTGACCCCTTGACTCCCCTCATGTCTAAGCCCTCCCCTCTGTGCCCATTAGCACTGCTTTTGGTCATTCTTCATCATCTCGTCTAAGTGTTTATTGCACGTGTTTATTTAGACCTGTCTTTCTATTCCCCCAGGTTCTGTCTTCCTTCTGGGCAGCAATCCTGATTCATCCACTTCTTTCTTTCTTTATTTCTTTTGTATCCTTCAGTTCCCAGCAAAGTACTTGGCAAATACCAGGTACTTAATAAATGGCTGTTGCCTGAATGAATGAATGAATGAATGAATGAGTGGCTTTTCTTGTGTGTCCATGCAAAGTAGAGAAGGCAGAGCACCTGGAAGACCTTGGCCTGACTCGGGGGGGGGGGGGGGGGGAAGACAAGAAACAGAAAGCGAAGTTCATTTACTTGTCAGACATAAACAAAAGGCAAATTCTCCTTGATTAAATCTGCAATGAGAGCAGCCTCCAGCTGTTCTCTGAAGAGCAAGGTAGCTAATTCCCAACTATTCCCATGGAAGAGGACAGACTCTGCCAGGAGACATGATGCTGGTTTGTTTTTGTTTGTTTTTGTTTGTCGTTTTCAGGAATCATGTTGAGGACACTGAGGCAAACCCAATCTTTCTAAGGAGGCCCTGGAGTACATTTAAAGTTCTCCTAACACATGCTGCCTGCGGCCTGAAGGCTTTGATTGGAAGGATCATCCCAGAACAAACTCCTGAAGCTCAATTAATCAAACTCATCATGATGGATTAGATTTGAATTGTGGTTCCAGGAAGCTGCTAACAGTCCAAAAGACCAGACTGAATTAGTACCTGGATGGAGACCACCACGTGGCTCAGGATTCCCAGCGATATCTAGGATGGGAAGCTGACAATGAAGCTAAAAATTTAAAGGACACAAAACCCTACTTGTGAGTAACTCCAAAACCTCTTTCCCTTCCTTCCATCACCAATCCATGTTTCTCGACTATTTGAAACTATCTAGGCCAGTGGTCGGCAAACTCATTAGTCAACAGAGCCAAATGTCAATAGGACAACGATTGACATTTCTTTTGAGAGCCAAATGTTTTAAACTTAAACTCCTTCTAATGCCACTTCAAAATAGACTTTCCCAGGCCGTGGTATTTTGTGGAAGAGCCACACTCAAGGGGCCAAAGAGCAGCATGTGGCTCTTGAGCCACACTGTTGCCGACCACTGATCTAGGCAAATAAAAACAGGCTTTTATAGATTGAATTACCAATAGGACTGAGAAAATAACTGTTAAGAGAGGAACAGTTTTGGGAGAGATGGAGCCTCCCAACAGTTAGCTTTCTGAAATGAATGAATTCCTCCTCTTCTTCCTGACCACCCTTCACCAAACACACACACACACACACACACACACACACACACCTTTGAAAATTTGGAAGCACTGTTCCTTGCAAATGGGCCCATTAAAAGCACATAAATCAATGGGAAATGCATAAAAAGTCTCATTTATCATTAGATGTGTTGGACAGAGTTTTGAGTCTTGCATACTTTCATTCTGGAAATCTGTTGATCTGTGCAACATTTCTGAACAAAGTGCTTTGTGATGAACCTCTCTCTCTACTAGAATCTATGTGGAAAGCAATTAAACTCAACCCCCCCAAGACAAAGCGTGATGAATGCTGCAGCCATGCTATTGATCTGGCTTTCACAACTGCCCTTCTCCCTCTTGTAAACCATCTTCTCCAGGGGCCTTGAAAGGCAGACCCTCCTCCTTTTACGAAACACATGAGCCATGTCTTCAACTAAGGTTAATTCCTCGACTATTCCCTGAAGACCACAGAGGATGAGATTCTGGGGAAATGTTAGAAGGTGGTTAGAGGTGCTGTCCCTTCAGCCTACGACCCCAGTGCTGAAGATTTACTCATGCATCATCTCCCAATCCGTACTTGTTCACAGTGGGAGAGGCTTGGGTATAAGCATTTGAGTGAGATGCGATAGAGGAGAAATGAAGAGTTAATGCATTTAACTCTTTCTATGCTATAGAGAACGCTCCCTCGGAGTGAGCACCATTGTCTGTTGCATTTTTATATTCTCAGCCCTTAGCTAGCCTGTGGGGACTGAGCAAGAGCTTTGTCTATGAAGAGGACATGGCACGATGGCTGTTTTAAAAAAATACTCGATGTACACAACCACTGAATGATGAAATCTGCTCATATAAATCAATAGGTTCCAGCCCAGCTAATGAACTGTTCCAAGCATGTTCATGGTTTGGAGTGAAAGCTACATGGCCTCTTTGGTCAAGAAGAGCATTATTGATTGCAGTCAGCATGTCCAGATTAATGTCTTGGTACAACGTTTGCAGACACAAGGCCTGGCTACATGTGTACCGTGCATCCTTCTTCCAAATAGATAGCCTTCAGACATTCAGTGACTGTCAATGGCCAGTTTGACAGACACTGTTAGGAGTTTGCCTAGTCTGCACTTTATTCCTTATTGGGTGGACCCTTCTGGAAAAATCCCCCACTCCACCCCCCACATGAAGAAAGTATGAACATAAGGTCGAGAATTCTCTTAGATCTTAGAAGCTCTCTAATAACTCCACTTCAGGATTTCTACAACAAAGGCCCAGGGAGGCACCAGCGACTTTACCTCTGAGGGCATGCCCACAGCTTGTGTGATAAACTCCTGCAAACAAGGATTCATTAGAACAGAATCAATGACAGACTTGGAACTAAGGCAGCGCAGACGAAGAAGACCCGGAGGTTCTGTGGAGATGTTGACTTTTATCAAGGTCAACACTGAGAGTTATTGACCCAAGAGGTAAATATTGATGGAGGCTCAGGAGGTCAATATTTGCCCCAAGGAGAAAGAAATGGTCCCAGTGACCCCCAGACTGAAATCTGTATTCAGTAGACTCACTTCCAAAATAAATTAGCTGCAATGGAGATTAAGATACCATTTCATTAGATTGTCTAGGGCATTGGAAAGCAATATTAATACTGAGCACTTCATGTGCAAAATACTTTCCAAAAACATTCATTAAAGCATACTATCCCCTGCCAGATGCATATGAGTGCTATACTGCCAGACAAGCAGATGAGTCACTAAGGCCAAGCAGAAGTTAAGTAATATTACCCCGGACCCCAAAAAAGTAGCAAAAGAATGCAAAGATGAATTGGAGACAAGAATGGGTTGGAAGCTCTGGGGTACTGTCTAGGGGACCGGGCCTAAATGAAAGTTCCTGGTAAAATCTTCAGCCCATTTGATTTCATTATTTTGATTTAGTTAATTTATTTCCTTTTGATGACAAATCTACTTGGGCTGGTTAACAGTATTGCTTGTTTACAGAGATGGTTTTGGGTGTTTATATATGATTAGCTCCATCTTTTAAACACTGGTACTCAGTCAACACTTGGGAAGTTCATGGTCACCCGGAGGGAGCTGTGTCAAGGGTTGCTCTTGTACTTGCACAATAGTTATCGTCAGACGCCAGTTCTCAGAACTTCCTTGGCTTCCGCAGTGGGTTCTGGGATGCCAGCACTGAGAAGTGCCATGAAATACTAACATACAAGTCACTGGCATTTAAATGTACATATCCCATTGGCCTTCCTTTTATATTGTCTCAAAATTAAATTTTAGGTATTACAAAGTTTTGATGCTCTCTGTGAATGGAAAACAGCGACATGGGTAATCCAAAGCATCGGCCAACTCAACCATCTTATTTCCTTCTGACTTCGGAAGTGCATTCTTTTCCCATAGCATGTTGGCCTCATTATGTTTTTCTTTGGATATTTAACATTGGGAAATAATGAGCAATTCCAGAGCACCAGCGAGTGACAGCCAGAGAAGTGACAGCAAGTGACAAGTTCTGGGTCTCAAGACAGTAAAGTAAACCACAGCCTGGGACTTGAGTTGATGGGGCTCAACTTTTAGAATTTTGAATGTTCAAAATCAATCAACTTCCCATCTGTTGGAGGGAAGAGGCGGGGCCTTCCTTGCCTGTCCATTCCAATCACCTGGAGAAGGAACATGTGGCTTAAATAGATGTACATGCTTAGCTGAAAATATCAATAGAAATGTGGGAACCCTGCCCCCCACCCTGCAGTTTAGGTAACATCATTGCTGTACCCTGAGATGGGATTTTGGAATTGCACAGGGAAGACCGTGATACCAATATAATTGGATACTGTTATGAAAGGGTAATTTGACTGACAAGATAGTCCAGACAAATGAAAAGTGTTTACGGGATTTAATATTTAATCATGTAAAATGAAAAAGTCAGCGAGAGCGGACGGGAGCGAGGCGGATTTCTGCCAGTTGTCAGCGCCGCATGCATCTCACGGGGTCTGGACAAGCGAAGCGCTGCTCTGCAGAAGTTGTCATCCTGGGTGTATTCCTTGTATGTGTTCCCAATCAAGCTGTCAACTCCTCCCTCCCGCCTTTATTTTATTCTTTACATTACTATTTTTAGGCATCCACCCAAACCCTCGCATACCACTTGGCCTCCAAAGAGGGCCATGGAGTGCCCCACGCAGGAGACCCGGGCTGGTCCTGGATATAAGTGGCAGCTCAGTGGCCCTCCTCCCCAGGTGTCCCTGAGCTTGGAGTCAGAGGCCCTGCTCTCCATGAGTTTAGATGAGAAACTGACAAACTTGCTCTTGCAAACAGCACCCACTCGCTCTGTGGCAAGTTACTGGCCCTGTAAACGTGCTCATTTGCAAAATGGAGATGAGACCTCCCGTGCAGAACTCTCTGGAAGATTCAATGAGAGAAGAAACCAAATGCTTGGCACAGTTTCCAGCACCAAGTGGCGAGTCCGCAGTGAGTGGCAGCTGCTGTCAGGAGCGCCCTGCTCAGAAATCTGGGGTTTCCATTGGCAGTATCTGGACTTAGAATACCCGGCTGCTAACCCGGGATCCTACAATTCTTGAGCTAGAAGGGCCTGTAAGAGGTTATTTCATCCATCCACCTGCCTTTCCATCAACCCAGACTGTCGACAATCTCTTTCTTTTCAAAACACCATCAGGGAAGATTGTGAAACTCTCTCTGCACTGGAGCCAGCCCTGGGTTTACGCAACCATACAGCAGCTGGTGCGGTCCAAACACATTCTGACCAGTCCTGAGAGAAGAGTGGGGACCAATAGGAGCCCGAGCCTTGGCCACACACTTCTGCTTGTGTGTGAGACTGTCCCGTCCCTACTGACCATTGCTCAGCAGGTGTACCTTCCTCAGATCTCCCTTCTCAGCACAGAGATGCCGCAAAGAACAATGCAATTCCACCTGCCCCACCAGCCTGGGATTGCGGGACAGCTCAGTGCGAATGTAGCCAAAATCCTAACAGGGAGTGGCTTCCCCCTGGGCAAATCTATCCCTTGTGTGGCCTCGCTCCCAACTGCACTTCAGGAGCCTTCTTACAATAACAACAACCATAATAAAATGTTCATGATGCCCTTTTCCTATATTTGAAACCTTCCACATCTCATGATCTTCACAGCAACCTGTCTTAGAGATGAGGAGGCAGGTGTGGAGAAGAGCCAGGGGCCTCGGTCAGGGTCACATCATTAGAATGAGGACATGCCCGCCTCCATTCAGGTCTCCCAAGCCCCATGCTCTTGTCTTCATGTTCCACAGCAAATGAAAATAACCATGGTTCTCAAGGGGGGTGATCTCTCCCTACCTTTTCCTCAGGGACATTTGTTAATGTCTGCAGATAGTTTTATTGGACGCAACTGGGGAGGGGATAAGTAGTGAGCAGAAGCCGAAGATGCTGCTCGACATCCAACCGTGCACAAGACAGCCCCTCACAGCAGAGACCTCCCCAGTCCAAGGCATTAGCAGCGCCAAGGTTGAAAAGACCTGCCCCCATACCCTGACTGGTTTGGCTCAATGGACAGAGCGTCAGCCTGCGGACTGAAAGGTCCCAGGTTCAATTCTGGTTAAGGGCGTGTACCTTGGATGCGGGCACATGCCCAGTAGGGAGAAGTGCAGGAGGCAGCTGATGGATGTTTCTCTCTCATTGATGTTTCTAGCTCTCTATCCCTCTCCCTTTCTGTAAAAAAAAAAAAATCAAAAGCTTTATATATAAAGCTCTGCCTGGACTTTACAATGGGGGGCAAACCACAGAACCCAGTGGCCTGGCCGCCCATTCCTGCCTCCCTGACTACCCTACTGGGTCCACCTGCTCACCCCAAAGAAATGTCACCGGTGTTTGCAGAGGATGCTGAGATGCGAGTGAGAAAGGGAACAGCTAAATGGTGAGTTGTTGCATCTTGTGAAGCCATTGGTAAAAGTTATTTTCATTTCGCTTTTCAAATTAGTTTGGGAGCTGGAGTTCTTTACATAATTACCAGCTGACAAACATGCTTCTGTATTTTTTTAATTAACGGATATTTGTATTCAAGTTCTCCAAATGACATACCGCAGCGTGCATCGTGCAGGGCAGCTGCCACGCTCCAGATGTGGGCAATAACCGAACACGGTAATGGCAGGAAGCAGAGAAACAGAGAGGAGGAAAGGAGGAGAACAAGTTAATGTATCTGGATGGAGAAGAGCAATTTTAGTCCATTCGTTTGGATTTTTTTTTTCCACAGAGATGAATACCTTAGACTCTTCCCAAATTTTTGGCTTCCTTTGAATATTTGGGATGTAGCCATCTGGGTCATTCATTATCACCATCAAAACCTCACCAGTGCCTTTTAAAAGCTGATTACAGCTCTGACTGGTTTGGCTCAGTGGACAGAGCATCAACCTGCAGAGTGAAAGGTCCCAGGTTCGATTCCGGTCAAGGGCATGTACCTTGGTTGCGGGCACATCCCCAGTAGGAGGTGTACAGGAGGCAGCTGATGGATGTTTCTCTCTCATCGATGTTTCTGACTCTCTATCCCTCTCCCTTCCTATCTGTAAAAAAAGTCAATAAAACATTTTTTTTAAAAAGCGGATTACAGATGAAATGGGACACGTGTAACTGCCAATGGCTCCCGCTCAAGAGCACCCTATTAAATGCACTGAGCTCATCCTGAAGAAAGGGGCTCTTGGATGGGTAAGCTACCATATTCCATTTATTTAGCCCAAGACTGATCCTCGTTAGCTCCCTGCATCCCAGGAGTGGTCTCTCAGGAGCCTGAGAATTAGGAAGTGAACACAAGAGGACTATGCAGAAGAAGACAAACATCCTGTCTTGGGCCTGCCCGCCAGCTTGATGTGTAAGTAGAGGGGGTGTGACTGCATGATCTAACAGGTTACAGTTAGATGTGTTTTTGGCAAGCTTATCAGATACAGGAAAAACTCTGCCTTAACCTTGACTGGATGTCTGAGGGATTGGGTGCCTTCAGGTTGGGTCAGAGACCCGCCTATCAGAGAACCAGGCTCCTGCACTGCAAATGGCAAATTCTGCTCAGACAGAAGAGGGTGCTCAGGTGCCCTTTAAGCCACCACTAAACTATGAAAGACAGGTTGGAGGCCAAAGGGTCAGGGAGAGGAACCTCATTCACTTATTCAGTAGGCGCATGCTCAGTGTCTGCAGGGGCACAAGGAATGAGAAGATAGGATGGCCTTCCTATTTGCAAGAACACCAGTCTTCTAGTGAGACGGGGTTGTCTACCAGGGAAAATGCATTGGCAATTCAGGACCAGTTCGGTGTGGCAAGTACTAGGCTGGAGTGAACCGTGGAGTGCAATGGGAACTCACAGAAAGAGGGAAAGAGAGCTTTTGAGGAGGTGACACCCAAGCAGACACCCTAGAACAGTGGTTGGCAAACTCATTAGTCAACAGAGCCGTATCAACAGTACAACAGTTGAAATTTCTTTTGAGAGCCACACTTTTTAAACTTAAACTATATAGATAGGTACATTGTTATTAACCATTAGGGTACGTGGTATTTTGTGGAAGAGCCACACTCAAGGGGCCAAAGAGCCGTATGTGGCTCTCGAGCCACAGTTTGCCAACCACTGCCCTAGAAGAAGAAGGTGTGAACCAGGGCAGAGGGAGTGAGAACATCTCACCAGGGTTGTGGGGCTCTGGGTGGGGGGATAATGGAGCATGATGTATCCAGGGCAGTGTAAGCAATCCCATATTAGGATACAAGCAAGGCCCACAGGGATTAATTTTACTCAAGTGAATGAAGGGGAGAAAGCGTGGTCGTGCAAGAGCCCACGATGACCTGTGCTGGTGGCCTGATGCTCTTCTGTACCACGGATGGTACCAAGGCCGACTTAGTAATGACATGTTATCCCTCAGTTTTTGGACCTACAAGAGCAGGAAATGAGTTCCTTCCAGGACTCTCTTGTTGAGGGAGGAAAAAGGAAGCTGGAGGGCCTTTCCACTATTCTACTCTCTTTCCCTACTGTCCATTGCCTACAAACTGCAAAAGCCGAGGTCCAAGGACTTAACACAAAACCATTTCAAAGGGTTGGGGTTAAGTTCCAGCAAAACCAATGAGGGAAAACAAAACAAGTTTTGTGTTGATGTGATTAATGGAAGACTCTGAGTTAAGACAAGATAATACCAAAGAAAATTTGGCTGAAATTAGCCTTCATTTACAAACCCAACCCACAGCCAAGCTGCCCTCAGTTGACACTGCCACCTAGAGGTGGTGCAAGGAAATGCAGCCTCTTCTACCATTCCCCCTCTTTCCCTTGGGGGCTACTATGCTGTTTTTCATGTTCACAACTCAGTTTATCCCATTCAGTTTTCTATAGCTATACCCATTTCTCTTTGGCTCTTTTTTTGTTAAATAAATTTAACTGAGTTTTTTGAGGAGTTCCTCCTTTCTCTTCAACCCTGCTAGTCTCTTTCTTCATTAAACAGCATTTTAATTACTACTGATGGATAAGTATAAACTTAAGTAATAGAGCTGTCCTAGTTAAATAAAAATCATAGGTTTGGAGCAAAATTAGACATAAAGAAACCAGAACCACCAATCGTTAAAAACTCCTTAAAATGCTCCGTCAACCTTTCAGAGTGTCCAGGAAAGCCATGTATTGCACCAATCGATTTCCATCTTAAGAAATCTGATTTTTATGAAATACCCATTACAGGATAGTTTTGATTTGACCTTCACGTATTCAATTATTAAGTTGCTAAGAAGTTTACTGATATTGTGACAGGAGTGTTTCCTAATCTATGTACGTTTATAAATAAACAGCATTTCCGCAACATTCCTGGTTAAGTAAACTTTTGTGGATGGGCTAAGACATTCGGTTTAACACCGCTTCCAGGAAAACAATGTTTGCTGAGTTTCATATAAGTGGCATCCAAGGAACTGTAGGAAGACTTGAAGACTTGTGAGTTCATATCTGATGAGGCTCTCTCGCTAGCAGGAGTGTACACAGCAGTAGGGGACAAACGGGCACAGAACTATGTCATAGCCCCTGCCTGGGCTTTGACTCTCCCTTACCTCCCTCACACTGACTGGCTACCAAGGGCTGCTGTAGCTTTAAGCTTTAAAATATTAAACAATATTGCTTTCCTACATTCCTTTCATCCACTATTTCTTCCTGCTTATCTCTTTATTGTCATCTTCCTCTAAGAAGCAGGTAGCTATGTAGGTGGTTTTTGACTATTTATGAACAGAACATATTATCTACATTTCAGGGGACATCAATTCCAGGGACAAAGCTGTATAAACATCATGACAAGCACGATGCTTCAGAGGTTAAACCATTAGTGAGAGATAACCAGGGTCTGTTTCTGACTTCTGAATGGATAGGGGTTGTAGGGGTGACTCATTCAGCACCCCGGTTCTCCCAGCTATAACCTGAGAATGATAGTCTCTGTCTCCAAGACCGTAATCTTTACGAATGGTGTGGAAATGCTCACGGAAAGAGCTGGATGTGATGATGAGAGTCAGAAGCCACTGGGAGCTGGTCTGGCTCTTCATGATGTCTCCCCACACTGTCACCTGACCTTGAGCTTGTCATGGAGACTCCTTTTTGCACCCATTAAAACAGGATCACATTACCTTAACCCAGCAATTCTAAGAGGGGTGAGAGCCTGAAAGGAAACCATGGAAATGGAAAGAAATCCGTCTGCTTCTCTGCTCTGAGCTCAGTCTCCCCCTCACAGTCAGCTAGCCACAGGCACGGCAGCCCTTCTGCCGCCTCTGCATCCTCTGTCCTTTAAGGTGTGCAGGTGAGAGGCAGGGAAATGTTTAGTTTAAAAGTCTCTAACGATCAACATGCCCCAGGCTCATCGCACTGTACAGACAGAATGGCCAGCCACTGAACCCAGCCACGTAAGAAGTTTGGTCAGTCCAGGACGGACAGACTCACAATAGAGAATGGAAGGGCCGTGCTCCGGTGTATGATTACAAGCCCACTGTTGCAGAAGTGACACCGGAGCTCATCTGATTCTCTTGTTGGAAACTGGAGAACTCCAGATGAGTTAGTGGGATGACACTTCAGCCCCTTTTTCACAAGAAAATATCCCAGGGTGTGATCAATTTGTACACATACCCTGGACCTGGGGATTGGGCAGAGAAGGCTTGGTAGTGAGAGAGAATGGGCATGCACATGACTTCACGCTCTGTCCCATCTCCACCCCGTGTCCCCGTCAGAGTGAGAGCCACGCCAGATGTGCTTGTGGTCGATACCTGTTAGTCTTTTTGGCTTCCCAGCTGCAGTAACCTTTTCTATTCAGGATGGGGCAAAAGTACATTTATAGTTGTGAGTGTGTGAAACAAAGTTTTTATTCTTTGCTATTATTTTCCAGACAAGCCACTATAAGCCTACTTTTTACCCACCCTGCATTTGGGGCAAATCCATTACTCCTGGTGGGAAACAGTGGTTCCTTCCTGCTCCAGGTAGAACTTGGCAGAATTCCAGATCCTGGTTTGCCCAGCCTCCCTTGCAGCTAAACAGGCCCAGGACCCAGCCATGGCCAACCTGACCCACTTCCCAGACCCAGCCTCCAGAGTTAGTGAGATGCTGAAAAGAGGTTGAGCAGAACATTCCTTCCATAGGGGCTGGCAGCGGTGGCAAGGTCATACAGAGGTCAGCGGCATCTCCTGACAGCAGCAGGTCTAAATAACCCACCTCAGAGCCTGGTTCATCAGTCTTTCTCCCAATTCCATGACCTGCCAGGTGCTCCTGCGGCTTACCACTAAGGCCTCTGCCTGAAACAGTGGTCGCACATATATGCCACATGGAAGGCACACACCACAATGCACAGCACTCTCCTTCTCCTTCCCTACATATTCTTCTTTTCTTGGCTTGAAAATGTTAATGCACAGCCAGCTGAGAACAACTGCAGAGGGGTGATAAAACACTCCCGCCTCATCTATATAGAAAGTAACTAACAGAGGAGAAGGAACAATATACTGCTCTGATGGAGTTGATAGCCTTACCTCTACCCTCCCTCTCACTCATGCACAGTGCCATACAAAGTCAAAGGGAATTATATTTGTATAACTAAAGGCAGAGCTGAACCCATAGAGACTGGAGAATAATTTAGCATATAACTTATTCCACTGCCAACTCTAAGTTTTGAAGAAAAAAAAAAAGAAAGAAAGAAAAGAAAAAAAAGAAAGAAGAAGAGGCAGAAATTGAGTCCTGAGGCCAATCTGCATGAGCATGTTAGTCACAGGCCTCTGAATAACAGGTCGAGTATCCTCTGGCATAAAACTCAGCTCATTTTTATGACGGGAGAGTAGTCTTCTTGGGACTTCTGCATCACCATAATTACCAGCATCGCATTGCCAAGTTCAAACAGACCCAACCAAGGCTGAGGTAGCCTGGGGAGGGGGGGGGGGGTAAGGGGGTACTACTCAATTGCAAATGGGGAATTGGCTAAGGTACAGGCACCTTCCTCTATGTGAAGGCTGGGAGTCTTGGGGGGTTAGTGGGGGGGCAAGGTAAGCTGCTGCCCTGCTGAAGTCACTGGAGGTTTTAGGTTTGGACCCAGTTCTACTACTGTCAAGGTGGTGCTGAGACAGTTATTTCATGTCTTCGGATCTGAAAACAGAGTTACCTAGATTAATTTGATAGGGTAGAAATGGCAGGCATTTAAGAGACAAATCATTGTCATTGATGAATTTCATGACCCGGGGCAAGTAACTTCACAGCGTGGTTCTGATGTTTGTAAAACAAGGATAATAGTACTTCTTACAGAGTTTGGAAGAATTAAGGGGAATGATATGAACAGGCAATACACTAGCAAAAAAGGAACTCAGTAAGTGGGTAGTTTCATTCATTCACTGATTCATTCACTGGTTATTTGATCCATTCAACAAGTATTTATGGATTCTTCCAATGTGTTAAGCTTATATGACAGGTAATGCCCTTCCCTCAGCTACTCACAGTTTCTATCCCTACTAGAGTTAAGAGTCATGTTCTGGGACTCTAGGGGCAGACCTGGGGCTCATGTCTGTGAGCATTATCCTGCAAGTTCCTTAAGGACAGAGACCAACTCTACCTCTGCTTCCTTCATGCACACTGTAGGTGCTCAAAGGAGATCTGGGGGTGATTGAAGTACATAATCTGTAAAGTACTGCAGGGGCCGTTTCCACAACTGAACATTCTGTGCTTCAGGTTAAGTACTTCTTCAGACTTGATCACCTCTTCCTGTTCCAAATGTTTGCTTCTTACCCTTTGCCATGGTGTTCGTCCCACCTCTCCTTCCTGTCTATACCTCTCTGGCTCCCTTCCTCTGTACTGCAGTCAAACCACTGTTTCAATATAATTCTTCAATTGAGTTTTAAGAGTGCAGAAAGTGCTGAGGTCGCTTTAGTTGAATCTCTCTTTTGATACAGCATTATCTTTTATGTTGTCCCTCACACATTTACTATACCATCTCTCATAAAGATGGTTATGGATGGCAGGTGGCTGCCTAACAAGACCACCTGCTTCATATTAAGAAGCTTTCACTGTGTATTTTTTAAATAAATATATAATATATATGTGTGTGTGTATATATATATATATATATATATATATATATATATATAGAGATAGAGAGAGAGAGAGAGAGAGAGAGAGAGAGAGAGAGAGAGATTTCAGAGAGGAAGGGAGAGATAGAAACATCTCAATAATGAGAACCATTGATCATCGGCCTCCTGCACATCTCCCATTGGAATCAAGCCTGCAACCCGGGCATATTCCCTGACCGGGAATCGAACCAGTGACCTTCTGGTTCATAGGCAGATGCTCAACCTCTGAGCCATGCCAGCTAGGTGAGAAGCTTTTATTCTTAAAGGTACTTCCTCCAAACTCTCTGGTCATCTCAGTAAACACATATTTGCTGATCCCCTACTGGGTGCTGGACACTATATCCGGAACTGGGGACCCAGAAATGAGCCCTCCAGCTTCGCCACACTCCACTGGCTGACAAAGGGATTGAGGACTTATTGATTAGGATCCTGCCTCTAACTTTTGTATTTGAGGGCGGTTATTTTTTCCTTCTATGTCATGTTTCTTAAAATATGGCTGTGGACCACTGGAACGAGAACTGCCTGGAATGTGTGTTTGATTGTAATTTCCTGTGCTCCTCCTGGGATTAATGAATCGGAATCTTTATGAATCTAGGAACTGGAGTCACTGGCATCTGCAATTTAAACAAACACCCCAGGTAATTCTCATGCCCAATAAAGCTGAAGCATCCCTGTGTCTTGCCTTTCCTGCCCAAACTGGGCTAAGTCCCTCCCCCGTTCCTCCCCTGCTCCCATGTATCCCATAATCCCCAGGCTCCTCACCCTCCCAGGGCCCCCCCGCACAGGCTATGTTTGTCTATGGCCCTCTCAGCGGGGGCTGTCAGGGTGGAGCATCACTCCACTGTAGTCCCATCAGCAGAGAGGGCCCGGGACTTGCTCGCAACCCTAACACAATGCTTTCCACCGAGGGAGCCAGAGTCTGTTATTTGTAACCATGTCACACCATTAGCTCATATTGAGATTTCAATAAATAAAACTCTTTCAATTAAGGCTCTCAGAATACACCTGTTAGGGGGAGATTTGTTTACCAAATTCGTGAATAACACACAGGAGAGGCGGATGATGTAACCATAATGCCAAGTTGTTTTTCTTTCTTAAATGATATGTGAGAGTGACTTTGATGTTGCAAGCCCAAGGTGGCTTCTGGTGACCTTAACGACATTCTGGGTGTGTACAAATTATCAAATTACTCTCTTGCAAGTCCCCTCCCCCCCCCCCCCGGAGTTCTATACAAGGTCTACCTGTCCACTGCTTCCAGAAGTTACTGACATCTGCTCCCCTACTTTTAAAAAGCATGGTGTTTTTCCAAACTCTTATTTTACAACTAGAGGCCCAGTGCACAAAGTCTGTGCACTTGTGGGGGAGGGTGTCTCTCAGCCCAGCCTGCACCTTCTCCTATCTGGGACCCCTCCAGGGATGTCCTCTTACATCTATCTCAGGTGTCAATTCTTTCTCAATCAAGTGTATTCTCCCTCAGACATGAAAGCATTGTAGAGGAGACAGTGCCAAAAGAGGAGTCTAGCAGTTGTCTGTACCTGATTCATGTGCTCATTTCTCCAGGAGGAGTACTGTCCCCTCTCCTGGAGCTTAAAAATCTCCTTTTTTTTTGGTTTCTCGTGGCTCTCTTTTTCCCTTTTCTGCGAGCATGGCTCATTCTGGGACTTTAGGTGGCCTGGTGCCTTTCCTTCAAGCCCCTTCTCTCCTCTCTCTATCCTGTGCCAGGTGCCCGGCTCTGGTCCTTCCCACGTGTCTTTTTGCGACCTGAGCACCTGGGAGAGCTGTCTGCCTGGCCACACTGGCTGTTTTAGATGCTGTCCCCTTGCCCTCTTCATTGGGGTGGTGTGTACTGTGCTGTCAGAGTCTTGGTTCGGAAGCTCCCATCTCTCTATGGCCACCTTTCCTTTCAATTGCCCCTCTTTTTCTATCTTTCCTTTCTGAGGATTTCAGCTACAGTCCTGACACCTAGGCTAGGGTGTTTTACCAGGCCCAGTGCTCTGTGTTGATGACAATTCCTGAAGTGAGTCACGGTTTTCCTTCAAGGTTGCCCTCCTTCCCTACTGCATCCCTGCATCCTCTCAATGAACATGTACTGAATGCCTATTATGCGCTTGTCTGCGTCTGCACGCAGTGTGGGCCTCTTTGGCAATGTGCCTGGCGCTTATCGGGTGTTCGATAAATATTTGTTGGAAAAGTAAAAATTAGTTAGACTTGAGCCTCGAGTGGCAGAGCTCCCCATTGATTTTCCCAGCGCTCTGTGTGATCGAGCTGGACGATAAGGCAATTCAAAATGTCAGGATTCTGCTTGGAGCAGGACCAGCCTTCCGGCCAACATCTGGAGGGCCGGGCCTCCCTCAGAGGCTGCACTGAGTCCCGTGCCAGCTCATACTTGGCACCAGGAGAGAGCTTTCCTGTCCCATATGCCATGAAGGCAGAGTGGTCATCTCAGTTTCTCTTTTTCTTTGCATCCTCACTGAGATTCCCACCCCCATATATCCTGATGCCCAGTCTGCTGACAGCCCTCTACCCCTCACACTCACCCACTCCTACCACACCTGTGCCTCCTATCGCATCCCTGGCATCAAGCCCAAGGGTCAATTATTAACATGTGGGGGTATTGGACTTGAATGCCACCTTAGTTTATTAGTATGCACTGTTTGCAGGCAATAAATCATGGGTTCTTTCCGTATTGCTCCGTCCCTCTTCCTAGTATTTTTTTTGAAGGGTTACCACGTACTTCCTCTTCCATGAGCATTCTTCCTATGACATACATGTTGTCCTCTCAGATGTGTAGGTTCCTCCTCCTCCCCTTCAAACTTAAGTTAAAACTACTGGTCACTTGGTTTTCTCCACGCCTTCGTATGGAACCTCTGCAACCAGCCTGATTCTTTCTCTTCCCTGTCCCTGCAGCTCTTACATCCTACAGGAAAGGCCCCTGGCCACCCCCTACCTGCTTCTCCTGTCCCAATGTGATATGTACAGTCATTGGCCCTGAAGCTCCCGACTTCCTGTTCTGTGCACAGTGCATTCCGCCACTGGACGCATCAGGAGACATAGGGGTTTCTGAAAGCTTGGCCCCTTTTCTGATCGGTGCTGAGTAAGCAGCAGGGGGTTCACCAGAGGTGAGGGGCACAACTGCAGGGAGAGAATGGCTCTCTCAAACAAAACTGAACTCCCCAATCGCAGTTGAAGAGTGCAAACTCTCAGGCAAGCTGCTCTTGACAACACAGACCCCAGATTCACCTGGAACAGAAGACCCATCTATCACTACTGCATATCTCTCTGAAAATACTCTCTTTGTGGCCCCTTGTCCATGCCCCACAGGCCACATCTGCTTTGGGACCATGGGGGAGGAGAAGGAAGAGGAGAGGGGAATAGATAGAAAGGAGATCACGCATCCCATTTATTTATTTCTTTTCGCACATCCATCAGCTAATCTGTTTAACATTCATATTAAAGTTGTAATCACCTCTGCACACATTAAAATACGAACTAGCACGAGTAATAGGCCTTAAGAACAGCATTACAATAGCTATTAACACCTAACAGCTACCTTATCAACTTACAACATCCCTATAAAATAATAACTGCATCCGGGATTGAGCTGGAGGAGGCTCATTCTCCCCGAGCACTGAAGCCTGACAGAGCCGGGGAGGCTGGGGGTCTGGCTGGCTCAGAGGCAGCCGGGAACTGGGAAGCACACCAATGCCTGAGCCTCGGTTTGGCTCCAGCAGCCACTGGAGAGAGAGGATCTGGGGCCCCTTTCTCAAGCTCCCTGAGACTCAATTTCCTCACCTGCAAAACGAAAACAAGGATCTTTTGCTCGAGGTGCTTTTATGGAGAATGAACTGAGATCACGGGAAAGCACCTGGGATATGTCGTTGGTGCCTAAGACATGTTGATGCCTTTTAAAGACAGCCGGGAGCTGGGGGGACGGGGGCCCAGAGCTGCACAACCAGTTCCGTGTCTCCTCTGCACATGTGTTTCACTGACTTATGAAACATTTGTTGAGTGCTCCCACTCGATCAGATGGTATTAAAGATGCTGGAACAAGAGATTCTCTCTGTATGGGGCTTGCCATGGAGCTGGTAAGACATCGTATACACAGCAAGCTGAACAGGAGTGAATACGTGATAGGATAGAATAAATATACCCTGTCCAGGGAGGACAAAGAAACAGAAAGTGACTTCATGAAAGATGGGACATTTGACCAAGCCTTGAAATATAAATAATGAGGAAAGAATATTTAGGCTGAGGAAATAACATAAGCACAGACCTGAAGGCATGATGCATCCAGGGAATAAAATATCCTGTATAATAAAAGACCAATATGCAAATTGACTGAATGGTGGAATGACCGGTCACTATGACATGCACTGACCACCAGGGGGCAGATGCTCAACACAGGGGGAGTGTCCCTCAGCCAGACCATAGGGGGAGTGCTGCTCAGCTAGAAGCCAGGCTCACAGCTGGTGAGCTCAGAGGCGGTGGTGGAAGCTAAAGATATCCGACTGGGGAGTGGGCCTAAGCCATCAGTCGGACACCCCCTGAGAGCTCCTGGACTGGGAGAGGGTGCAGGGTAAGCTGAGGAACCCCCAAGTGCACGAATCTCATTCGCCAGGCCTTTAATATATATATATATATATATTTGGTTTGGAGAGCAAAGAGGAAAGGAGAGAAGATGATACGAAAAAGACAGTTGATGCCAGATTTCAGAGGTCTTTAAGTGCGGGGTGATGGTGTCTACCTTAGCCAGACAGAAGCACTTGCGCTCTGTTTTCTAGGCAAAGGGTAGCCATGGACTTGGCTGAGATGGGGAGAGTCAATCTGACCTGTATTCCTGGAAGATACAAGGACCTGAATAATGGTGATGATAAAGGACGACTTTGGGGGAAAGTGAGGAACTTAATAGGATGCTCTAATGGTTTGGGAGAAAAACGATAAGAATAAGTAGAGCGATAGAACTACAGAGGCAGTGCAGATCAGATCTGTCCTGACAAGAAAGCCGATTGGATATGGGAGAGGGAAAAGAGGCTGGCGCTGACTCAGGTTTCCGAGCAGGCACTGGGAATGTGAGAGTACCTTTCCACAACAGGAAATGAAACAATTTGGTCTTCAGATTGTTGACTAAGAAGCAATGATGGGGTACACACGAGAGCCTCAGGGAGTAGGATGCACAAGGATAAAATGATGTGGGGATCATTAAGAAATGTTCATGCCTACTACTTCAGGTATATTTAGAGCTCTATATAATGAGCTACCATTAACCCAATTTAAATGACTACCAAGTGCTATTCCTATGTGATGAACCTACACATTTTGATACTGAGTTATCTATATTTGGAACTGGTGAGCTGTTACCCAGGTCTATACACAAAGGGCGGGAAGATGACCAGTTGAACCCCAGTGGGACTTTCTTATGTTTACAAGCCATTCTATCTTATTGATTTATTTATTTAAAATATATTTTTATTGATTTGAGAGAGGAAGGGAGAGGGAGAGAGAGAGAGAGAAACATCAATGATGCGAATGAATCATTGATCGGCTGCCTCCTGCACAGCCCCTCTGGGGATCAAGTGTGAAACCAGAGCATGTGCCCTTGACCAGAATCGAACCCGGGACCCTTCAGTCTGCAGGTCAATGCTCTATCCACTGAGCCAAATAGGCTAGGACCATCCTTTCTTATTTATTCTCAGAGCGTAGTCCAGGGCCTGGGCAGGCTGCTGATGTGAATGCTGACAGTGACCAGCATTTCTGATAGAAAATTCTCAATTTCCTATCAGAGCCTTGAGAAGGGCTAGGGCCCTTTGGGCCCACTGGACTCACATTTGACTAACTGCCACTGTGCCACAGGGAAATCTCCAGGAGGTGTCGCATAGCTGTGGGCCTCACGAAGAAGGTAGGCAGCACCTTTCTTGACCACTGGGAAGCACCACCCACACCTCAACCCCTTGGTTGAAATGTGACTCTGCCCCCTGCCACCCACTCGATGAGGAGAAGGTGACTGGGCTTTTTCCCATGTGGGACACAGCTTGTCCTGTGACATTGCTGAAGCTGAGTGTCTGGATGTCCGAGGAGACCACAAGCCACACACGCGTGGGAGAGTTTTCAATGCACCCCTCAGGGGAGTAGGCTCCAGGCCTGGAGCTGTGGGGGAGGTCCCTATCTCTACCACAGAGGGCACCCAGCTTCCTGGCCCCGGGAGTGCCCAGTGGTGCCCGGCAGTGCCAATGCTCCAGGAGATGTGTGACCTTCTGCACCACACATGCCTTCTCCAGGGGACTCGGCCAGGGATGGCAGCCATTAACCGCCTCATTAATATACAAATCTATGCAAGTCATTTCCATTTGAATTCTATGCATATTATCAGATAGGGCAAAATGCAAATATATACAAATCCATCCATATGGAGAAACAAATAGGGGAGCTCTGCATAATGGGGTTGTAATCACTCCGGGGCTTGTCTCTGCTTTAATTCCCCAGAGCCCCCTGGGGACAGTTTAGCAGCCACATAACCTTCCTGATACAGCCGCTTCCAGGATGGAACATCTGATTTTAGAAACCTATTGAGAGATGCTAGCATTGTCCACTGATTGTCTCTCTCATCCGGGCTTCCAAGGCAGAGAGTCAGTGGATTTCCTGAGTGAGTGTGAGGTGGGGGCAGAATCAGAGGCCACTTCTGGAGGCCACTTCTGGAGGCCGGGGAGGGGCTGGAACATGTTACATCACTCCAGCCCTCACTGTGCCCCCAGCAGCCATGCCCTCTATAAAGTCTTGGTGCATCTGGTGGTAGGGTGGGCAGAGGGGGCTCAGCTTCCTCATTTTAAAAAATATATTCTTATTAATCTCAGAGAGGAAGGGAGAAGAAGAGAGAGACAGAAATGTCAATGAGAGAGAATCACTGATCAGCTGCCACCTGTGCATCCCACATTGGAGATAGAGCCCGCAACCCAGGCATGTGCCATGACCGGGAATTGAACCTTGACCTCCTGGTGCATAGGTTGAAACTCAACCACTGCTCTACCCTGAGGGGGTTACATAAAGCCTTTAAAGTACAGCACTGGAATCTCAAGGCCCAAATGGTCCAGAAGGGGGCCCAACACTGTCCCATATACCCTATCCTGTGCTCTGGCACGTGGCAGGACACACAAACTCATCCTTGAGCCTGCAACCCTCCTTCACTCCAGGTGCTATTTATACCCACTCTCTAGTGCCTCCTTCCCTGCTAGATCCTCAGTCAGAGGCCAGAAGCTCAACCAGGCTCCGAGGCAAGGAGAGCAAATCAAAAGTGCAGGCAGTGAACATCTTACCCTGCAGCAAATCACCCAGAACAAAGCGCGGGGCCCATTTGTCCTTTGTTTTCTACAACTGTTGTTTTCTCTGTTTCATTTCAATTACACCCAGGGCTGGAGGAGGCTGGGCGGCAGGGTGTTTTAAAGGAGAGTTCCCACACTCCATGCTAATGAAGCCCAAACAAATCGCTACCAAGAGTCATTTCCAGAGGTTTCACTACAGGCGCCAATGGAATGGATGTCCCTTTGATTTCTCCCTCACGGGATCCAGTGACAGTTGCGTGTAGTAGAAGCTCCATTGATTAGTGTCAGCATAACGGATACCCAGTGATAGTAAACCGTTATAATAACCATCCCATACTCAGCACCTTTTACTGGACAGCCCTCAAGCCCTTTATAAACAGAAAAGGGAGGAAGCTCGTTCTCTCTGATTTGCAGATAGGGACACTGAGGCACAGGTTCTCACACATGGAGGGAGATAGCAAAGCTTAAATTGCACCGTGCAGCGGGGGAGGGGCCACCAGCTCCCTTCTGTCTCTGGTCCCTGTAACATGTTCCAGTCAGAATAATGAGCCCCCAAGAGGGTCCTTGAGTATGCTGCCTTTGAAGACAAAAGGACTCAGCAGGTTAATGAAGTTAAAAGGTCCTGAGATGCAAGATGATGTGGAGTTATGGTGGGGGGGAGGGGAGAGGGGAACTGATGCCCTCACAGGAACTCTTAGGAGGGACAGGCAGGCAGAGGCTCTGTTTCAGAAGCAGTAGAGGTGATGGCAGAGCAAGAGGCTGGAGCGATACAAGGAGGACTCACAAACCAAGGCAAGCAGGTGGCCTGCCTCTCTGGGGGCCCAGAGAGCAAGGATGCAGATTATGCCCTAGAGCCCCCGAAAGAAGCAGCCTGCCACACCTTGGCTTCAGTCCAGGGAAGCTCATTTTAGACTTCTGGCCCCCAGGACTGTCCTGGAAAACATCTGTGTTATGTGAAGTCACTAAACTTGGTGAGGATGTGTGCACCAGCCAGAGGAAGCTAATACGGTGCCCAGATGGCCTTTCTCAACAGAGGTTTCTCTTCTGCACCAGGGAACCTGGGAAAGAATAGGAATAACTATGTTTTCCCTCCTCCCAAGGACAGCACCTAACTAGCATCACTTTGGATGCACAGGGACCAATTCAATTCATTAACACAATGGAAGCTTTTGGGGGACATATGTGTGGGCTTTTTCTGATAAATTCTGCTAGGAAGGCTGCTAGGAAGGTTTCCTGCAGAAACCATGGAGCATCTGGCCTTGAGAAGAGACCAAGGTTGCTAAGCAAGTCTACCATGACCTTGGGCACCAGGCACGAGCGCCACACATCTGGCACCACTGAAATGGATGGCTGCAGACACTTCCCCTCTGCCTGACACCCTCCTAAGGATTCAGAACACTCCTCAGCAGTAAAGCATTGTGAGGCAGCTGGGAGAGGTAGTCTGAGTCCCTTCTGAATATAAGGGCCAAGCCCAGAACCATGCCACAGGCAGGGGACAGAGCACGTGGCCTCCTGGCCTCTGGTCTATGCCTGTGTCACAGGTCTGGAGGGTGCTCTGGACTCCCAGCAAATTCCAGACTGACATTTCATGGCAAATGCACAGTAAGAAGATCAAGGCCAACAAAACCATGAAGGACTGTCTGGGAGGAGCTTCCAGGTCACTGTGAGGCACTATGAAGTCCTCAGGATAATGGAGCTAATATATTCTCTTGATTAGGCCCCACTGGCCAGAGGAGTTTCACCACAGCCTCTGCACAGAGAACTTTTTTTCCTTAGTTGGAACCAGTCGTCATGACTTTTTCAGAAGCCTTGTCCATGCTGCCCTCACAAGCTGCTATCCTGCCTCTGAGGATGCACTTATTCCATCCTGATCCCTGTGATGCCCCCTCTAAGTTCATCTCCTTGGGGGTAGAAAGCCAGCAGGAGACATGGAGGAGGGGGAGGAGAGGAGCCACTGAGCTTGCACTTGGAACGCCTGGGTTTTCATCTTAACTTTCACACTTTCTCCCTGGGACCCCAGGAAGGCCATTTAACATAACCTGGTCTCATTTCTTTAATTCTTTCAAGTGAGGATGAGAGTTATCATTATAGAGGTGCAAGGAAAGACTCTGAAAAACAACAAAGTACTACACAGATGCAAGGAGGGATTACATTAGTCTCATCTTCCCCCAGGAGTATGTGGTGCCCACAGGCACTCGGCTGCAGAAGCAGTGAGTGACAAGCAGAGCATGCTCCCTGACCACACACTTTCATGGGTAAGTGAAATGCCGGGCACTAAGGGCAGAGCCACCGAATCACCAACATGGTACCACCTTTCCTGGATAAGACACACTGGTTGGGGGTCGAACCAACCTTGCCTTCCAGAAGCTCATGATCTAGAAAGGGAGGTAGGGAGGAAGGGAGGAAAAGTCACTTCAACAGACTGTGACAAGCACCACAAGGGTTGCCACAGGCGGGAGGAGAGGGAAAGGGCACCGAGATCTGCTTGTGAGGAGGGCGGTGGGGGCAACTTCTCCCAGGACGCAAAGTGCACTGGTCCTTAGGGTAGAAATTGGCCTGACCCATGTGGTGGGGCGGGAGATCCTTCCACAGGGGAAGGAAATTAGGTGAAAAGGTGGGAGGCTGAGAGCAGAGATCACTCAGAGGCCAGCAGCTCCATTGGGCTGCAGCAAAGGGTGTGTGTGAGTGTGGGGAGGGGTAAGGCCTGATCTCGACTCTGAGGGTCTTTGTCCTGCAGATGTTGGGACACCTGAATCAAAGGAACACACGACCCTCTAATGCCAGAGACACCTGCCTGGATCGGGCACATCTCGCTACCCTCATGACTAAGAGACTGAAGTACTTCACTGATGGATGGAAACTTCAAAACCTTCTTGTTTGGAAGGAGTGTGCCTTCTAACCTCCATCTGGATCAGGGAGGGTTAAAGCTATTCTGACCCCTCCAGTCTTATCTCTGGAGACAAAAATGTCTCCCTCTCTCATCTTAGCTCCTTCAATCTCTCTGTCTGTCCCTCTGTCTCTCCAGGTAGCCTGACAGCCATACACACCTGTACCTCCCTCCCCCTCCCTCTCTGCTGTCACCACGTTGTCACTCAGACATCTGGGAGTGAGCACCTTGCCTGCACAGCAGCCCTTGGGGGTTAGGGTGCCTTTAAATCTGGCGCTGGTTCCGCCTCCCTCTCTCTCCCTCCTCTGTATGCATTCGGTTTCCCATTGGTGGACTGGGTTGAAGAAAGAGGCCCAGAGGCCTACTGAGGAGAAAAATCTTTTTTTATGAATTGGAAAAAAAAAATGACAGTAAGCAGCCAGTAGATTCCAGTTCACAATGAAGTGAATGTCAATATCTGTGCTTGGGTTGACCTTGGAGATTTTTTACAACCAGAACAAGAATTCTTAGGGTGCATTATTCTATACATCCTGACTCACTTCTCTGTGCAAAGCAGAAGAGCCATCAGCGTGCGCTACTGTCATCTCTGGTAGGCAGCTGACTACATTAAACATTCTAAAGTGGCGATGGGAGGGAATCGTGGACTCTCTTAGCCACAGTTTTCCCTGTGAGCAAGTGGCCCACAGCTTTCCTGGGGGGTACAGGCCGAGAGACACATGGGAAGGAATGACTGGGAGCTCCTCTTGGCTGTGAGGAAGGCCATGATGCCAGGATTGGCAAAGCCACCTTGTTCCTAGCTGTACGTTCTTGACCTTGTCACCTTTGGTTTCCTAGGCTCATGACCCTAGGAGTTCCTGAGTTCATTGTCAGTTTGAGTCGCTCTAGAACAATATGACATGAAACTCTAGGGGCAGCTCCCACGAGCCACCCTAACTCCTCTGGTTAAATTGCTCTTGGGCCCCTAGTTCATATAAACAGTGCAGTTACCCTTGAACCACATAGGCTAGAACTGTGGGAGTCCACTTATCTGTGGATTATTTTTCAATAAATTCCTATACTGGGATCTGCAGTTGGGAGACCATGGATGCAGAGGGCTGATGTATGTATGTTCTGGGCCATTTTATATAGGGGACTAGAGAATCCATGGATTTGGAGGTCCTGGAGCCAATCTCCTGTGGACACCTAGGATGAGCTAGGTTACACTCTGATTTTTGACTTTGTGTGTGGAGGGATGTCCCTAACCCCAACATGGTCCAAATGTCAACTATTCAAGTGGAAATGAGACCTTGGTGTAATGTGGAGGGGTGAAGGGCGATTCTCTTGCCAGTAAAGGCACGCCCCAAATGCTGTCTTCTTTCTCTGGACAAGTCTCCATTAGGGAGTTTTTTTTTAGGCACCTTGATATTTCCTGAGAAAAATTGTGACCCCCCCATGCACTGCTGCCCAGTAGATATTCAAATACTCTGAAAGCTATGCCATAAAGGGAGCAACATGCCTTGGTGTGAAGGATGATCCAATTTGCAATAGAAAATACCTTACCTGCTCCCCCCCACCCTCCCCCAGTTCATATAGTTGCAACAGCCCTCCAGAAGGA
This sequence comes from Pipistrellus kuhlii, assembly GCF_014108245.1. Lineage (NCBI taxonomy): Eukaryota > Metazoa > Chordata > Mammalia > Chiroptera > Vespertilionidae > Pipistrellus > Pipistrellus kuhlii. The sequence continues at coordinate 10,459,823 of NW_023425516.1, read as the reverse complement.
TATAAACATTCAGGCCCTGGCTATGTAAATGTTTAAGGCAGATAGCGTAACATAAGAAAACTAGGACAATTGAACTTGGAAAACACGGCAGTCTGTATGTTTTTATATTCTCCTGGGCAAGAGTTCAACAGAGTGAAGCTTAGAAAATAAATATCCGTTGACACTGAGAGAGGAATATAGATGCCCAGTTATCATCAGCAAAGCAGGGGAGGCAAGGAATAGATGTTTCTGGAAGGTCTTTCTTGACTGTGCTCAACTCAGCATCGCCTATTAAGTATGCATGCTGTCGGTGAATGGCGTTGCCCTGGTTCGATGAGAACCCAAAGCCAGGCTCATGCCCAGAGAAATGGCATTGGGTGTATTTGTAGCCCTGGCAACGGAGGACGCCACGCTGCTGACGAGGACACGTGGTCCATGAAGGGGCTGCAGCTGCAAAATGAAAGGAAGGAGCGTCATGTCTTCCATACGTTGATCTGCCTGCCTTTCACTCTCCCTCTGCATCCCTCTGATTCCATCGAAAGGAGCTTTGAATGCTTCAAAGAACGTTTACGTTTTGCTAGTTTATTGTAAGTGTCCCTCTTAAAGCAAGATTGTGATTTAAGCAGGGCCCAGGTAGGCGCGGGCTGTCTTTGGAAATGATCTCTGACGCCAGTGAAGCCAGAGCAGCTGGAGCCCAGGCGAGGCGCCTCTGACCGGCGTCCCAACGCTTCCCTGCTCCAAGCGTCCTTTTATTTCTCCCTAACAACCGTTATTAATCATGCCAGAGCCCGGTGGTCTCCCGTCATAGTTCCTATTCTGGGCTTGACAAAAGCGGGGTTTGATGTCTGGGATTGCCTCCCCATGTCCAGCAGCTCTGTTCTCACGGCAGGCAGCTCACCTCAGGCTAACCTCTCCCCAAGCCCCATGGGGTTCCACTTGTTTTTTCAATCCGGGAAATGTAGGTGGTAAGGGGTTCTCCTTAGGAAACCAGCATTTGGCTTTGGAGATGTTAAGCTACGCTGGAGCTGGGGTGTGGGAGGAATAGAGCAGCCATTAGCCAGTATCGGCTTTTCATTCACACTTTCGTGTTAGAAGAAATGGTGTTTACATTTTTTTATTTTTAAGTTTTGTTTATTTCGAGCAGCTTTTCTTCCCAGGTCCTACAAGTCATGAAGGAGGAAGACTATAGGCCAGGAGAGGGGGTTTCTGTGGCCTTTTGAAAGACCAAAAGTCCTATGCCCAGAATCCTCTTGGAGGGATGGGCAGCCAGGGATATGGCGTCTGCATAGGAGTGTTGGAGTGGTGGTTCTGTCCGTTACCTGTGCTGTGACCTTCAGACAAGACATGACATCAGAGCCTCAATAGTTCTCATCTGCAAATGGCTAGGAGAGGCCTGCTTTATGTATCTGGTTGCTATGGGGATTAACCACTGGGTCACCCGCAAAGCTCATCAGAGGACTTGGCCGTGGGCCCTGGTCCCCCTTCACCATGATTGGTTCCAGGTCAGCCATCACAAGGCACAGTAGTAGAGAGAGGACCATAGCGAGGCCATTGTAGGTTTTGATCCTTCTCTAGTCTCACATCTTCCCCCCTTCCCTGTCAACTTTCTTAAAAAAAAAAAAAAAAAAAAAAAAAAATATATATATATATATATATATATAATATATATATATATATGTGTGTGTGTGTGTGTGTGTGTGTGTGTGTGTGCGCGCGCGCGCGTGTGTGTGTGTGTGTGTGTGTGTGTGTGTTTATTGTTTCTTAGAGAGAGGTAAAGAGAGGGAGAGAGAGATGGAAACAGCAATGATGAGAGAGAATCATGGATGGGATGCCTCCTGCATGCCCCACACTTGGGATGGAGCCCACAACCTGGGCATGTGCCCTGACTAAGAATCGAACGGGTACCTCCTGGGCAGGGCTGCTGCTGCAGCCTCAGGATCTGGGCCACCTTGCCTGCAAGACACACTTCCAAACACACAGCCACGGCTCATGGAGACAAGTTCCTGGTGCCTGTCCCTGTCCAGAGGTGAAATCAGAAGCACTTCTTCAGCCCACCCAGGGGGTTGGGGAGAATGAGGATACGTGTTAGCATCAGTTGGTTTTGCTTTTTCAGCATGAGAGAGGAGCAGCAAGAAATGTCGGCTCCCGAATCCTAAAAGGGGAGAACAGCTTGCCTGAGGGTAGTGGGCCCAGGCCTAGGAGTGGGTTTGCTGGGGGGAAAGGGGGCGCTCGAGGATGCAGGCAGGGCACTCCTGGGGAGGACACCCACTCATCACCCACAGGAGAGCAGCACACAGGGGACTGCCTCGCCCCAGGGAACCCATTCTGCTAACTGAGGTTTCTCTCACTCTCTTTGTAGCTCTCCTAGCCCCTTCAGTATTTCTAATCATGCCTACCTACTCCAAAGACACCCTGAACACTCTGCCCTCACCCCCATCAGAAAGAGGAGAAAGGAACCCAGTCTCCCAGGGGAGCCGCTGCCATCCGAAAGGACTGCACCCCCTTTCCTTGTCCCCTGCCTCATGCTCAGGTGCCCCAGCCGGGCTGTCCCAGGCAGAGAAGGGCCCAGGCACCCACCAGGGAGCCCAGCTCCCTTTCTGGGCCTCTAGCTTGGCAGCTCACTTCTGGGCTTTGCAAGCGCTGCTGCTGCCACCATCAGGCAGATGTAGGAATTGCATCTTCCCCTGGCTTCATCTCTGAAAACCTCCTGCTCGCTCCTGCCTGATGTGGTCCCCAGAGAAAAAACTAGGTGCTCCCTCTCTGTCATCCCGGTGGTGCAGGGTCCTGGAATCCACCTCCCTGATGCCACGGGACTCCCTGTGAATGTGGGGTGGACCCAGCCTCCTTAAGCGAGGGCCTCAGGACACGGAGAACAAAGCCAACTGGAGATCAAATGGCAGTGTTCCTGTCATTGTCACCAGGGCAGCGAGGCAGGGGAGGCTGGGAGCTGCCTCCTGTGCGATCCTTTGCGAGAGTCTCCAGGAGCGAGCTCTACCTTTTCTGCCTCCTGAATGCCGGCACGATGGGTGTCACTCGCAACCTGTCATCGCTCCCAGCATTGCCAAGGGTGACAGGTGGACTGTCACACGGCACCCGAGCCGAGCCACCTGTGACATTTGCAGGTGACTGACGGGAATCAGAGCTGACAGGCATTCAAGAGCAGGAGGCTGGGACTGTTTCTCGTGGAACCCGAGGAGTGGGTAGCTCGCCGGAGGATGTTGCTCTTGGCAGTGTTCCTGGCCACTCAATGGCCACCCAAGAGCCAAGCAGCTCCCTAGGGGGCAAAACCACACCTCTCTCCTCCTTGGTTTCTTTCTCCTGCCCTCCTGCGGGGGCCCTCTGAGCATGTGCCTGTGGTGATGTCAGAGGAGCCCCTTCTTCTTTCATTATTCCTTATGTTTCATTCCATCGCCTCAATATTTATTCACAGCCTCCTGTGTGCTGAATTGTGTGCTAGGCACCAGGGGGCACAAAAGAAATGGATATTTCATCAGCCAATTAAGAGAAGAAAAGTCCCTGCCTTTGCTTTTTTTCTCTCTCTCTCTTTCTCGTTTTTTCAGAACAACCACAAAAGAAGCTGCCAGAGCCACGTCTGTCTCCTTTTTGCTATTCTGCCCAAAAGGCTGGCCTGTCATTTCCCCAGGCAGGAGCGGGAGTGGGGGGTTGGGGGGGACATGTGACCTCCAGCTAAAGCTGAAACAGGGAAGATGCAGGAGCCCATCCAGAAGGGGTCTGGGATCAAGAGGGGACAGAGCTACAGTGCGGGGTCACTGTTCAAAGGTCAGCTCCCCAATTACATCCGGGACCCCTAACTCCCTCTTCCCTGCCTACACAGGGAGGATCCCCACGGGTCACAGGCACACAGCTTAGGGTCTGCTCATGCATGGGTCACTGTTGATGAGTCGGAGCAGCTGGATCTCCCACATCTGGAGGTGCACAGAGCAAACCAGATGGGACTGACTCTGGCCAGGTAACATCACCTTCCCGAGGCTGTGGTCTGATGATTGCCTCTGCTGGTTGCTGTCACGGTGACGTCAATTTTCATGAATTCTGAAAGTCACCTGCAGCCCGTGAAGCTTCATACATTGCTAATTATCATCATGGCAAGAACATACTAGCACCACTGCTGCCAGCAACAAGCAAAGGCAGGTGCCTGGCACCTGCAAGAGAATGTGCTGGGCAGAGACCTATAATGACATGTCATTGACTTTCTAGGCATTTACTACCCGAAGCAAGCAGGGACCGTCTTGGAAATGTGGCTGGGTATTTCCTGCAGAACAGTGGAGCGTTTTGCTTCACTGTGGAGCTGTCCTCCCTGGGAAATGGAAGCAGGCCCAAGGGTGGGACCCATGGGTAGGTCATTTGATGTCCTTTACTCTAGAATGAAAAGTTAATGGTGCTGGAGACCTATACACACATCCAGCCTCTGGGAGAAGAACCACTGAGCCTGGAGCTTTGTTTTCCCCAAAAACAGTGGAGCTTCGCTGCCTCTTGAGAACAGAAAAATATCACCGGCAAAGCGTCCCTAGGCATCTCTGGCTTGTCTCATCCATGTCCTGGTCTCTTGTTTCTGGTTTACCAGCATCTTCAATGCCAGGCTGCCTCCCCCTCTGGCTAGTCATCCCCAGAAACAGATAAATCTCATTTCTCAGCGATTCTATTTGCCTAAGAGTCCAGGGTGGACTCAGCCACGCCTGCTTCTGTGGGCCGCGTGGTCTCTTCCACCATTACCCAACACAGTCCTCTAATGTACGCCTGCCTATGGCCCTATCTGCCTTCCCCACTTACTCTACGGCTCACCATTCCATCCTTTTCCTGGAAGATGAGCTGGAGAGAGCAGCGAGTATATTTCCATTCTAGTCTAGCTGTGAAACTCAGGGAATACCAGGAAGAATAAATGACATGTTGAACCTGCTTTTTTTGGGTGCCATGGAACTCATGGAATAGAGATGACTAGAACCATAAGTTAGCTACTCATAATGTTTCTGAAGAGCAGACTTAATTCTGACACTCCATCCTCAAGACGTTTAGCATGGCACCCACCACCATCCACAAGCTGGCCCTTCCCTTGCCAAGCTTCCTGTCACCCCCTCTTCAACACACTAGCATTCCACCCATTGCTTCTGAGCATGCTACCTTCTCTCCTGTCTTCTTGCTGTGGCACAGGGTAAGGGCCAGCCTGAAACACTGAGCATGCTCCATGGGGAAGCCTCCAAGACATCTTCCCAAACCGAGTCACCTCCTCTGTGCGGCTTCCCCGATGCCCTCACCCGTTCCAGCTGCTCTTGGAAGAACACTCGGACCGTTCTGAGCCCATCACTGTACAATGTCTGTTCCTTCACCAGACTGAGCCCCCCTGGCACAGAAATGTGACCCCTGCCATCTCTGCATCAGAGTCCCTGGCACCGTGCCCACTGCATACACATAGGCCCTCAATGCATGCTGGCCAGCAGGCCCAGGGCTGAGATTTGACGTCATCAAATGCCACTGGGTCACAAAGGAAGGGGTGACAGAGATGCCCTATGAGACAGCAGCCTGGGAAGCCCTGGGGGAGAAGGCGGATGGGGAAAAGAACAGTCCATGGCCGCTGCTGCAACGCTCGGGGCCTATGTCATGTTTCCGTCTTCTGGGCCTGAGTGAAAGACCGTGAACTTGTAACAGCCTTGCAGTGAGCACAAGTCACGTGGGCTGCCTTCTAGATCATTCAACCTGAGGTGCGCATACTTTTCCAATACGTCACAAGCGTGCCATTGCAGTGTTAGCTTCAATGCCCACCAAACCGCCTCCGACAAACCTCCCCCACTGTTCCCATGAGGGAAATGCCAGGGGGAAGGTTAGCATGAGTGCTCCCCGCCCACGGGAGCAAAAGGGCTGATTTGTTCTAGGTTCTGGACACCACTACTCGGCAGCAACAGGGATGTGTGTGTGAGCGTGCATGTGGGTGAGAGTATGTAAATGTGTGTGTGCATGTGATTTTGTCAGTGTGTGTGTGTGTGTGCCTGTGTGTGTGTGTGAGCTTGCATGTGGGTGAGTGTATACGTAAGTGTGTGGATGTGAGTGTGTAAATGTGTGTGTGCATGTGATTGTGTGAATGTGTGTGTGTGTGTGTGTGTGTGTGTATCAGTGTATGTGTGAGTGTGTGGAGTGGGGTGACCGATGGAAGGAGGCATGGCGTAGCCATGACACAGCTCCCGGGCTACCAGAAAAGCCTGGAGATGGCGTGTGGGCAGGTGTCCCCATTTGGTCACATCCTCCCTGTATTTCCAGGAAGGAGCTGGGGGAGTGCCCGTCTCCCAGCCTCCATGCCCAGCCAGGGCTGCCACAGGATGCCTTTTCATGGAGCAGGAATCACGTATGTTGGCCACTATTTCCATGGCTCAACATGATGCCCAAGTGCCCAGGGAAGCTGGCATTTATATCCTCACAGTCGGAATGACTGTGGCTGGGGCAGCACTGGGCTGGCGGAAGACATTGTTTCCAAGCCACGGATGCTACGTACACTGCAGTGATATAAGGGAACGCTGCAGTGATATAAGGGAACACTTCTCCAAGATTGACATTTACGGACTTCCCGAGGAAGTTGTGCAGCCAGAATACTCATTTTCACCGTTTGGAGGAGAGGGAATGGAGAACATTTTAACCTTTGATCCCGAGCTCCTTCGGTGGGTCAGAAGCAGAAGGCAGTAAACATTCCTATTAAATGTGGTGGAGATGGGTCCTCTACAGTGTGGGTCCTGGGAGAGCGAGAGCAGGGAAGGCTCCCCTGTCTCCCCCCCTCCAACACACACACACACACACACACACACACACACACACACACACTCCTAATCCCCAAACTCCGGCAGGAACCAAGACTAAGGCCTCTGCGTGAATGTGACTGAAGTGCTCTAATGACCTATAGGGACCTACCTTCCCATCTGATGGGCACTCCTACCCAGGTGGGTCCCGGCTTTCCCCTGGGAGAAGAAATGGAGCAATGACACATGGAGCAGCAGCCCTGCACTGTCCGAAATCCAAGGTAACATCCACTCTATTTGGAACACAGGGCGCAGTTACAACAATCTGGGTACTGGGCACAGGCTGGCCCTGCGTATTGATCCCTTGTGGATGGCAGTGACTGGCTATGAAACCTGAAGGAAGAGACCCCCAGAACAGCTGCCCCAGCCGGCCCCTGCTCTGTGAACGCCGGGTGTCCACTGCTCTTGAGGGAAGGCTGGCCCCAATCCCTCTGCTGCAAGAACCCCCAGTAAAGTCAGGGTCCTTATGGAGGTGATTCCAGCAGCTCCCCATCAGCACTGCACGACTGAATTAGAGAAGCCCCAGGCTCAGGAGGAGGGAATTAAGCGCCTCCCTGCTTTGGGATTGAACGTGATTAAAATGCCTGTGCTGGCTTTTTATCCAAAAATCACCCCAGCATATGACAAGGAGAAGGACTGCGGCTGAAAACTGATGCCCAGAACCATGGGACCGGCCCCCCTCCACGGAGACCCTAAAATGAATGATCTTGGCCCTCATCCCCACTCCTTTATCACAGGCAATTTTCTTTCCCTCCTTCATGTTGTTTCCAAAAACAGTTTATCTTTTTATCTCCTTGGAAGAAAAGTGCTCTGCGAATCAAAGGTATCATTAGTATTGTTGTTATTTTGCTATTGAAATCTCTTGAATTCACTCCAGATTAGTCATGTGCTTTTTGGGGTCCGCAGTATAACGCCTCCTAAGTCACCCCCACTGGGCTGAACAAAAACAGAAAAATTGCATCTTCAGGCCTAATCCCTTGTGCCACCCCATCTCCTGCTGGCCCCGGCTCCTGTCAACACAGGGCACCACGCCCAACAGCTCCCTGGTTCTGTGCCCAGCGCACCCCGCCCAGCAGACCCTCCTCTGTGGCCAGCAGGGGCCCCGGCAGTGTCCCCAGGGCAGTGTGAAGGTGCTGATCTCTCTGCAATTGGTCTGCTGGCAACTGAGCACTCCCCATTGGGCAGCAGACACTGTGAGCACCTCCATACCCACCAGACAGGTCCCAGTTTCCCTCATCCAGCGCATTTGTGAAAGAAGGGGTCCCACACCCCTGGCAGCTGAGCACTGCCTTCTGGCCTGAAGGAGGGGTTCTTTCTTCTCTAGGCAAGTCGTCACACCACTTAGGGTGCTGGGAGTTAGCATCACACTGACTCCTCGTCTCTTCTTTTATTTTATGGCATTTCCTGGTAAGGATCCATGTTTCCAAAGTCTCTGCTCATTTTCAACACCCTTTTCTCAGTGCGACCCCCCTGGGACTCCCTCTGTTCTTTGGGCTGAATGAGGAGCTCACACTACCTTCTCGACCCCCCTTCCCATGCTTCTTGTCATCCCCTTAGCTCCCTCCTACCCTCCCCCTCCCACCCCCTGCCCCGGCTAATTCCCTGCACTCACTCTCTATTTTCCCTCTTGTCTGCTCTATGCTCTTCTATTCCCTGGGTCAGTGGTCAGCAAACTCATTAGTCCACAGAGCCAAATATCAACAGTACAACCATTGAAATTTCTGAGAGCCACATTTTTTTTTTAACTTAAACTTCTTCTAACGTCATCTTTTCAACATAGACTCGCCCAGGCCGTGGTATTTTGTGGAAGAGCCACACTCAAGGGGCCACAGAGCTGCCTGTGGCTCTCGAGCCACAGTTTGCCGACCACTGCCCTGGGCGATTCAGGCCCCCAGGAAACTCTCCCCTTCACAAGGACATCTGACAGCCCATGTGGGGGATTCCTGTCAGCATGTCCCCAAAACAAGTGGCTTCGATGCTTCCCAACACGCATATGGTTCCCCAGAGGAATCTTCAACTCAGGGATGTCACTGACACGGAAATGCAACTTGTCACTTTCACCCCAACAAAGCCCAGAGCGGTAGGTACAGAGCAACCCCACACAGGTGTGGGTTCACCAGATCTAGAACTTTTAAAACCTCCAAGTTCTAGGCAGGACAGGACCCTGGGGGATCCTAGAGTCCGATACCAGAAAGTGGGGAGACACCAAGTCAAGGCACCGAGCCTGTGCCTTCGCCCTCTCCCCAAACTCTCAGGACAGACCGCGAGCAGTGGGCAGCAGGGAGCCAGTCCATTACTCCTCCGCAGCTACTTAATGGGGGTGGCAGGCTGGATGCGATGGTCTCGGAGATGGAGGAGGAGGGCACGGGTGGAAATGGTTGTGGGCAAACTGAAATGGTAAAGGGAGGGGGGAAAATAGAGCCAGTTCTAAGTTTATGGATGACAAGAGAATCGATTCCTTTTCACCCCGGGGCAGAACATGCCTCTTCTCCGCGGGAGGCAAATTGTGCTGTGACATTATCCCTCTCTCTGTACAAGGCGGGCGGCCCTGACAGCCGAGGGAGGGGGCATCCCCGGCTGGAGGAAACCCACACAGCACTCTGGCAGCCCTCCATCTCCTCCTGGGGAGCCGGGCCCGGCCGGGTGCGTGGGCAGGGCGAGGTGGAGGGATGCCACCTGCTCTTTCTCCTGCCACCTCAGGAGAGATAAATAAATACACACTCTATCTCCATCGAGGTGAAAAGCCCAAACCTTGAAAGACGGAGAGCACCGCATAGCACGGAAGGGAATTACACCTTAATGCCTTAATTTCAGTGTCTAAAGTAGGGGTGTCGAACTCAATCAGAGAAGGGGCCAAAATCTAAAATCCAGCCTAAATCGCTGGCCGAATGGTTTACTGAACAGTCATAAACTGTCATTGTGATGGAAACGCAGCAGAGTGCAGTGATGACAGCGCGGTGCGGGCCACATTGCAAGGCCTGGCGGGACGGATTTGGCCCGCGGGCCTTGTGTTTGACACATGTGGTCTAAAGGGTGAGGAGCAGCAGGGGAGGTGAATACGTATTTGACATGCCTGGCAAGAAAAAAAAATGATGGAAATGGACCTTAAGGGTTGACCTAGAGGATCCCCTGTTCTGGTCATTGGAACTCTGTCTGGCCACCCCTCTGGAGGAGACCTGAGGCGACCCGGCGCAGGAGGTGTGGGCATGGGTTCCAGAAACTCCGAGAAGGCACGCAGGTTCCACCGGGAGAGGTGCTGGGCGGCAGATGGCTGTAGCCCTGGGTTCCAGCGCTGGCCCTAAATAGAACCTCGGACATTTGTTTTCTCCGAGTGGAGGGCCATCCCCGGGTCTCTCCACATTGCCTTGGAAACCATCCCAGGAGGAAGAGCATCGGGAAGATGGGGTTCTGGGGGGTGACAGCTGGAGCCATCTAGAGCGAGCCTGCAGGCTGGTCTCCTCCTGACCCCTGGAGAGAGGGTAACCTCTAGCCAATAATGAGAAAGGCATGGCACTAGGTAGGGGCTGGCGCCGTAAATGAGGGTCACATAGGTCCCTCTGGGGCATTCGCAAGACTCATCACAACATCCACATGAAAACAAATGTCCTTAGAGCAAGTCAAAAGGTGCTCGATTGCAATGAAGTCCATAAAGCATCTTCCCACTTGACCTTTGCGTCCTCTAGGCAGACGCTGTCTATTTGAGGGACCTGGGACTGACAGTGCCCCGTGGTGTGGGCTATTCGGACCGGCTGGGTGCACTTTGGTCTCATCATCCTTCACGAGACCCGTTTCGGAGTCCCTGCCTCCACCATTGGACATGGTACCCTGTCCGAGCACTCAGGAGTAACAAGGAACCCATGGACCATCGCCTGATGCTGTCTGTGGTTTCCTCCCAGTGCCCTCCGGGCTAGAGGTAGAGGAAACTGCACCTTTAACCTCCGCAGGTAAATATTTAAAGATTCAGAGGAGGCTGTCGAGAAATAGCTCCTGCACCGAGGCAGGAATAAGAAAAGTGGAAGATGCACCCGGATGACTCAGACGATCGGGGAGGCACTTAGACACCTCCAGACTCAGCGCGCCAATCTGGACAAGAATTGTTTTGGTGTGCCGCCAGGAGAAACAAACCGCAAAACACAGCGCGCCCTGGTCCCATGCACCGTGTGCAAGGGGGAGGGGGGATGGCTGGATCCTCCTTTTGGGGGATCCCGCATGCAACTTCCTGAGTGCACGGGGGAGAGGCACGGCAGAAGGACAGCGAGCCGCTGTATGTATGCCTGTGTAGACGCGTGCCCATCAGCAAGTGCACACACACATCCGAGAAGGAGGGCAGTCTCGCCAATGGTAACACAACCAGGCTGTTTATACCAGGGCTCGGAGGTACTTATTCATTCAGCCTCAAAACTCTGGGGAAGGCAATTTATCTTCCTGCTGCTGGAGGAGCCCTGGTGAGGGGCACACAGCCCCAGTGTGTGTGTGTGTGTGTGTGTGTGTGTGTGTGTGCACGCACACATTATTATTACACGCAGGCATGGGGAAGTGCCCCTCGGGTTTAATCAGGATGGTCATTAGCAACGTCTGATGAGGGGGAATCTGCAGGGACCACAGGACCAGGGAGGAGGTGAGGAAAAAGGCTGGGATTCGGCTCCCACTGGCTTCTCCCAGACCTGGGATGGCAGGGAGAGGTGCTGTTCGCATGCAAAGCCAGCCCCCCAGAGCGGTGCTCTCTGCTTCCCCAAAAAAACTTTTACCCTTCATTGCACCAACAGATGGACCTGCTCAGCTGTGGATTTTTTTTTTCCCTGAGCGAGTCCCGTCCCTCTAAGAAGCACGCTGGCTGGCACCAAAGCTGCCTGCCTGGGATGGCAGAGCGGCCCTAGCATTCTGAAACAGGAAGGAGCCCACGGACTCATGTCCCCTTTGAACTCAGTTCTACAGGTGACTCCATGTCCTGGGCTAAGTTGGGGCACTCTCCCGGACTCCCCTCCCACCCTCCCGCCCTACCCAAGCCCCATGCCGCCCAGTGGCAGGGAGCCTGGAGGTGGCAAAGTTCTTTCCTGAATGTCCACCCAGCTCCTCCGCTCCTGCTAAGGCTGCAGAAACGAAACAATCAGCAGCACCGGGAGCGAAATCCCATTTTATAACCCGAATGAATCTAGTGCCGTGCGGAACTCAGAATCCAATCTGGCTCGGGGAACGCGATTGCATTCGGTGAAAACTCTTCGCCTGCGTTTCCCCCCCCCCCCCCCCCCACGCCCTGCACATTATACCCCCACGGTGCATTCGGTAATCGGTAATCACAGCCCCTTTTGCAAACGCGCGACGCACACCACACACTCGCTTTTGGCATACACTCCCCGCAAGTCAGACCTCTTTTTTTTGAGCTAAAAATCCACTGTAACAAAGCTCTCCTCCCCATCGCTCCCTCTCCAGCCAGGATCTGGAGGGGGGGGGGGGGTGCCCCCAGAAGTTCAGGGCTGCTGGTCCAAAGACACCGCCTCATTAACATACCGGGGCATAACGGACTCATTTGCATTGGAGAGTTGGGAGCTTGATGTTGACAACTGAGAGCAAAAAGTCGCCCCCCCATCCCCTCCGCCCCCAAACCCCCATACCCCTTCCTTCCAAAGGAAAACACACAGTAGCATTTTGTTGCAATTTTTTTTTCAAAGCAAAAGACAGTAGCATTTTGTTGCAATCTTCCAAAAGCAAAAAGGAGCAAAGCCAGTTGTGCATGGAGAGCGACCTGGCCAGAGAGGCGCATCTATCAGCCGAGTTCCCCAAGCCTCCCACCTCCCGCCCTCTGCCGCCCGCGTCCCCCGCGCCCCCACCCCGGCAGCTCCCCGCCACTTGCCCCGCAACTCCAGCGACCAGGGTCCTACCTTGGCCGAAGAGGAAGGAGCAGACCAGGAGCAGGTGGAGCTGAGATGGTTTCATTCCTCGGGCGCGGCGAGGGCGAGCCGGCGGGCAACTTGGGGGCTCGCGGCGGTGAGTTTCTCCTCCGCGCGCGGCTCGCGGGGCTCAGCCTGCGCCGGGGAGGGGGATCCTCGCCGGGTCGTCCACCGTCCGTCCGTCCGTCCGTCGGTCCGGCGATCCCCGGGGGCCTCCGGTCTCCGCAGCCAATCGGTATACAGAGTGGCCTGTGTCTAGCCGCCTCGAGAAGAAGCCGGGGTCTTCAGCAGCGTTCCCTCTCGGAGCAGATCCATCTCCTCCGCTGCCGGCCGCCTCCCGGCGCGCAGCCTCCTCCGGCTCCTCCCACCGCCAGCGAGCGAGCGAGCGAGCGAGCGAGCGAGCGGGGGACCAGTGACAGAAGGGCTCCTTTCACTGGAGCTGGGGAGGGGCGAGGGAGGGGACACGGGCCACAATTAAAGAGGAAACACTTGGAAAAGGAGATCTATCTATGCAAAAACGGAGCAGGGGTGTGTGTGTGTGTGTGTGTGTGTGTGTGTGTGTGCTCTGCTCTTTCTTTTTTTTTTTTCCCCTTCCCCTACCTAGGAGGAAATTCAGCCTTTTCACCCTTAATGACCAAAAGGCATCTTGAGCAGCGAGTGGAGCTGTGACTTTTTTTTTTTTTTGTCCACACGCTATCTTGTTGTTTAATGGGCGAGAAGTTAAGAATGACGGTAGGCACGTGCATGCATGGGTATATGCATGCCTTCCCTTTGCTCAAAGCCTGCAAACCAGGCTGAAAGGGGGTGAGGGGTGGGGGGTGGGGGGAAAGAGGCAGAGGCTGGGGAAGAAGCTGGTATCTTCCCCCAGAAAGAAGCTGGCCAGTGTGTGCAGGGAGTCTCCGAGTTGGGGAAGAGACAAGCATGCTTTGCATGTTTGAGACTGGGGGAGGGGGGGGCGGGGGGGGGGCAAGGCGGGGGAAGGTAGGTGATAAACCCTAACCCATGGACCCAAGTGTGTTTTGTACACTCCCAGAGAACAGAATGAAGGAACTACTAGAGGGAAACCAGGTTGGTATGTGGCATGTGCCTGGTATTATCCTGGATTGTGTGTTTCCTACCCAGGAGAAGGGAGCTGCAGGCCTTTGCATGTGCCGCCTCCCCTCTCACCAGCACTCCCATGCGTGTCTTTTCTCCTCTCTCACTGGCCTGTATGGAAGGAGAGGCTAAGGTCATAGGCAGTGAGCTGCCTCTTAAGAACCTTTAGGGGTTTTGTTTGTTTGTTTGTTTGTTTTGTTTTGTTTTTTACCTGTCATGGAAGTCACATTCAAATCAAACTCGATTTTCTTCCAGGCCATCAAGGGGAATGTATCTAGGTCCATGTACTTGATTGACATCTACATATACCCGGGGCATTGGGGGAAACAAGATCATAGGCACAGGCCATGCCTTCAGGAGCTCATCATGTAGGGTGAACGTAGGGGATGCCCATAAGATGCAAACTGGAAGGATGGTGACAGGGTATAAAGTAGGCAGCCTCATCCACAAGGCGAGGTAACGAGTAAGAAGAGGAGCATGAGATGCTTTTTGGATTGGTGCCATTCCCCTATAAAATACTTACTTTCTTCACTCCCTGGACTTCGGAGAGAGGTCTGTAAAGAAACCTCTGCCTCTCTCTCTCTCTCTCTCTCTCTCTCTCTCTCTCTCTCTCTTTTTAAAAAATATATTTTATTTATTTATTTTTTACAGAGAGGAAGAGAGCAGAATAGAGAGTTAGAAACATCAATGAGAGAGAATCATTGATCAGCTGCCTCTTGCACACCCCCAACTGGGGATGTGCCCACAACCAAGGTCCATGCTCTTGACTGGAATCGAACCCAGGACCTTTCAGTCCGCAGGGTGAAGCTCTATCCACTGAGCCAAACCAGGTTTCGTTTTGAGTTGGTATTCCATACTTTGGTGAGTTTGCTGACTGCAAGGCACGTTCCCACTTCCCCGGCCCCACGTGGATGTACCCTTGGCATTCAGGAGCCAGGGAGCGAGAAGCGGGGGCACCTGGGGAAGGGTGTGCTGGTCGGAACTGACATCAGAAACCAAATGCATAGGCATCAGCTGTGTTGACTTCTCTATTCTTAATAGGTTATTTAACTTGGTCCCTCAGAGGCTGTTACACATACCAAATTGCAGTTTATAAGCAAACTTTTTTTTTTGGGGGGGTGGGGAGGGAGAGGGAAGCAAAAGAAATAGAGAACAACAGACACTAAGAGGATCTCAAAGAAGCACCTCACCAGCTCAATAAACAAATGCATTTTGGAAAGAGCGTCCACCCAGCTTCAGTCCACTGGCTCCTTAGAGCAGAGAAGGCAATGGAAGAGAGGGGGCAAAGCAGAAACACGTGCAAAAGATGAAGAGGAATTGTCAACAACACGTGCCGGACAGCCCATTAGGAGTGACACGGTGGCACGTACAGTTACTTTCGTTAATTCCCTGGGTGTGGGGAGAAATTGAAGATCTGGGTATGAAGCCCAAGGCCAGGGGTCACAGTAAATAAGACGAATACATAATATAGAATGCCAATTGTACCCTACAGAGCACCACTGGATGCTTTCACTAACATTTATCCTTTTAGCTGTTGTTTCATTTTGGTTGCTAATTCCTAAGTGGCCTGGGGCCCAGACGGGTTTAATTCGGCCCGCAAGGAAAATATTTCAAACCGGAGTCAGGAGGCCGAGGAACTGTGCAGCACACGAAAATCAGGTCCACTGCCGAAACCGGTTTGGCTCAGTGGATAGAGCGTGGGTTTGTGGACTGAAAGGTCCCAGGTTTGATTCTGGTCAAGGGCATGTACGTTGGTTGCGGGCACATCCCCAGTAGGAGGTGTGCAGGAGGCAGCTGGCCAATGTTTCTCTCTCATTGATGTTTCTAGCTCTCTGTCCATCTTCCTTCCTCTTTTTAAAAAATCAATAAAATATATTAAAGAAAAGAAAAAAAAGTCAGGTCCACGGCTGGCGTGGCGCACCCCACACTCTCACTGGCGGACAGGAGAAGGTTGGTGGGAGTCAGAGGTGGGAAGGACCTTGTCTGGCTCTCTGGCTTTCTGGCCCTCCCTCTGGTCCCTGAGAGTGCCCTCCTGACCCCAACCACCTGGAGCCTGCTCTCTTCTCCACCCTCCCCACCCCACCCCACAGAAAGGTAAAAGCTTGGACTAAGTCATGCGCTGCCTGGCTCTGAAAGGACCAGATAAGCCATGGCAATCTTCGGCAGCCACCACGTGGGGCAGCGAAAACACAGCGGTTCCTGCAGGACCTGCAGCCAGCCTGGCCCTGGCGCCAGCCAAGAAGTGGCCCAGCCATCTCCGCCCAGCTGGTCCTGTCCTGCCCAGCTGGTCCTGTCCTCGCCTCACAGTGCCCCCTCCAGGGAGCGGGTCGTTTAACCTCCCTGCGCTGTGAGGTGCCTGCTCACAGTTCCCTGCAAGGCGGGAGGTGGGATGCATGAGGAGGGGACAGCTCCACCTGATGGAGAAGCATGGAGAGTCTCAGACCCGAAGCGCAAGGGGAGGGGACGGCAGGGGGGGAGTGAGTGGGGGTGTGGAGGGGATGGGGAGGAGGGAAAGGAAGACAGAGGAGGGGAGGGGCAGAAGGGAAAGGGAAGGGAATGGAGGCAGGGAGGGGAGGGAGCGACCCATGTTCTGAGCACGGAGCAGACAACAGGGGTCTCTGGACACCTCTATCTGTCTGTCCTTGGCGGTGGCAGCCCTTAAAGAGACAGCAGAAAACCAACAACTTGGAAAATGACCCGGCTTCTTGTTCTCTGCCCATCCAGGCTCCAGATCTGTTGTGCCCACCAAGCAAGCCAGGATCCCTGGCCAGCAGGTGGCATTCTCCCAGCGCTGCTCCTGGAATGTAGCCCAGGCCGAGTTTATCAGCCCCAGACCCCTCTCCAGGCTTTGGTGCTAAGTGCTGTGTCCTCTAAACCACTCCTTCCACCTCCCCCCTTCCTGCCCCCTCCAGAGCCTGGAGCTCCATCCCCAATAGAGTGAGGGCTGGCTCCAGAATCCATTGCTCACTGGCCAAGAAGTTTCCGATGGGCCAGTCTCCAGCCCGCAGCTTCCCGGCCCTGCTCTGCTGGCCCCAGGCTTGCCCCAGAGGTTTCTGAGGTCCAGGACAGAGAGTGAGACTTGGGGTTGCTGGGGCAGGGGTAGGAGTACCGTGCACCCTGCTCATCACTCCTCTGGTGACCTTCCTTTTGGTTGTTTGTCCTTCCTTCGGTAACATTTATTATCCCCTTGATTTGTGGAAAGGCCCATTTGGGGCACTTAATAAAGATGTGGCATGAACACGTACATTCCTATTCTTGGACACTTTGTCCTGGGGCTGGGGAGGTGTGTACATGGAAAACATTATGAAGCATCTTATGAGCTTTTTCGTAAGACAGAAATTGCCCTAGAGGTCATCTGTCATGTCCAATCCCCTCACCCCCACCCCTCCACCCCCACCCCTCCACCCCGACCCTCCACAGGAAGGTCCTGAGATGCATCCAGGCCCCAGCCTCCCCCCGGGGCTTCTGCTGGCCTGGGCTCTTCGATCTCCTGCCCCATCACAGGGCCCTGCCCTCCCACTGTCTTCCTGTGCTCGTGGGTAAGGTTCTCACAGACAGGGAGAGGGGAGGGGAGGCTGTTGCATGCCCTGTGCAGTCATCAGGAGTGGAGGACTTCCTGTTTAATTTCTCTTCACAGTGTCAATTGCACAGACACATTATAAACCACATTTCCTTTCTTTCTCTCTCCCCCCCACCCCCCGCCCTGATATCCTGCCGGTGCTGGCTCCAACCTCCGTGTCCAGGGATTTGAACACATTTTGCCCAGGCCCCTCCTGGGAGTTTGGGGCAGCTGGCTGAGTGAATAAGGGCTTGAGGCTACATATACGTCCGGAGACCCAATGGTCTTCAGAGATGCTCCCTGGGTGGCAGCCCGCCTAACCTGGGCGGTCACAATTGTCTGGCCTATTTCTCTTTCATTCACCTGAGCCACACTTCTGCTCACATCTGTGCACGTGGATTATATAGCTTTCACCTGTGTTCATTGCGATTAGTTGTGGAAAGGACCCCAGAACCAGGATCCAGCTTTCAGAGACATCCCCCTAAAAGGCAGGGCTAGCCTACAGCACCCATCAAAACCAGTTAGGGGTTAGGGCTCTGGCCTGGACACTACAAACTTCTGTAGACACTGAATGAGCCCAGGTACATCTTTCTTCATCTATAAAAGGGACTGGTTGAGCCCTCGCTGTTTTTGCTCAGTGGTTAAAATGTTGGACTGTGGATTGGAGGGTCCTGAGTTCAATTCCTGGTCAAGGGCGTGTACTGCAGTTGTAGGCTCAATCGCCAGCCTGGATCAGGACATGTGTGGGAGGCAACCAATTGATGTCTCTCTCACGTTAATGTTTCTCTCTCTCTCTCCCCCAACCTCCTTCCCTTCCATTCTCTCTAAAAAACAATGGAAAAATATTCTCTAGCGAGGATTAAAAAAAAAACAAAAACAAAAAAAACTGGAAATGACTGGTTGAAGACAGTGGCTCTCTGGAATACTTCCCAATCTGAAAAACCCTACCATCTTCTTGCCAGAGGGCACCTCTCAGTCTAGGAAGACTGGGAAGTCCTTTCTTGGTGCCTTCAGCATCATGGCCCATCAGGGTCAAGGTTGGAGTCCTGGAATCTGCGTGTGCCCCTCTGCTTTCACTGATGATGACCTTTTCCCAAACCAGTTCCTGTTTATCATACACAGAGTGGCCAGATTATTATGGTCCCTGAACACATAAAAATCTGGCCACTCAGTCTATACCCTATATAATAAAAGGCTATTATATGCAAATTGTCCCCTCGACTAGGAGTTAGACCTGCAGATAGGCTGGCCAACTGCCCATGTCCCCTCCTCCTGGCCAGGTTGGCCAGACCTCACCCATGCACAAATTCATGCACCAGGCCTCTCATACATACATATCTATATATCTATATATCTATATATCTATATATCTATATATCTATATATCTATATATCTATATCTATATCTATATCTATATCTATATCTATATATCTATATCTATATCTATCTATATCTATATCTATCTATATCTATCTATATCTATCTATATCTATATATATATATATATATATATATATATATATATATATATATATATATCATCTATCTATATATGCTGAGTGGCCAGATTATTATGTGTTCAGAGATCATACTAATCTGCCACTCAGTGTATATGGAGTGCCCTCGGTTTTTCCCTAACTTGTTTTCCTTGTAATCTCTCCTCTCTCCTTCGTTTCCCCAGAACCATGCCCCCACATCCAGCTTGGATTCGGGGTTCCAGGGCAGCTTTTCTTCCCTGGACACTCATAACAGCAGTGGATGCAAACCTTTTATCAAAGGGCCCCCTTCAGAGCTGCGAGGACCACGGCACCTTGTATTTTAACCGGATCTTCACAGGAATCACGCTCAACTTTCAGATCTGCCTGATTGTGCATCCTTCTGGAGGCCTCTCTGGAGCTCACAGCTGTCCCCCCTCTCTCACCCCGCTAGGCCGTAGGCACTCCACGGATAATGCTGAATGAATGGTAACGCTTTACCTAGTGCCCCACATCCCATTTCCTGTTTTCAGAATCCAATTTAACTTCTTCTCCACTCGGTTATTAAGCCATTGTCAAACATCTGGCTCGTGCCCGCCACTGCTCCGGCTGTATTTTATGGGGATGGGTAATGAAGTGCGCCTATATATAGTCTGCGAAATGTGGAACACACACTTTAAGATGCACGGCACTATAGAAATGAAAGATATTTTTATCTCCTCAGCATCACTTTGCACAGGAGACAATGCTCGCCACAGCTCTGTGGGAGAACAATAGGCCTGTTTAGCCCCCACCAGGTCCTGCCTCCAGGGCACTGGGCATTCACTTTGTAGGGAGCAGCAATATCTCGCTCTGTGAGGCCTGAAAAGTGCATAATTCACCGGGGAGAAAAGGCATGAGAAAGGGCCATGGCCGTGATCCTGGGGCCTTGTCCTGTCGCTGGCTGAGGGCACAGGCCGGCACCTTCATCATGCTCTGTGCTCTGGGGGTGGCCCGGAAGGCAGCCTCGCACCCCTGCTCAGCGCACAGAGCCAGGCCTGGGTCCGTGAGGAATATGCCATGTGCTTTCTCTGTGGATATGACTAGGCTGATTGTGTGGCAAATATTGAGAGACAGAGTGAAATTCCAGTTTATGACTCATTTGTGGTATTCAACGTCTTTGGAATTAGACTGCATTTATTCCTTTTCTCTGTTATGCTTTCTCAGAGCTTCCCCTCTGTGCAAACATACACACCCCCTAGCCTTCCTGGTAAACCAGTGAGCCTCTGCCACAGCCCGCAGCAGCTGCGTCTCACTTGAGTCCCTGTAAATTTTTTTTCTCCAGATGACAAACTTGACTTTCTCTTGTTTTTGCATACAATTTCCTTCCTTCCTCTCTTCCTTCCTTCCTTCCTTCTTTTTTTCCTCTTTCTCTCCCTTTCTTTCTTCATTCCTATAATAAACTTGCGTATATATCAATAATCAATAAACATATATAACTATTAATGTTGCATTATAATTATTTATTTTATATGTCTACCTTCCGAAGCACATGTGAGATCTTCAAGGCTGGGGGCTACTCTGTGGAATTATTTTGGCATATCCCAGTGTATTGGTTTGCAGTAATTGTTTGTTAAAAGGTTCCTTGGATGAAATAAAATGAGTCTGGAACTCCCAGTGTCCTTCTTGTGACAGTGAATCTCAAGCTGGGAATTTTCTTTCTTCCTCCGCAGATGCTTTTAGATCTAATGAGATCTAGAAAACCTCATGTCCATCTTCTGGAATGAGACGAAGGAAGATTTCTGATTGTGCATGTTGAACCCAAGCCATGTCTCAGCAAATACGGGAAGGGTGCTGTTAATCTGTATAGATCACAACCTAAATCCAGCACTTGTGTGACCAGAACAGCAAGAAATCCTGCTTCTTCCTGTTGCTAATGACACAGTCCCAAACCAATTGAGAAGCTAGATACTCTATAATAATGATATGGACACAGGTTCAAAGAAAATGAGAAAAACCAACATTAATATTTCCCCAACTCAGTCCAATTTGAATTGAGTTGATGGTTCAGTGCTTTTTTTGTTGTCTCTGTCTTTTTTTCTTCTTCTTCTTTTTGTTGTCTGTCTTGAGAGTGTGAGCAGGCAGAAGTAGACACTCCCTCTCCTCCACTTGGCTTTGTTGTGCCAGCCCAGTTAGGCCCTGATTAAAAACAGAAACTGTAGTATAATCCCTTGGTTCTCAATGTGGGGTTCCTGGGCTGGCAGCATTAGCATCCTCTAAGAACTTCTTAGAAGTGCAAATCTTCAGGCCTCGCCCCAGACTTCCTGAATCAGAATCTCTGATTTGGGGTCTAGTTACCTACATTTAACAGCCTTCCAGATAATTCTGAATCATGCTAATATTTGAGAATTACTGTTATTAAAATCCCTGGGTACCATCGCTCAGTATCAACAATGATAAGGCCATGGCTACTTCTTTTTTTAAAATATGTTTTTATTGATTTTACAGAGAGAAAGTGGGTGAGGGAGAGAGAAACACTGATGGGAGAGCAAAACATTGACTGGCTGCCTCCTGCATGCCCCCTACTGGGGATCCAGCCAAAACCCTGGCATGTACCCTAACCAGGAATATAACCTGTGACTTCTTGGTGCATGGGATGACACTCAACCAACTAAGCCACCTCAGCCAGGGCATGGTTACTTCACTGAATCTATCATCCTTGTCTTCTTTTATCTCACTGGATTATTTTAAAACAAATTCAGACATTGTATCCTTTCATCCACAAGTATTTCAGTATGTGCTAAGGGTCTTTAATGTAGATTAAAATAATATTTTATAGTATAATTTGTTAGCTACCTTGGCCAAACCATTCATCTTTAGACAATCTATTCTTAGAATACCCTCACCAGCATTAATATGGTAGTTTTCAGCCAAAAGAGACAGCTCAACTAAAGAACACAGAGAACGATTTTTCCTTTTTTTGTATTAAGAATATATATTTAGAAAAGAATGAGTCTGGTTATGATAATGGGGAAGAAAAACTAATATCACAGAAGCAAGCCCCGGTTGAGGCCCCAAACAAAATGACGCATGCCTTCGCCTTGAAAGAGCTGACTCTTTATAGCTTACTAGATGCTCAATACATGAAATTCGTGCAAGAGTAGGCCTGCCTTCCCACAACTGCCAGCACCAGCTTCCTTCTGGCATCTGGGACCTGGACTTCCCTTGCAGCCCTAACTTTGTCTGGAAGGTCTTCTGGAAGGCTGTCCAGTCTTTAGCATATTACACTTTTATTATTATAGATAAAGTTTCCTGCTACATCCTTTTCCTAAGGTATGTGGTCTGATGGCTTTCCTAGGACAGTGGTAGACTCACGTTTTCTCTGTACTCTTGGTCTGATCTTATTTCTGGTCCACTTGTCTTTGTTTGAATGTTGGCCAGAGGTAAGATGCAACCCATGCCCATGATCTGACAGCACCTGAAAAGTAACAGGGAGCACACCCCTCACCTCGTTCTAATCGGCTGAATGTACAAGACCTGAAAGTTACCCAGTTAGTCTCATCAGGGGGCCAAGCCATTGCCTGGTCCCTGAAGTCGCATTGTACCCCATGTGTGCTTAGCCCACTGAGAAATCAAGAGAATTTTTACACACACACACACACACACACACACACACACACCCTGCAGATGTCCATGGCAAAAACTGACGCTTGCCTGGCACCTGATTTGATAGCACTATCTGCAAAGTGTCAGAAAGGAGAGGCGATCGATACACTTAATTTACTTGGAATAATTCATTGCCTAACGGGAGTTTTCAGTGAAGGCAGACGAATTCCATACTAAACCAACTCACCCACCTGGATCCAGAGGAGAGCAGTGAATCCGTCTTTTGAATGAGATGTAAAACTGAGTTTCTGGCTTTCATGAATGAGTCCCTCGGCCCTTACTTCCTTGAGACAAGGTGTTCCTTCACTCAAAGGAGGTGAAATTTGCAATTGACTGAAGGTTCCCTTGCTGCTCCCACCTCGCTGGCTGTTTTCACACTGCCCTGATATTCATGTGTGCGCTGCTTGCTCAGAGGCTGCTGGTTGGAGCTCTACTGCACCTCAAGAAGAAGGAAAAGCATGGGTACTTTTCTGGGCTGGTAGCAATTTTTCTTTCCTTTCAAGGCTAAACCGATAGGAAAATAGCTTGTCATGGGACTGGAGATTATAAATTAAGAACTGCATGTGGCAGTGAGGTAAGAAACTCAGCATGATGCACTGAGGTCACAGAGTCCCCTCGCGATAACTAGTAAAGAGGCATTTACACTCGTTGGCTTCATGATGATCTCTCAACCTCCCAATTCATCCATCTGCTACCACGTGAAAAATGCTTTGAAGTAGGATTTACCACCAATGATCACCCATGAGTTGTGAGGTTTTGAGAGAATCTTTGGAGTGCTCCTCCCTTGTTATGATGCATTCAGATCTGGTAAATGCTTACTGTTGGCCCAGTGGCCTTGCCTTGACCCAGGACAGGAAGGGGCCAGAATCAGACGCCCAATGAAGCAGCTAAAGGAGCTTGGGGAGGAGAGATGCAATTATAAGGCGCCTTCCATTAATTCTGTGATTGCTATCTAATTATGAAGGGCCACTTTCTATGTCAGCTACCTGAAATTCAGAGACCACTGTGCCATGAGCTCTCTACCAAGCTTTGGGGTACTCCCTGAAGGACAGGGAAATACGGGGCTCTGGAGGGGTCAGAAAGGTCCCAAGAGAGTCGCCTGGAAATGTCAGAAGGTATGTTTCCTTTCTCTTCATTTGTCAAAACTCCTCTCTTTTTGAGTTCTCTACAAAAGGAGGGGAAGAATTCGTCTCTCCTCCCCTTTCTTGCTAATAAGCTGACACACAAAAAAAATCAAGATCTAAATCTCTATGAATCTTTTTTATTATCCTTCAAGATAGGAGAAATCGATCAAGGAATATTTGTTGAGTGCTTGCTTTTCTCAGGGGCTGGAGGGGATGCATAAGATTGAATACACAGGAGCCTTAGCCTCAGGGACCTTCCCATACATTTGAAGACACAAAACAGACACCTTGTTTGATTCAGGCAACCACTTATTCATTCATTTAAATGTCCACGAGACGTATTTATTGAGTTCCTACTTTGCATCAGGCACTAGATGCAGGCGCTGGCAACACGGAGTTGACAAAGATTTATATTTAGTCCTCAAGGAGTCTTTTCACGGCCTCCTGGGACATAAAGAACAACAGCCTAAGCTTCTGGGATGAGCTGGAGGTGACTGGTGATCTAGGTCCTCTGATAGGGGCCCACTCACATGGCCTGGGCAGGGCAGGGAGGGACCCGGTTCAAATCTGATGGGAGCCCCAGTTGAATTAGAGACCCTGACCTCTTCATCTCCACCACATGTTCCATTTCTTTGAACACAAGCAATCAGACTTGATCGGAGAAGCATAATTGTGGTAATGGAGGAGGAGATTAATTCCTAATTTTGATTTCTTTTGAACCATTTTTACTTGACTGAGTCAAACTTTCCGGGGGAGATGATTCATTACCATCTATTTTAAATCTCCACCAGGAAGCACAATGACACGCCACAATGATAGAGAATGTGTTTCAAGTGAAGGAATCTCATTTTTTAAAAACTTTCAAAAAAATTAATTTGGTTCTTCCTTGTAGAACATAAGAGAAAGAAATGACCTAAGACATTGCTAAGGGACTCACTACTGGTGATTGGATCCATACATTACTTATGTAAGCGAGAACTAACCCTGATACTCTCTTAAAAAAAAAATATGTGGAAGCACAGAGTCCAATGTGAATGTTGTCTCTCACCAGCCCTCACCCCAAACTTCCTCCCAGAGGTACCACTGTCCAAAGCTCTGTGTGGATCCTTCGAGTATCTTGTATTTTTACAAACATGGAAGAACAAGCACTTTACATACACATGCACAAATGCAGTCACACATAATACATTTTATTATGCAACTGTAGCTTCTTGGATGTTAACATATCTCATAGATCTTTCTAACTATGGTCTGCTTTGCTGGGCCTGAAGGAAGCAGAAATGGAAGCATTCCTTTCCTTTCCTTTAAAAAACAATCTTTATTGTTGAAAGTATTACATATGTTCCCCTTTCCCTCCCACTGACCTCTTCTAGCCCAGTCCTGGCCCCTCCCCAGGTCTTCACCACCCTATGGTCTGTGTCCATGGGTTACGCATATGTGCATACACGTTCTTTGTTCATCTCTTCCCACCCTCTCACGATCCCCCCGCCTTCCCTCTGAGATTTGGAAACAGCCCAAGTGCCAATCAGCAGATGAGTGGATAAAAAAAAAAAAAAAAAAAAGCTGTGGTACATCTGTATAATGGAATACTATGCAGCTGTAAAAAAAGAAAGAACTCTTACCATTTGCAACAGCATGGATGGACCTGGAGAGTATTATGTTAAGTGAAATAATCCACTCAGAGAAAGACAAGTATCACGTGATCTCACTCATAGGTGGAATCTAATGAACAAAATAAACTGAGGAACAAAATAGATCCAGAGACATAGAAGCATGGAACAGACTTTCAAGCGTTCCTTTCCTTCTGTCCTCTACTATCCAAGGACAGACTAGCTCATTTTACCCACCTCTGACCCAGGCCTCCAGTGAAGCAGCCATTGCCATCCTGGTGGGGAGAGGGGGCAGAGGGAGAAGCGAGGGCACAAAAGAAAATCTGAGCCCAACTGAGGCTCCAGGTTTTTAAATCTGGTCTGAATAGAGGGAATAGCAACAGAACCAAAAATTAACTCCTGCAACTTTTAGGCAAACAATGATGAGCTGATTTCAGGGAGCGAGACACCCATGATCTCACACTAATCACTATCAACCCTGCATTTCTTTATCATTCCTATGTGCAAGCATGTCCAAGTGCTTTAGTGGTTTTCTTTCCAGCACTGCCCTTTTCCAAAGGAGGAAAGGAGGGGAGAGGGAGGGACTGAGTGGGGAGGTAGGGAGGGAGCAAAGGAGGAAAAGGAGGAGGAAAGGAGGGAGGGAAAGAGAGAGGGAGAGGGAAAGAGGGGGGAAGGGGGAAGAAAAAGTAGGAGGAAAGGAAGGAGGGAGGAAAGAAAGAAAGAAAAAGGCAGAAGTCAGAGGTCTCTGCCCCCTGCAGGCCTGAGGCTGAGCTACTCTGGGCCCCTCTGGGGAAGAGTTTAGAGGCTCCATTCTCTCAGCTCACGGGGGAGCCACAAACAGCAGAAAAGGCTTTGTCTGAGTTCACAGCGTGACTCTGTGAGGCTCAATGAGAACAGTTTCCCACACTCAAACCTTCCCACTCTGGAGAGTGATGAAGGTTTGGGGCAGTATTCTTTCATTTATTGGGGTTTACCTGCAATTAATCAGAGAGGTTAATATCCACTGGGCTCTTATTACCCCCCTCCTTTCTATCTCTCCAAGCATAGCAATCAGGTCAGACTGGGGAAGCACCGTTTTTGAATCAGAGACAACTAGTTGTTGAATGTGCAGGTTGCAGTGCAGCTGTAGAGACGAACAGAATCCTGGTCTTGGTGAAGGTTTACTTAGTCCTTGGAGAATGCAGCTGCTTGGCAGGGCACAGCGAGCTCAGGGATGCTGGACCGAGGACCGTGACCGGGATGCTCAGGAGTCACCGGGTGGGATGCAGAATATCTGAATGTCCACACTAAGGCACTTGGGGTGAGCTTGCCAGTTACCTGTTCAAGGCTCAATCTCCTCTTGGTCACTATGAACAGAACCCCAAGTTTTTTCAAAGTGTCTTTATATCCATTTAAAACTATGGCCCGACTGGCATGGCTCAGTGGTTGAGCATGAATCTATGAACCAGGAGGTCACAGTTTGATTCCTGCTCAGGGCACATGCCCGGGTTGCAGGCTTGATCCCCAGTGTGGGGCATCCAGGAGGCAGCCGACCCATGATCCTCTCTCATCATTCATGTTTCTGTCTCTCCCTCTCTCTTCCTCTCTGAAATCAATACACCTATATTTTTAAAAACTACAGGCTTTCTCAGAAGGTCTCTGCAGGACCACTGAGATCCATGGCTCCCTGGCTACAGCTGTGTATTTGTAAGATGGCACCAGGGAATGTGGAGGCTGCAGGAGAGGGAAAGCTGAGAGCAAGGAAGCCAGCGATGTGCTTGTGAGATTTGGAGAGGAAGGAGGCAGTGAGGGTTTGACCCAAGGACATGGAGATGCAGGAGGAGCCGGTTGTGCAATGAGTACCTCCTGAATGGACTGACAGAGGCTGTGTGATGTAGAGGGAGACATTGCTGACTGATCCAGAGGGGATCCAAGAATGTAAGGGGACTGAACATTTTTCAGTCTTCCAAGGATTTCAAACAGACCTTTGCAGGTTCTGAGACAGTGTGGCCTCATCTCACATTCTGAGGTAGTCCTAGCTTCCGGAGCCAACAACAATAAAAATAACTGCGCTCATGTCACACTCTCCCCCTCAGGAACCCGGAGCGTGTTGTGTAGCTGTCTCAAGTTCGTCGCTGGGATGCCCTTACTCGGCAAAGAAGGGATGCGTGTGTCATCTCTCCCCATAGAGGGACAGACACACTGTCGTCTGGAGGTGTAGGGACCTGCTCCCAGGGCCCAGGCAAGTCAGGGACAGAGCAGGCTGGCCATCTGACCTGCCTCCAGCTGACCTGGGTTCCTCAAGGCCTGTAAGGCAGGGAAAACCCAATTGGGGTACTGCCACCCAATACATGCAGACCAGGACCAGAATGCATGCTCTGACCACTGATCTCTCTTCCTCTTCTTCTCCTTCTTCTTGTCCTTCTTCTTCTCCTTCTTCTTCTTCCTCTTCCTCTTCTTCTTCTTCTTCTTCTTCTTCTTCTTCTTCTTCTTCTTCTTCTTCTTCTTTGTCATGACACATTGCATTTCTCTCTGGAGGCTCTGGGGCCTTGATGTCTCACCGAAAGCTTGGAAATTCTGTATGGACAAGAGGAACGAGGTGTCCTGGCCTTTTTATCTTTATTTTTATTATTTGCAGACTGATGGGGCTGAGGAAGTACTGCGCCCCCTGGAGGGGTTCCTTCTTTGCGTGAGCTTCCACTTGGCTTTTAGGGGCTGGCTTTGCCTCCTCTGAAGACTCAGGTCTCCATCTCCAATTTTGTGTAACCTACATTTCAATTTGGTCCGATCTCAGACACAATTCCTTCCCCAGATCGCTCTTACAAACAATGGGGCATAACTGGTATATTTTAATCCCAAAGTGGCATCTGAAAGCATTCTGCAATGCCGCCAAGCCAGCACTTTTAGAAGCATCTGACGGTATTAATTTCAGTCTATTTCCTGAGGTTTGCAGGAAACGAAAAAGTAGAAAGTGCTGTGGCAAAAAATTTCAAGCTTCACAGGGGAAAAAAGGGAAGATTGACAGGAAACGAGGCTCGTCTAGGACAGCTTGGACGAGTTGCGCTGTTCTCTTTTCTGCCCATCAGCACAGGGGAAGGGAGAGCTAGGCCCTGAAATTGGCATGGCCTTGCCCTGACACTAGAGGTGGCCAATGACCTGGGCAGATATTCACGGGAGACCAGGCAGTGGGCCCTTTGGACTGGGGTGTGAGTCACGGCTGTGCCAGACTTTCCCATAAAATCAAAACTACATCTTATTTTTATTAGAGTAAAGACAAAAATGGAAGGAGACAATAAGATTAGTTTTTCTAAAGCCCGTGATTATGTTGTCCTCCTTGATTTCCCCACATCCCTTTTGCTTTCTACACTGGCATCTGATGTTTTGAATTCAGGTCTTTTTGGAAAGTAATTCCTTCTAAATGTCCCGAGAGCGATGATAATCTGAAGCAAATTCTTCCTCTAAGCACACCATCTTTCCTTCCCCCTATGAAAGCCCTTTCTTTGTCGAGTTTAATCTTTCTTTTGGTGATTCCAGAGCAAGTTTTTCCTTCCTTCTTCTCTTCTCTTCTCTTCTCTTCTCTTCTCTTCTCTTCTCTTCTCTTCTCTTCTCTTCCCTTCCCTTCCCTTCCCTTCCCTTCCCTTCCCTTCCCTTCCTTCCCTTCCCTTCCTTCCCTCCCTTCCTTCCTTCCCTTCCTTCCTTCCC
Organism: Pipistrellus kuhlii; assembly: GCF_014108245.1. NCBI lineage: Eukaryota > Metazoa > Chordata > Mammalia > Chiroptera > Vespertilionidae > Pipistrellus > Pipistrellus kuhlii. The sequence continues at coordinate 10,430,969 of NW_023425516.1, read as the reverse complement.
TCCCTTCCTTCCCTTCCTTCCTTCCCTTCCCTTCCCCTTCCTTCCCTTCTCTTCTCTTCTCTTCTCTCTCTCTCTCTCTCTCTCTCTCTCTCTCTCTCTCTCTCCCTTTCTTCCTTTCTTTCTTTCCTTTTTCTTTTTTTGTTTTTTTGAATTGAGGAGTTGACATTCAATATTGGTTTCCAGTGTCCAACAATGATTTTATGTTTGCATACACTGAGAAGTGCTGCCTCAGTAAGGAAGCCCAGCTTCCTGGTCACTCTGCAGGCGGTAGTCAGCCTTGCACTGGTGACCTGCTGATCTTGGCTGTTTCCTGCACCGCCATGTGGGGGCGGGGGCTACTGCCTGGGTCTCTTCCTGCTTCTCACCAGCAGGTGGACGCAGCCCTGCTCAGCACAGCAGCGTTTCCTGGGCGTTCACTAGTGAGCCCTGCACAGTCTTAGGGCTCTCCAGGAAGTATTACTATACTCCCTGGGGGGGAGGAGGGGAAGGAGGGGAGAGTGACCCTTAATGACTAAAATAGGAGCTGGGAAGGACACATGCCAAGTCTTCCATCCCCATGGCCTCTGCTGGGACATGGGCTTTAAAAATAAGGCCTGTCACTCCCCTCATCCCTAGCTGTCCTCGCATGTTGCCACAAGATGAGTGAGGGGCAGAGGACAAAGCCCGGAGATGCTGGTGGGTGTGTGGAGCTGAGGGGGAGACAGGGTTACGTGGCCTTTAGGGGAAGGCTAAGGCTTCATGGCGAACCCTGGAAAAGGCATGGGGGCCTTTCAGGCTGACCTCCCAGGCACCCACATTGTCATACAGGTAAGATTGCAAAGCAAGTTAGTAAGGCATTGGGGAGGGGAAACATGCAGAAGGCGCCCAGCCTGGGCTCAGCCTAGACACTGCACCCCCACCCCCACCCCCTCTCCCCCGCAGCTCTCTGTTACAGCCCAAGTGAGACTTTCTCTTTTCTTTTTTCAAATTTCTAGGTGCAAGACATGCCCAAATCCAAATGTCTTTTAACACGGATAGTGTAAAACCTGTTAGGACTTGTTGTTATTGGGAGAAGGTGAGAGTTGAGGGGGTGAGAAAACAGGCCACCTTGCTCCTGCTGCAACTTTTATTTTTTTTAATTAAAAAATATATTTTGTTGATTTTTTACTGAGAGGAAGGGAGAGGGATAGAGCGTTAGAAACATCGATTAGAGAGAAACATCAATCAGCTGCCTCCTGCACACTGCCTACTGGGTATGTGAACACAATCAAGGTACATGCCTTTGACTGGAATCGAATCTGGGACCCTTGAGTTCGCAGGCCAACGCTCTACCCACTGAGCCAAACCAGTTAGGGCTGCAACTTTTAATATAGATGGATTCAATGCAGCAAAACTTTTAGGAAAACCTCTTTCAAACATTTGGATTACACCCCAACCCCCAGTCTGTTATTATAATGATTCCCATGAGATAGCTGAGAAATAAAGGCTGCAAGATTCACCCAGGCTCCCCAGGCCAAGTGAGCGGAGACCCATTCACACAGCACGCTGTTCATTGTAGATTCCTCTACCAACTCTACTCGTTACTCTTCTTAGATCATCACCAGGAATCACAAGAGCAACTGGGCCAACCCAGTGAATGTCAGGACTAGAACAAGACATTTGAAAAGTTGCTGGGGTTCCCCCCAGCTTTGTTCCTCTCTGATGTGAGTCCAGATTAAGTCCATTATGTCACTGCGGTCACTTGGATGCTTGGCATCCCTGTGAGGAGCCACGATGATGTGTGAGACCCAGGGCAAGGGGCAGGGATGGCCTCAAGGTATCAGAAGAATGAAGGAGGGAGTGGATGAGTAATATCAGTCAGGAGTGAGTGGATACTTTAGAGCAAGCATGACAAACTCTTGGCCAAAAAAACGAGGCATGTGGCCCGCCTGCCGCGAGTTTGACATGCTTGCAGAGGGCAAGGCTTCCCCTGGAACCTTGAAAACTTTAACATTCTGGTGAGTTAACATTTCTGTGGCTCCTGTCCCACCTCCTTGCTCCAGCTCTGGGTCAGTGAGTCTTGGGGTGTTGGTTATTGGCACAGATGCCAAAGATCATTTAAGGGGGGAAATGGAAAGCTTTATTTGAGCTAAAAGGTAAGCTTGGGTTTGGCCTATGGATATGAGCACGATAGATGGGTCTCTTCCTCTGAATGCCATGTTGTGAGACACGCAAAGGCATTTGCTAAGTCCCAAGCACAGGAGGCGAAATCCGGGGGCCTGGGAGAGGCAGTGATGAGTCAAAAAAAAAGAGACAGTGAGGGAACGGTCAAGGTCAGGGTCTGAAGAAGTAGCTTTCAGGATTCTGAACACGATTTTAATGCGCTGGTGTCAAGGCGAACTTTCCAGAGCAGAGATGGACCACTCTGTCTTCTGTTTTGAGGGATAATTCAGAATCCTGACTTCCATTGATTATCTTTGATACTGTTCTCTCTTATCAATGAGCCTAGGCCCTAGGGCAGTGGTCAGTGGTCGGCAAACTCAAATATCAATAGGACAACGATTGAAATTTCTTTCTTTTTTTTTTTTTAATGCTTTTTTTCTTTTTTAAAAAAAATATATTTTATTGATTTTTCTTACAGAGAGGAAGGGAGAGAGATAGAGAGCTAGAAACACCGATGAGAGAGAAACATCGACCAGCTGCCTCTTGCACACCCCCTACCGGGGATGTGCCTGCAACCAATGTACATGCCCTTGACCGGAATCGAACCTGGGACCTTTCAGTTCGCAGACCTACGCTCTACCGCTGAGCTAAACCAGTTTCGGCTGAAATTTCTTTTGAGAACCAGATTTTTTAAACTTAAACTTCTTCTAATGCCAATTCTTCAAAATAGACTCACCCAGGTCCTGGTGTTTTGTGGAAGAGCCACACTCAAGGGGCCAAAGAGCCGCGGTTTGCTGACCACTGCCCTTACCCATTGCAGCTACAGTTCATTTGTTAAGCTTAGTGGGGAAGCCTAATGAGATATGGAGATGGAACACGGAGCCTAAGATGGACAAGAGAGGCTAGGACAGGTCTCCCAGTCCGCCAGTGATGGAATTAATTGTCTCCGTTCTGTGAGCCCTGGTGTGAATTGCTCCTATTTGGGGCCCAAAGAAAATAATTTAAAAAGCTGAAACCTTTTGAGATGAACAAGTGGCAGCTTTTCCCCCTTCTCATTTCAGGCCTGCAGAGCGTTAGTCCCGCATGCTTGCAAGAGACCTTTTCCATCATAAATCAGGAAACCCTCAGTCGTTAAGGATTATTTCACAGACTTTTTCTGAAAGCAAAAGAAAAATGGGAAAGGTAGAAACTTGATGTTTGCCAAATGCCTGCCCTTCAGAGCATGTGCTTTTCAGTCGGAGTCTTTCCCTCCGAAGTCTTCCCTTCCTTCCTACTCTCTGCCACCCTCTGACTCCCTAAGCCTTGGCTCCCTCACACCTACCCCCCACTTTGGAATTCTGGTGTGAGCTCCAAACTTCCTTCCTTTTCTTTTTCTTCCCCCCATCCCCCCACATCAGATGATTCTGTTAGAACCCAGGGAGACACCAGGCACCATCTAGCACGAATGGATTAGAGCCTCTAAGACCACACAATGAAAGAGGAGAAGTGAGCGGCTGGATGCAGCAGCCACACTACCCACCATGCTCTTCCCATTAAAGTTATTGGAACATAAATAAAATGGAAAACACTCTTCTTCTGTCAAACTAGTCATATGTCAAGTGCCCAGTGGACGAATGGGGCTAGCTAGTGGCCGCTGTACTAGACAGTGTCCATTTTATGGACAATTTCTAACATCCCAGAAAGTTCTATTGGGTAGTACAGGCCTGGTCTCTCAATTGGTTTTAAGCTGGCACTGTACTATCGATAGAATAAGAAAAAGATGGCAGTAAGGGCCTTTCCCCTTATGAAGGATGGCCACAGAAATGATCAGACCTTAGTGTGATAACAAGAATACTTTTAAATTGAGCAAGCCAGGGATAACTTCACAGAATTAGTGGTGTTCCCATTTATGTCTCTAAACCCTGAAGAAAAGTTAATAAATTTAGATCCTTTTGGAAATAAACGAATGGAACCTGACTGCTGTGGACTGAGTTGCATTCTTATGTTCAAGCCCTAACCTCTGATGTGACTGTACCTGGGATAGGGCCTTTGAAGGGGTGAGTGATAAAGATTATATAAGGTCCTAAGGATGGCACTCTAATGGGTTAGGGCCAGTCCCCTATGAGAAGAGGGGGAGACACCAGCGCTCTCCCTTCACCATGTAAGGACACATCAAAATGGCCAACTGTAAGCCAGGAGGAAAGTTCTCACAGAAGGCAACCATGCTGGAACCTGACCTTGAACTTCTAGCCTCCAGAACTGTTGTTTTATATTCTGTTATGGCAGCCCACCGCCTAATTCAATAACCTTGTATTTGAATTGCCACTTTTAATAATGGCTAACATGTGTATAGTATTTTCAAAAGTGATTTTATGGTTCTTATTTACTTTTCTCAAGTGCCCCGGAGGCTGGTATGAATATTGTGATTTCAAAGATGAAGGGAAAAGAGTCCTGAGAATTCTCAGATAATCAAGGGTCAGAGTAGTCTAGAAGCCAGGTCTTCTGCCTCCTAGAGCTGTGCTGTAGCTGGACTGTTTTAGAGATGATAGTGATTGCCCCATATACACTGCCCCTGGGCAGCTCTGAGCACAAGGACTCATCTATAACTACTCTCACTTAGAGTCTGCCCAGCAGAAATAACTGAGATTCTGGACACATGGGGATCAGTATTGCACACTCAGCAAGGAATTTGTGTCCAGACTATTACAAATATTTTTTTATAAGTGTGTTTAAAAAAAGTAAGAGACATTGACAAAGGACATGAACAAGAAATCTGCAGAAGAGAAAATTAAAATAGCCAATAAGCACTTTTAAACATGTAACCCTGTTAGTAAAAAAGAAAATGTATTGCTCTAGCTCCATGGTCAGCAAACTGAGGCTCTCGAGCCACATGCAGCTCTTTGGCCCCTTGAGTGTGGATCCTCCACAAAATACCACGGCCTGGGTGAGTCTATTTTGAAGAAGCGGTATTAGAAGAAGTTTAGGTTTAAAAAATTTAGCTCTCAAAAGAAATTTCAATCATTGTACTGTTGATATTTGGCTCTATTGATTAATGAGTTTGCTGACCACTGCTCTAGCCCGTTTGGCTCAGTGGAAAGAGTGTCAGCCTGCAGACTGAAGTGTCCTGGGTTTGATTCGGTCAAGGGCACATGCCTGGTTTGAGGGCTTGATCCCCTGTAAGGAGTGTACAGGAGGCAGCCAATCAATGATTCTTTCTTATTATTGATGTTTCTATCTCTCTTTCCCTCTCCCTTCTTTTCTGAAATCAATAAAAATATATTAAAAAAGAAAATATGTTCAAAAAGGTGATTTGTATACCTATCAATTACGAAAATTTTTTTTATATATCTCAGGAACCTCTGAAGGTCAAGGGTAGAGCTGGGGTGTGACATCACAGCCTGGGGCCAGGCACAGCACTCACCCGGTGGTAAACAGAGTCAGATTGGAAATTGAGATCTCAAATTCAACAGTGTGCAAAGGTCGGGGCAACTCCCTCAGCTGTGCCTCTACTCCTCTGAAGCAGGTGTCACCACTCCTCTATACTCCCCTCCCACACACACACTTAACATCTCAGAAAATAAAACAAAACTAAACTGAAAAATAGTTTTTAAAGTAATTAATGGTAGGCTCAGGCAATTGTTTTCCTGGGTCTCCAGAAAGCCTGGCATTGTGAAAAGTGCTTTGTTTGTTTTATAGGGATAAAAAGAACAAAAAAATGTAATTAGTGTTTCATGAGTCACTCAGCTGACACACACCTTTTTCCTTTAAAAAAAAAAAACCACACAAACAACTGAGACACCTTCACATTAGATATCTCTGCCTTCCCGGCTTCCTTCCTGCTTCCCACGCTGGTTTCAAGGCCCTCTCAGATCTTCAGACACGTTGTGTGATTAGATATTCAACCTTATAGTCATCTTCTTAAAATGTGTCTCTTTTAGATTCTTTGGATGTCAGCTGACGTAACCATTTGAGTGAGTGGATGTCTATTGAGCAACTATGGCGTTAGATGCTTGTTTCTCTACTTATTTTATTTGACTTTATTCGATTCTTATGACAATCCTTCATTTCAGTCTTACTAAGAATCATAAATAGATGCAAATGGACACAGTTCAAGGGACTGCTTTTTGACTTTCAAAACGATATCCTTCAAAACAGATGCAATTATTAACATCACCCTCCTTGCAGAATTAAGAAAACTGAATCCCAGAAAAAGTTGCTTGTTCACGTGTATAAGGTTATAATCTACTAAACAGAGCCAGGATTTGAACACTTTGCTGGGACTCCAAGTTCTGGGTTGCAATCCCAGACCTGCCACCAGTAATGTGTGAGTCTCCTTGCAGAAGGATAAGAAGGAGGAGGAGGAGGAAGAGAAGGAGGAGGAGGGAGAAAGAACAGAAGAGACATTTGTGTTTACCCTTTTTCTTTTCCTGCTTCTCTCTGGACAACAACTTAAGGGATGACCAACGGGAAAGAGATCAGTGAGCCAAAAATATCCTATTGAACCACATGCTTCCCTTGGGTTCTGACTCTGTTCTCTGAAAGGCTAGCATATTTTAACCAGCCTGTGTTTTTATAATTATGTCTATTATACACAAAGAATAGGGATCTGAAAAGGCATACAAAGTCAAAAAGCAGTCCTCGGAACTGTGTCCATGGGTATTACTTTGAAATGGTCTTCATTTGGAGACAAAAGCACCTCCTGTTCACAGGGTGGGGTGCCAGCATTTTTCCTCCTAGCTCCGGGCCTGGGCAGATAGGTTTTACATCTGGAAGGACAGCCATCTCTTTGCTCCAGTGATGATTCAGACTTTAGTGACACTATAAGGGGTTGCACTTGAGCTGGATCCCAGAGGAAAGACATACTTTGGGTATTGTTCAGAAGGTGGTGTGGGCTGTGTTGAAGGGGTTGAAGTTCAAGGTTCAGTACATGCAGGCATGACACTCCTCTTTTTGAGAGGGGGAAAGGAAATAGAACAGAAAGTAGGGAAATAGAACAGAAAATAGAACAGAAATTAGAAATAGCAGGAATAGAAAATTTGTCAATAGGCAGGGTGGGGGCAGTATAGAGAACAGACGTTGGCCTTAGGCTGTTTGGGATGGGAGTCTGGCTCTGCCACTTGCCAGCTCTTGGCCAGCCATTCACTTAACCTCTAAAGTTTACTGTGTTTTTGTTTGTTTGTTTGTTTTTAAAATATATTCTTTATTGATTTTTTACAGAGAGGAAGGGAGAGGGATAGAATTAGAAATATCAATGAGAGAGAAACATTGATCAGCTGCCTCCTGCACACCTCCTATTGGGTATATGCTTGCAACCAATGTACATGCCCTTGACTGGAATCAAACCCAGGACCCTTGAGTCCACAGGCTGATGCTCTATCCATGAGCCAAACCAGTTAGGGGTAAACTTTAGTTTCCTCATCTATTATGAGGAACTCAATTATTCAACATAGGATTGCCATGTGGGATAAAGAAAGAAAAAAAAAATTCTGCCCTACCTGGGTTGGTTCAAAGGATAGAGCATCAGCCTGTGGACTGAAGGGTCCTGAGTTCAATTCCAGTCAAGGGCATGTGCACAGTTTGTGGGCTCAATCTCTGATAGAGAACATGCAGAAGGCAGCGATCAATGATTCCCTCTCATCCTTGATGTTTCTATCTTCCTCTCCCTTCCTCCCTGAAATCAATCAATCAATCAATCAATCAATAAAAAGGAAAAAAGAAGAAAAAATCCTAAGTGGCTTCTAGCACAAAACCTCAAACAATGTTAGTCAGGATGAGCAGGGCATAAGGAATCTTGGCCATTGCCTTCCGGGAAAGCTACCGAATGTTGTGAACACGGGAATGATGATTTTTGAGCAATAGCAGAGTGCCATTGAACTCAGACAGAGACAGGAGGAGAGTTTGCAGGTCATTTTGATGATCTGGGTATGAGGTAATTGGGTCATGGCTTGGAATGATATGAACGAGGATAAAAGGGAAAGAGTAAATGTGACAGTCACTTCAGAATTTAGAAATCTAGACAATCAAGGCGACAAAAGAGAGAGCTGAATAACGGATGATGCCCAGTAGTTGGCTTGACCTACTGAAATAGTGGCATCATTGAACAAACCGAGCCACTGGCTTTGGGGGGGGGGGGGGCATCCACTTGAGATCTATTTATTAATTTTGAGGGTTGGGTGAAGCATCCACATGGAACTCTCTGGGTGGGCATTGGAAGTATTTGCTCACTGAGTGACTGTACTTACTGTTTGAAGGTCCATACTTATTCCCTAAACTTCACTTATGAATGAATTACATTCCTTCCCTATTTTATAGCTCCGATGGTATGTTTACTTAATATTTTACTTTAATTTGACTTAAACTGATTTATGTGGCTTCATTTAAGCAACAGTATCCATGAAATCTCAGGCTTTATGTGCTAGTTATAGTTTGTCTAATGTACATTAAAATAAGATCGTAACTGTCAAAATAGAAGTATTTATCCATATACTAGTACCTCCTAAAAACCATTCCTGGTACCATCATAGCTATACATATGTTTTGTGAAACGTGGATAAAAATGAAAATGAAAGCCATGAGAAGTGCTGATTTTCTCATGGAAATAGACTAGCAAAAAGATCAGGAAGTGAAAGAGAGGGGGAAGAAAGTAACTAGCGAAGTAGCTAGCAAAGAAAGAAAAAAGCATAGGGGAACCCAGACAATATAATGGCATAGCAGTAGGTAGGGGCAGGGTGAGAGGAGGTGAGGTAAGCAAAATTCAAAGAAAAGGTGGTAACAATGCTAATATCTAGAAGAATACATTTCTCAAAAGGCCACAGTACCAAGAATTTCATAACACAAGGAGGGTCAGATTCTGGGTATATTTTGAAAATATAAAAAATATGTCAAAGTAAAGTCAGCATGCATGATTTGTTGAAGGATTCAATGTAGGGTATGAAAGAAAGAGAAGAGACAATAATATAGTATTTCCCAGGCTGTCAGCCTGAGCCATGGGGACTCTGTCGCCGCTATTAATTGAGGTATGGAAAATTATGGGTCGCTCAAGTTTGGGGTGAGGGAAGATCAGAAATTCCATTTGCACTGTTTGAGATGTAGATTACTTTTTTGGGAAGATTTAGAGCAAACAGTAGGATAAATGGGTCTGGAGTTCAGGGCTCAGGATCAGCCAACAGATAAAATCAGGGAGCTGATAAATATAGGTCATAACTACATTTACAAAACGAAATGTTCTTATTGTAATGGTTGGAATGGGTGTGGTTATGCTAGGTAACAACTATTCCCCACCTGCCAAATCTTAGTGGCTCATGACTTCAATATTTTCCCTTCCTGTTTATGTTATTTGCCCACTGTGGGTCGGCTGTGTGCTCTGCTTCATGTCCCCTCACTCCAGGACTCAGGCTGGCAAAGCAGACAGAGGTGAAAGAGCTCCGGGCAGACTTACATCAGCAGTGGGATGTTCTGGCTCAGAAGATATGTATGGTTTCCACTCACAATCACTGGCCAGAGTAGCCACACAGCCTCCTCCCTCCCTTGTGGGTCCCTGAAAATGCCTTTTTTGAAACCCCATAAGAGCTCCACTTCCCCCAGCAATAAGCATCTATAATGATAATAATAAAAGGGTACCCACCATCCAGAACTGAAATATCATTGCTGACATGTACACATAAGGAACTGTTTGACATTGAAATTGGGTCTCAAAAGAACTGGTGGCCCAGAGAGCTCACTACAGACAGGTTCATATGCCTTTCAGCATAACGATTATTTCTTGTCTCATTTTTTATTCTTATAAGTATATTTACAGTAGGACATGATCTCACTCATCTAGGGGAAATGGTGAACAACATAAACTGACCCAGAGATAAGAGCCATGCGTCAGGCTGTTGGGCCTCAAAAGGAGGGTGGGGATAAAAGGGAGAGATCAACTAAAGGACTATGTGCACACATATGAGCCTAACCAGTGGTCAAGGACTATTGAGGGGTGGGAGCATGAGTGGGAGGGTGGGGGATTGGAATGGGGGGTTGAGGACAAATATGTGATACCTTAATCATTAATGAAATTCATTTTATTTATTTATTTTTATTTTTATTTTTTTTAAATCAATCTTTATTGTTCATATTATTACACAGGTTCCTCGTTTCTTCCCCCCTCCACCAGGTTCCCACCCCACCCTCTGCCCCCTCATCCTCATCCATTGGTGCACAGTTTATGTTCAGTCTCTTCCTCCCTCCCTTTCCCCGATAGTAAATCCCTTTTCAGATAGCAAATCTGTTACTTAGCATTTTCTCATATCAATAATACCTCCACATGCCAAATGATACACTTCACACAAAAGGCATTTCCTAATAGGACAACCAGCCTCATCCAGGCCCCACCCAAGGCACTCACAGATCAACACCCCAGGACTATACTAACTCAACACATCCAGATCTAAGCCTTCATCACTTGATTCAGCAGACTCTCAAGTTCCCGCAAAAGTTTCCAGCCATGTCTGAGAGGCAGCCGTGGGGCAGGGGCAGGTGAGGAGCGAGCTGTTTTGGGCCAGGCTGCTCCGGGCCTGGCCTCTGTTGCTCTGGTTTGTTCCACAACCAGCTGCTCCGTGTCTGGTCACTGCCGCTCCTGACCCAGTTGCTCTGGACTTGGCTGTTGCTGCTACAGGCCTGGCCACACCCGACTCGGCTGCTCTGGGCCCAATTGCTCCAGGCCCGGCCGCTCCAGGCCTGGCTGCTCCCAGCCTGTCAGCCGCTGCTCCTGGCCTGGCCGCACCAGACCCGGCTGCTCCGGGCCTGGCCGCTCCCAGCCTGGCAGCCGCTGCTCCGAGCCTGGCCACTCCCAGCCTGGCAGCCACTGCTCCGGGCCTGGCCGCACCAGACCCGGCTGCTCCGGGCCTGGCCGCTCCCAGCCTGGCAGTCGCTGCTCTGGGACTGGTCACTGCCACTCCCCACCTAGTTGCTCTGGACTTGGCTGTTACTGCTACAGGCCTGGCCACACCCGACCCGGCTGCTCTGGGCCCGGTTGCTCCGGGCCCGGCCGTTCCGGGCCTGGCTGCTCCCAGCCTGTCAGCCGCTGCTCCGAGCCTGGCCACTCCCAGCCTGGCAGCCACTGCTCCGGGCCTGGCCGCACCAGACCCGGCTGCTCCGGGCCTGGCCGCTCCCAGCCTGGCAGTTGCTGCTCCGGGTCTGGTCACTGCCACTCCCGACCTAGTTGCTCTGGACTTGGCTGTTGCTGCTACAGACCTGGCCACACCCGACCCGGCTGCTCTGGGCCCGGTTGCTCCGGGCCCGGCCACTCCGGGCCTGGCTGCTCCCAGCCTGTCAGCCGCTGCTCCTGGCCTGGCCGCACCAGACCCGGCTGCTCCGGGCCTGGCCGCTCCCAGCCTGGCAACCGCTGCTCTGAGCCTGGCCACTCCCAGCCTGGCAGCCACTGCCCCGGGCCTGGCCGCACCAGACCCGGCTGCTCCGGGCCTGGCCGCTCCCAGCCTGGCAGTTGCTGCTCCGGGTCTGGTCACTGCCACTCCCGACCTAGTTGCTCTGGACTTGGCTGTTGCTGCTACAGACCTGGCCACACCCGACCCGGCTGCTCTGGGCCCAGTTGCTCCGGGCCCGGCCACTCCGGGCCTGGCTGCTCCCAGCCTGTCAGCCGCTGCTCCTGGCCTGGCCGCACCAGACCCGGCTGCTCCGGGCCTGGCCGCTCCCAGCCTGGCAGCCGCTGCTCCGAGCCTGGCCACTCCCAGCCTGGCAGCCACTGCTCCGGGCCTGGCCGCACCAGACCCGGCTGCTCCGGGCCTGGCCGCTCCCAGCCTGGCAGTCGCTGCTCTGGGACTGGTCACTGCCACTCCCCACCTAGTTGCTCTGGACTTGGCTGTTACTGCTACAGGCCTGGCCACACCCGACCCGGCTGCTCTGGGCCCGGTTGCTCCGGGCCCGGCCGTTCCGGGCCTGGCTGCTCCCAGCCTGTCAGCCGCTGCTCCGAGCCTGGCCACTCCCAGCCTGGCAGCCACTGCTCCGGGCCTGGCCGCACCAGACCCGGCTGCTCCGGGCCTGGCCGCTCCCAGCCTGGCAGTTGCTGCTCCGGGTCTGGTCACTGCCACTCCCGACCTAGTTGCTCTGGACTTGGCTGTTGCTGCTACAGACCTGGCCACACCCGACCCGGCTGCTCTGGGCCCGGTTGCTCCGGGCCCGGCCACTCCGGGCCTGGCTGCTCCCAGCCTGTCAGCCGCTGCTCCTGGCCTGGCCGCACCAGACCCGGCTGCTCCGGGCCTGGCCGCTCCCAGCCTGGCAGCCGCTGCTCCGAGCCTGGCCACTCCCAGCCTGGCAGCCACTGCTCCGGGCCTGGCCGCACCAGACCCGGCTGCTCCGGGCCTGGCCGCTCCCAGCCTGGCAGTTGCTGCTCAGGGTCTGGTCACTGCCACTCCCGACCTAGTTGCTCTGGACTTGGCTGTTGCTGCTACAGACCTGGCCACACCCGACCCGGCTGCTCTGGCCCCGGTTGCTCCGGGCCCGGCCACTCCGGGCCTGGCTGCTCCCAGCCTGTCAGCCGCTGCTCCTGGCCTGGCCGCACCAGACCCGGCTGCTCCGGGCCTGGCCGCTCCCAGCCTGGCAGCCGCTGCTCTGAGCCTGGCCACTCCCAGCCTGGCAGCCACTGCTCCGGGCCTGGCCGCACCAGACCCGGCTGCTCCGGGCCTGGCCGCTCCCAGCCTGGCAGTTGCTGCTCCGGGTCTGGTCACTGCCACTCCCGACCTAGTTGCTCTGGACTTGGCTGTTGCTGCTACAGACCTGGCCACACCCGACCCGGCTGCTCTGGGCCCAGTTGCTCCGGGCCCGGCCACTCCGGGCCTGGCTGCTCCCAGCCTGTCAGCCGCTGCTCCCGGCCTGGCCGCACCAGACCCGGCTGCTCCGGGCCTGGCCGCTCCCAGCCTGGCAGCCGCTGCTCCGAGCCTGGCCACTCCCAGCCTGGCAGCCACTGCTCCGGGCCTGGCCGCACCAGACCCGGCTACTCCGGGCCTGGCCGCTCCCAGCCTGGCAGTCGCTGCTCTGGGTCTGGTCGCTGCCACTCCCCACCTAGTTGCTCTGGACTTGGCTGTTACTGCTACAGGCCTGGCCACACCCGACCCGGCTGCTCTGGGCCCGGTTGCTCCGGGCCCGGCCACTCCGGGCCTGGCTGTTCCCAGCCTGTCAGCCGCTGCTCCGGGCCTGGCCGCACCAGGCCCGGTTGTTCCGGGCCTGGCCGCTCCCAGCCTGGCAGCCACTGCTCCGGGCCTGGCCGCACCAGACCCGGCTGCTCTGGGCCCAGTTGCCCCAGGCCCGGCTGCTCCGAGCCTGGCCGCACCTGGGCTGGATGCTTTGGGCTTGGCTTCTGCTGTTCTGGGCCTGGCTGCTCCCAACCCGGCTGCTCTGGGCCTGGCTTCTTCGGGCCCGGCCACTCCGGGTCTGGGTGTTCCTGGACTGGCCACCCTGGGCTTGGCCGCCTCTGCCTCAAGCCTGGCTGCCCCTGCCCCAGGTCTGGCTGCTCCAGTGCTGGCCGTTGATGCTCTGGTTCTGGCCGCTGCTGCTCTGGGGCCTGGCCGCTGCTGCTCCGGGTCCGGCTGCCACTGCCTTGTGCCTGGCCACTCTAGGTCTGGTCGCCGCTGTTCCAACATTCTGTCCCTTTTTCTTTCTTTCTTACTTTCTTTTTTTTTAAAAATGCATTTATGTTGCAATGTTGGCTGGTGAGTTGAGTTCTGACTTAGTCTTTGATTTTTCAAGATATACTTTGCATTCTTTCTTAAGTAATTTTACTATCATTTGCTCTCACTTGATTTCTTCACATTGAGAACTTCTATTGTTTCTTCCTTCCCGTCCTGGAATCTCAGCAGGTTGGCCTGTGGCACCCCTTTGTTCTCCGTGGGCTCCTGCGCTGCTTCAGCCTGTCGCTGGGGTTGGCGCCGCCCAGGAAGCATCCCCGGTCCTTGGCTCTGTTGCCTGCGTTCAGCGGTCGAGGGCTCAGGGGCACCACCCCCCCTGGAGGCCCCGTCGCCCGGCTCCTTGCTGGCACCCGGCTGGCAGGTGTCCAGCGGGGGCTCCTGCTCCTCGTCGCGATCCTCCAGTCTGGAGCTTTCTTTCTCTCTCCCGCTAGGGGAGTCCAGGATCAGAGTCAACAGACTGTCCTCTGCGCGCAGTGTGCGCGACTCCGGGGGCTCGGCCTTTCGCCGCGCTCCCAGGACTCCACCTCACAGCCCCGTCTCCCCCTGCCCAGCCTGGGTCCCCAGGGACTGGCCCAGACCGGGAGTTCGGGGCGGTCCGGTCTGAGGCTCAGCGCCACCGGAGGCTTTGTTTCTTCTGGCTAGGGTAATCCAGCATCAGAGTCAACATTCAGTCCTCTGGGCACAAAGCGCACGACTCCGGGGGCCCCCGCCTTTCGCGCCGTCCCCGGGATTTTGCCTCACAGCCCCGTCTCCCCGTGCCCGGGCCTGGGTCCCCAGGGACTGGCCCAGACCGGGAGTTCGGGGCGCTCCATTATGAGGCTCAGCGCCGCCGGAGGCTTTGTTCCTTCCGGCTAGGGTAATCCAGCATCAGAGTCTACATTCAGTCCTCTGCGCACAAAGCGCGCGACTCCGGGGGCCCCCGCCTTTCGTTTTTCCCCTGGGATTCAGCCTCCCAGCCCCGTCTCCCCCTGCCGGAGCCTGGGTCCCCAGAATCTGGCCCATAATGGGGCTCAGCGCTGCCAGTTCGGGGGTTCAGCCCAGGCTGGGGGTTTCATTTCCTTCCTGCTAGGAAACGCCAGGCAGCACCCAGCCCTCTCCTCCTCTCCGGCTGCGACCTCTCGGTGCGCGCGAACGTGCGAGCACGCAGCATGTCTCCGTACCTTAGGCTCTTTTTTCAGCTCCTCTGACTTTCCCTCTGGCTTTCTCCCACCTTCCTATTGTAGAGTTTTCAGTCAGTCGACCACCTGTAGGTCTGGGCAATGTCCACTCTACATTTTAGTTGTATTCCATTGAAATTGTTGTGAGCTGCTGCGGTTAGGTGTCTACCCGAGCAGCCATCTTGGATCCTCTAATGAAATTCATTTTAAAAAGAAAATAAAAAATTAAATAAAATAAAAAACAAAAGGGTAATATGCTAATTAGACTGACATCTTCTGGACATCATTCTGGACATCCTTACTGACAAAGCTGGGGCAGGAGGGAAGCCAGCCAGGTCCTGAGTGCTGGAGGGAAGCTTGTGTTGTCAATCAGTGGAAGGAAGGCCTACTCTTGCAGGAATTTTCGTTTATCAGGCCTCTAGTTGAGAACAAGAGCTTCAGCTCTCAGGGGACAAGAACTGGGTTGAAGAGCTGCGACTTTGTATTGTCTGGGCCAGCCTCTTAACCTAGGTTTCCTCACCTGAATAGGGGGCTGTTGGGAAGATTAAATAACATACTTCCCAGTCCAGGTCATGTGAGGAGCATTCACTGGGGCAGTTAGCATTGGCATGCTAGTAGGAGGATGAATTGCTAGCGCCATTTTGGAAAACCATGGCCATATCTACAAAAGCTGAACATGTGTGTAACATACGATTCAACATTACAAACACACGTTTGCCCTTGAGAGCCTGTGAACATATTTTACCAAAAGGCATGTCCTGGAATGCTAATGGCAGTCCCCAACAGGAAACCACTCAGTTCCATCAGCAAGCTGTGGTATGTGTGTATAAACATAGTCACACGTTTCTGCAGCCTAGCAATCAGAGAGAAACAAGCAATGTGTGTGAATCTCACAAATTGTGTTGAGGAAAGAAGACAGACACTTAGCAAACACATTCCCTGTGATTCCACTTATATCATGGACATGAGCAAAACCAAGCTCTGCAGATGGGAGCTTGGACCATGGTTGCTCTTGGGAAGAAAGAGGTGAGTTTCTGGGAGGAGACAGAGGTAGACTTCAGGGGTGCAGGAGATGTTCTGTGATCGGTGCAGTAATGTGTGTCCTCCCTATGAGGAAATTGATCAACCTGCACATTCATGATGTGTCTTTTCATTAAAAGTGTAAGTTTATTTTCCCCCTAGCTGGTTTGGCTCAGTGGATAGAGCGTTGGCCTGCACACTAAAGGGTTTCAGGTTTGATGCCTGCCAAGGGCACAGGCCCGGGTTGTGGGCTCGATCCCCAATAGGGGAGGGGGGGCATACAGGAGGCAGCCAATCAATGATTCTCTCTCATCATTGATGTTTCTATCCCTCCTTCCCTCTCCCTTCCTCTCTGAAATCAATAAAAAAAATATATTTTAAAAATATTTTTAAAAAGTCTAAGATTTTTTAAGGAACATAGTAAGATCAGGTGTATTATAGTCGGCAAGTAAAACTAAGCTACTTGACTGGGTGGAGACACCGGATCTCACTTGCTTTTGAATTGCCAATTGCTGTTTCTTTTGCTGAGGGGCTGGCTCCAGCCTCAGAGTAAGCTCCTGTGTAAATAGAATGTGTCTCCTCTTGGCTTGATTGGCAGTTCAGACATGTGTCCTTACACTGCCATTGTAATTAGATTGGTGGAGAACCCAGAAACTCTAGGTTTGTCTCTTGATTGCTGGTTTTTTGTTTTTTTTTTAAAAAGCAACATGTATTTATGAATATGATGGTTGCCTTGGCTTGGAGGAAGCCATGCTCACTACAGTTAGAGGCTAACCTTAACAGGTTAATTAGGTGACTGTGATGCTAAGCAAAGAGGTACAATGGGGCAAAATTGCCCCCAGTCCTCTACCTTTTCTTTGGAGTCAATCAGTAACAAACAGGGCTCCTGGACCCTGAGAACTAGCCTTGAATTGAAGAGCTCCAGCAAAAAAACAGAAAAACAAAACAAAACATAAACACACACACACACACACACACACACACACACACAAAAAAAAAAAAAAAAAAAAAACCACAAAAAACAATGGAAGTCCTTGCCAATTTGATAAGGCAATCTGCGGTTCCCTCCTGCTTGATGAGTTCTTCTTTTACTGCAGCTGGTTTGAAGTGATGTAGGAACTCTCATCATTACTAGAAATAAACAGCCCAGATCCAGCAGGGCTTAGCCAGGAAGGGCAAATGTGCATCCAGGAAACACTTGTGTCCCTGGTGTGGTTGGTTGCTTGGGGATCATGGATCAGGACCTTTTGTGACCAGGATTTGTTCTCTCCCTTTGTCCACTCTGACCAGTCAGGATTCATCCTGGATTGTCTCAACTAGATCATTTTAGTTTATTTAAAAAATATATTTTATTGATTTTTTTTTTTTTTTACAGAGAAAAAGGTTGGAGGGATAAAGAGAAGCATCAATCAGCTGCCTTCTGCACACATCCTACTAGGGATGTGCCCACAACCCAGGTACATGCCCTTGACCAGAATCAAACCTGGGACCTTTCAGTCCGCAGGCCAACACTCTATCCACGGAGCCAAACCGGTTGGGACTCAAGTAGAACATTTTAGTTTTGCCTAATTAGAAAGTGTCTTTTTATGTATGTATGTAAGAATTGCCTTTCTCTTAAGCATTTTTACTTAAACCAAGGTAGGCCATTGGAATCCCATTTTCTCCCTGATAAACTAGAAGGCATTTGCAATGTCTATGGAGACTTCAACTCAAATCTATACACCTGACAAATATGCTTCTCAAATATTAGTCACCATGTTATTGGTGAAAGTGGGGGTCTCTTTTCCCCACCGAGTGCTTGGGGGCAGGGTCCTTACGATACTTGGAGAAGAATTTTCTGAGACCCTCAGGGGAAGAGGAGTGCTTTTGATTTGCATGGACTCACATCTCGGGGACTCCACCGTCCCATTCCCTGCATTCAGCCCTGGATGATGTGCTGCTGGGGAGTTTGCAGAGCTAGAAGTAGAGCCAGCATCTGTTCCACAGTGGAGCGGAGTCCCATCCAGCATCAGGCTAGTTGCAGTCCATTAGTCCACTGTGTGGGGTCCACATGCCATGAGCCCCGTGGGCAAATGCAGGAGAGCAGGAGGGTGAGAGCCCCTGAGAACCCAGGAGCCCAAGAGGACAAGACAGCAAACTCCTTGGTTTAGAATACATGTGTCAAACACAAGGCCCGCGGGCCAAATCCGTCCCGCCAGGCCTTGCAATGTGGCCCGCACCGCGCTGTCATCACTGCACTCCGCTGCGTTTCCATCACAATGACAGTTTATGACTGTTCAGTAAACCATTCGGCCCGCGATTTAGGCTGGATTTTAGATTTTGGCCCCTTCTCTGATTGAGTTCGACACCCCTAGTTTAGAACATTAAATATCTTGAATCTTCCTGCACTTGTAGTGGCCATGTCTGTTCTGGTCAATGACCTGGTCCCAGGTGTGGCTGACAGAGAGTATCTTCCCTATTTACCTAGCCCAGTGGTCAGCAAACTCATTAGTCAACAGAGCCAAATATCAACAGTACAACGATTGAAATTTCTTTTGAGAGCCAAATTTTTTGAACTTAAACTTCTTCTAACTCCACTTCTTCAAAATAGACTCGCCCAGGCTATGGTATTTTGTGGAAGAGCCACACTCAAGGGGCCCAAGTGCTGCATGTGGCTCGTGAGATACAGTTTGCCAACCAAGAATCTAGACTTTACTGGGCATGCGTCTCTTCTCCTTCTGTCCAGTCTCTCCCTCCATCCATCTGTAGGAAGAGGCTGGGCCCCCTGGAGAGTGCTAAATTGCACAAATGGTAAAGCTGCACAAATAGCATGCCTGTGATATTTTACCTTTGCTTTGTTCCTTTCCAGTTATTCATAACTAGGCTAATGAGAACAGTACCAACAATATATTACATTTAGTGGAAACGCTAAACATGTGAAGGCTTACTTATTAAATTAGATAATTTTTTGGAAAACAGTCACATGTGGGTAAGCATCCTCACTAATGCTTAGCTATTATCAGCTATTATCAGTCACAGCTTAATTTTGATCTTATCCCTGATTATCTGTGTGCTTCTTTCTCAATCACCATCAGCACAGATTAGGAAACTAAGGCAATCAGTTCAATCCACTGCATATTTATGAAGTGCTTACTATATGTCAGGCACTGTACTTGGTATTAGAGACAGGAAAATGAATAAGAAACCGGCTGTATGTTCAAGGGGCTCACATTTAAACAGAAGGGCCAACATCACAACAGAATGTTAGGGAATAGAAGCAAGTGGGAATTACGCATAGAGTAAGAGGAGGATGAGGTTGGCATTAAAGGTGGGAGGGTTCTACGAAGGGCTCCCTAAAGAAGGGGGCATTTGAATTTGGTTTTAGAGGATGAAGAGGCTTTAAGACAGAAAGAATGCAGCGAGCACTAGCACAAATGCGTGCAACAGCCTAGCCCGCACTGGGAACTAGATGCAGATACACTAGATGTGGAGGCTTGATATGTAGATGGAGACAGAGCGTATCTAGGCAGAAATCTTGTACCTCCTTCTGTAGGAGATGGAACAAGTGGGAAGACTTCTAAGTAGGCACATGATGGATCATCTGGCAGGAGAGCAGGGGTGAGGGAGGATGTGCCTGGCGGTAGAAATACTACCTGTTCAATGTATGAAGAATGTTTCAAGGTTGTTGCACTAGTTCAGACAAGGGACGGTGATAATTTGGACACAAATTTTAGGATGTTTGAAATGACAGGACACTTGAAGACACATTTAGAAGGGCCAACACTGTTTGATGAGAGAGACAGAAAATTTGTTTTAAAATCCTCCTTCAGCTCACTTCACAGCCTTTGCAATACCTTGTTGGCACCTCTTTATTTTTCATTCCCAATAACACAGCGATACTGGCCTGAACGTGCAAACTCCAAAATCAGTCTTGCAAACCTAGAGGGTCTCTTGGCACCTGCTGGGAGATGAGTGGAATGGCCTGGACCACTTCTCCCCACCTGCTCCCTGAGCCTCCACCTGAGCCTCACGGAGCGCAGCATCAGTTCAACACTTTTCTTGAGCTCCTGGCCTGACCAACTTCACAGAGTTCCATTGATACGCCCAACGACAGCATAGAATCTCTAACAAACACAGTCTCACACAACAGGAAACCAAGCAGTTCATGAACAGGTGTTAATGGGTTTAATTATTCATTTTAATCACAAAAGGAAATACTCCTAGAAAAATCCATTTTTTGGGTGCAGCAGTGAGAACATGACGGGTTGCAGATAATAGAAAAGCTAATCCGGACTGAATTGGGCCCTAAAGGGAATTGATTAGTATGCGAGCAGGATTGAAGGCATGGCTTTGTCCAGGCAAAGTGTCTGCAGACCAACCCTACTTCTTGGCTCTCTTTCCCAGATTGGCCTAATCTAGTCATCGGCAAACTCATTAGTCAACAGAGCCAAATATCAACAGTTCAACGATTGAAATTTCTTTTGAGAGCCACATTTTTAAAATTTAAACTTCTTCTAATGCAACTTCTTCAAAATAGACTCACACAGGCCAGGGTATTTTGTGGAAGAGCCACACTCAAGGGGCCAAAGAGCCGCATGTGGATCGTGAGTCGCAGTTTGCTTACCATGGGTCTAATCCTTTGCTTCTATCCATCGGTCATGAGGCGGCAGCCAACAGTTCCATGTCAACATACACAGCTGGCTTAAGTCCAAGGGTAACACTGGAGCTCTGCCAATCTGATGTTCTGAGGACTGTAGGGGAGATTCCCCAGACCATATGGGCTGACAGTGGATGAAACTTTTTTTCCCTAAGGAGGTCCTGAGTAGCGGCATCAGAGGGAAGAATGGATGGCAAGCCGGTGAAGAGAAGAATTGCTCCCTTACTAGGAAACCCAGAGGTTCTGAGAGGAGCGTGCAATTGGAATTGACTAAGTCTACTGATTTATTTGCAGTTTACTCAGCTACTAACTCCATGATAGGTGCTCCCTTAATATGTGTTGAATGAGTGAAAACAGCACGCTCTTCCCATCCGAACTGCTACCTGGTTTCCTGAACCTGAGTTGCTAATTGTACCTCAGACTTAGGGCTCTGTGTCACGTGCCACTCTCCTGTCTGCCGCAGCACGGCCACAGCTCTGTCACGCTCTACTTCAGTTGTCTGTTTACATTGCCTCCTCTACCCTCTGAGGGCAGGGCCTTTGAATTGGGAGGACACTATAGAGCACTAGCGTGAAGTCTGTTCTCAGTAATTATTTGTTGAATATGTGCATACAAGCATGCATGAGTGAGTGAATACACACACAGATTAATGAACAATCCATGGAGAGTCAGCTCTTGAGTCCTTCAGGATAGTAGTTTCTCTCCTTCCTCAGTCCCTGCAAGTAATTAATATACTAGCCTACAGCAGTGATTCCCAAACTTGTTAGTACAGTAGAGTCTTTTTTAAAAAAAGTTTAAAACTCAGGATATACCTCAGACCAGTGGTCGGCAAACTCATTAGTCAACAGAGCCAAATATCAACATTACGACGATTGAAATTTCTTTTGAGAGCCAAATTTTTTAAACTTAAACTTCTTCTAATGCCTCTTCTTCAAAATAGACTCGCTTAGGTTGTGGTATTTTATGGAAGAGCCACACTCAAGGGGCCAAAGAGCCGCATGTGGTTCGCGAGCTGCCGTTTGCCAACCATAATACTAGCCTATGCAATGATTCCCAAAATTGTTGCTATATTAGTCTTTTTTTTTTTTTAAAGAAAGTTTTAAACCCAGGATATACCCCAGACCAATGAAATAACAATATTTTGGGGTTATACCAAGAAATGGCAACAAACTCCCCAGGTGAGCCCAGGATACAGACAAGCTTGGCAAGCACAGCTGTGTGGGCTTACTCAGGACCTTGGCAAACCTTAAAGGATGCCTGTGATGGCCTTTTCTGGTGCGTTCCTTGGGCAGCACTTCCAAACTTGAATGTGCACACAGGTCACCAGGGAGTCAGTTAAATGTGGGGCTGACTCACCAGGTCTGAGAGGGTCTATGATTATGCGTGTTCAGCGAGCTCCCAGGTCCTGCTGTGCTGGCGCTTCTGTGGGCGGTTCCTCCCGAGCTGTGGCTCTCCATCAGCACCACCTGGGAGCTTATCAGATACACAGATTCCAAGGCCCTCACCAGATCTGCTGAATCAGGAGCTGTTGGGGGAGGGAGGGTGTGGAGGAAGGGAGGACCCTGGCAATCTGTTTTAATAAGTCCCTGGGGTGATTCTGATGCATGTTTACATTTGAGAACCTCTGCTCCAGAAAAAAAAAAAAAAAAATTAACCTTGTTCTGCTTTAGAAATGAGTTGTGTAAAAAGGCAGATTGGCCCTAAGTGAATAGAGCATTGGCCTGTGGACTGAAGGGTCCCAGGTTTGACTCTGGTCAAGGGCATGTACCTTGGTTGTAGGCACATCCCCAGTGAGGACTGTGCAGGAGGCAGCTAAATCGATGTTTCTCTCTATCCCTCTCTCTTTCTCTCTGTAAAATAAATAAATAAATAAATAAATAAAATAAAATATATTTAAAAAATAAAATAAAAAGGTAGATTGACTGAATCATCATCTATGATGACTGTCCCTGTGCTTGGGGATGATGGCAAGGCAGATGAAATATTTATATTTTTCTTAAAAAATAGTCCAGGGTAATATTGCTAGGCAGCTAGGTGTGGAAACCTCTATTTTTAAAAAAATAAAATATATGTTTTTATTGATTTTAGAGAGAGAGGAACTTTGATTAGAAAGAAACATTGATCTGCTGCCCCCTGCACACCCCCTAGGGATCAAGCCCACAACCTGGGCATGTGCCCTCACCAGGAATTAAACCTGGTGACCTTTCAGTGCATGGGATGAAGTGCAATCAACTGACCATTCTGGCCAGGGCAGGAACCACTGTTCTGTTTTTGACTGTCCCCCAGAACCATCCAGTTGAAATCAATCATGTTTAAATGTTCTATTTATAGCCAGCTGCCTGGTGAGCCTTTTGATTAACTGAGAGGACTTCCTTTGTGCTCCAACCCTAAGCCCCCAACCCTCTCCTCCTTTTAAATGGGTCACTCTGGACTTCAGATAACGCCTGCCATTAGCAGAATGTCATCGAGCTGAATTCCATTATGTCTTGACACCTTTTGCTCTGCAAGTCTGTGAGGCTCTGTACCTCTTTTTTATGTTAAATTAGTCCTCATCCCCCTGAGTTATTAATACCTTGCTCTTGTGCATTCTCTTAGGTCACATTCGGATGGCTCTCTTACACTGAATATAGCTGGGCATCTTTTTTTTAATGAAGGCAGTGACTTCATCCATACCGTAAAGATGAAAAGGCTTGATAATACTCAGTGTTGGTGTAGTGACAGGGAAACAGGCACTTTGTACACCAGCAGGCAAAGCCAATTAGCCTGTTTGAAGGCAATGGGTAATATCTATGAAAATTATTATTTTAATATATTCTTATTGATTTTTAGAGAGAGGAAGGAGAAAGATAGAGAGATAGAAACATCAATGAGAGGAACATCACTGATGAGCTGTCTCCCGCACGCCTCCTACTGTGGGATCAAGCCCACAATCAGGGTATGTGCCCTAACCCAGAATCAAAGTGACAATCTCTTAGCTCCTGGGTCAATATTTAACCGCTGAGCCACACCTACTGGGCTATAAAAATTATTTTCAAAAATCACATACTTTGGTCCAGGCAATGCTATTTCTGGGAGTTTATTCTGCAAACATATATAATGCAAAAAAGATGGAAGTGTGCAAAGCTCCCAGAACTATGATCGATGGCCCAGAAGGATCTACAGAGAGAACATTCCAGAAAGTCTGAAGTGGGGACAGAGACTCAGAATCTTCATTGCTGGATTTTCTCTAATGCCTGAATTCTAGAAACTACTGCAATAATGGCATTAGGAGGGTGGTTAATTAATGGTGGTATATTTGTGCAATGACATATGCTAACTAGGAGCAGAGCTGTGTAAGGATGGGGCCAGCTAAAAGGTGGATCCTGCTGAGACCATTGCCCAGAGTTCTGGGCTGAGGCCTCCCCTGCCAGGTGGTCTCTGAGAAGCTGGATCTCTCAGATGATAGCTCAGGGCTTCCAGAGAGAGTGTTGTCTGAATCAGGTAGATGTTGTGTGGTCCTTCACGCCCAGTCTTGGAAGAAAAACACTGTCCCTTCTGCATTTCTCGATGGGTGGGCATAGTTATAAGCCTACTTGGATTCAAGGTGGAGGAGGGGATAGTGTCAAGAGTTTGTGGCCATGTTTCATAACCACCACACTGCTGTTAGCACCAGGGAAAAGGGGTGAAGGAAGAGGATTTTGCCTTTCATTTTATGCCCTTTTGCATTCTTTGAGTTGTTTAAAGACTAGAGGCCCATTGCATGATATTTGTGCAATAAGCCCTTGGCTTCACTCCCAAGCCACCCGGGAGCCAGCAAGTCCCTGCTTCCCACCCAGCTGCCCGGGAGCTGGCACTACCCCCCTCCTAGGGGCCCACAGCTGGCAAGTCCCTGCTCTCACCAGGAACCTGCAAGTCCTGGCTCCCAGGCCACCTGGGAGCTGGCACCTCCCTGCTCCTGAGCTGTCTGGATCCAGCAAGCCCTTGCTTCTGTCTGGAGCACCACTACAATAGCTTCCTCCACTGCACCCTTCCCCTCTTAGCAGGCTTCACCCTGCTCTGGCCAGCATATGTAAATTAACCTACATCTTGGTGGTTTAATTTGCATACTCACTCTGATTGGCCGTGGGCAAAACAAAGTATGGTAAATTAGCATTTTCCTCTTTTATTAGTGTAGATTGCTTGCATTATATTTGAGATTAAAAGGAATAAAATAACAAGAAAGTAATAGGAGGAAAAGGGAGGCCAGTGGTCGAAATGTGCAAGTAGAGGCAAGGGAGGAAGGAGAGGAAGAGAGGCCAGTAGACACGGGAGGTAAGGTACAGAGGGAAAGCAGATGCAGGATCCAGGAACATGGAGGTGAGCCATTTGGTTTGGTGCTTGCAGGGTGCACTTGGGCTAGCCTTCTGTCAACAGTTGTGCATTATCTGCCCTTGGAAATAATACTCATCCTTTAAGAAGCAATTCAAATATGTCATGTCTTCGCTGTAACCTTCATAGTTCCCTCCCAGTTAAAGGGTCCCTTCCTCCTTGGTCTGTCCATT
Source organism: Pipistrellus kuhlii (assembly GCF_014108245.1). Classification (NCBI taxonomy): domain Eukaryota; kingdom Metazoa; phylum Chordata; class Mammalia; order Chiroptera; family Vespertilionidae; genus Pipistrellus; species Pipistrellus kuhlii. The sequence continues at coordinate 10,405,858 of NW_023425516.1, read as the reverse complement.
GCATTTGTGTGAGTTGACCTGCACGTAGCCCTCACCAGTCCTACTCTCCATTAGTTGAGTATGTTTCCACGTCTCTCCAGAAAGGACATATTCAAAGGCAGTCATACTTTGTTAATTTCCCACCTTCCACATTGCTTAGTACTGTATCTTACAGGGGATCTCATTTAACAAACACTTACACAGCACTTACTATGCGATTGGCAATGCCTTCAAATATTGGCCCACTTTCTCTCTCATAACAACCCTGAGACAGGAACCAGTGTGACTCCCATTTCACAGAAGACAACATTGATGCGTAGAGGGCTGAAAGAGCAAGGTCACGAAACCAACACGAGAGCTTGGCTCTTGATCTTGTCCTCTTTCCACTTCACGATCCACTTTTCTTCATCCACGCATGAAAGAGCACACTTCAGGTTTCCCCATTTGAGAGTCAAGGAGAGTGCCTCATGTATTTTGTAAAATGTAGCCGCAACCTGAGAGAATTGAAATTCCATCTCCACACTGCTGTCTGGACGACCATGCATAAATGGAGCAGGATGGCACTCTGGGTAGCTGATGAGCACTTTCCTCATTTAACCTTCTCTGTCTCTTCACTGACTCCAGCCAAGAATTAACAGGCCACCCAGGAAGCATGCAGAGCTCCCAGAACCTTGATCAGTGGCCCAGAAGGGTCCACAGAGAGATCATTCCAGAAAGTCTGAAAAGGGGTCAGAGGCTCAGAAACGAGCTTGGATGTGGGTAGGAAATAATTTGAAAGAAATAATGATGGGAAGAACGTGCAACAGTCCTGTGGCTGAAAAGTCCAAAATAATGAGGTCACACATTGGTTTTTCACTGACCTAATCTTTTAATGAAAGAGCAAAAATAATCAATTTCAATATTTGTTATTATGGCCTGGATTAAAATAGAGTGGGGGACTTGAGAAAGCAACTCATTTTCAAAGAGTAATAAAGCTGAAGGAAATAGGGTAGTCGGTTTTACTGAGCCCAACTCAGCTTCATTTGGAAGAGAAATCAATTAATTTATTTTTATTTTTTTCTTAAAAATATATACTTATTGATTTCAGAGAGAAAGGGAGAGGGAGAGAGAGATAGAAATACCAATGATGAGAGAGAATCACTGATTGGCTGCCTCCTGCAACTGGGGCATGTACCCTGACCAGGAATCAAACCATGACCTCCTGGTTCAGAGGTCGATGCTCCACCACTGAGCCCACCAAGGCCCAGCAGAAGGAAACTTAATTCAGAGGGAGGGGTTGGTATAAAGGTTATGTCAAACCCAAGGTGCTTTGTATGAAGTTTTAGTTCTGCTTTGCCATGAGGTGCGGCAGAGAGATAACACAAATACAGGAGTGCTGAATGTTAGCCCGCTTGCTTGCTCGCCGCTTTTTATTGCCTAAACAACTCGGTGCTAATTCCTAACATTCAACATTTATGGACTTCCAGGAACTCATAAATGTCACATCAGGCTGCCTCTTGGTGAATTTTTAATCAAGGGGGAGAAATTCAGCTACAAATAGACCAAGAATCAAGAGGCCTGATATCGATTGGTCAAAGTGGCACTTAGGAACCTGAGGTTGAAGTAGTTTGGATGAAAGGAGTCTAGGCTTTCGATGGCTCCAGAGCCATCTTTTTCCATCAACACCAGGTGAGCATCAGATATTTCCTCAGAGCGGCGATTTCCGGCCTTTTTCATCTCAGGGCTCACATAAGCTAAAGGCTAAAATTCTGCTGCACACCAAAAAATACATTTTTTGCCAATCTGACAAAATAATAGGTATAATTTTGATTGATTTTCAAAAATAATAATAATAATAACCTACTCTTTTTGCTCCAAAGTGGCTTTAGAAAAAATCAAGTGCCTATACTTGTAAATAAGGAATTCCAGTACCAAGAATTAACCAATCAGTCCCAAACTTATTATGCAACCTGACCATTAAGATGCAGCTCTATTATACAACCTATATATTTATGATTCAAGATAGGGCATGCACACCAGATGGCTATTGTTGTGTTGACTGTTGTCATTTTTTGATTTGATAATCTAAGGGAAGGAGGTCAATGCCCCTGACTAAATAGTCAGGTATTGCCTGTTTTAAAAAATTCTGTGTACACTGGTTGAAAATTGCCACCTTAGAGTTATTGAATAGCCACAAAGAATGTGAGGTGTATTGAATACCCATACTAATAGCTGTAAACATGAGAAAGAAAAGCTGACCCCTTATTGGCGTGGCTCAGTGCATAGAGCCTTGGCCCGTGGACTGAAGGGTCCCAGGTTCGATTCCAGTCAAGGGCATGTACCTTGGTTACAGGCACATCCCCAGTAGGGAGTGTGCAGGAGGCAGCTGATCTATGTTTCTCTCTCATCGATGTTTCTAACTCTCTATCCTTCTCCTTTCTTCTCTGTTAAAAAAAAAAAAATCAATAAAATGTATTTTAAAATATATTTTAAAAAAGAAAAGAAAAGCTGAAACTCTGGGCCAAACCAAATGTCATCTCAGTCAGAAATCCTCTAGATCTCAGTCCCAAAGCAGACTGTCTCATTCTTCCCCACGTGGACAGACTGTCTTGAGTGGAATGGGTCAGGGCCAAGATGCTCTGGTTTTCCTGCTGTGTCCAGGGTCTGGCCTCAAAGTCTGAGGCCTGGCGTCATCCCCAAGGAGATACAGAGCAGCGCTGGTTATGTCAGGGATCACTCAGCCCGGTGAGTGATGTCTCTCATTGATGCCCAGCCATGAATCATCCGTCTGTGGGACTGTGAAATTAACATGCGCCGCTATAAATAACTCATCTGTAATGGGCTGTCATCAGTGGCTTTTTGGAAAGGCTTGACTCAGGAGTAAGGGTTTTAATGACGGTAATTGAAATTAGATGAAAAGCATCAGTATCGGGCTTTCTTCTGACCCACGAGGGAACAAATTTCATCCTATGTCAAGACAATTATGCTGTGTCAGACCCGAGGAACAGGATGCCGCAGCGCCACTCCTCCGACTCCTCTGCCTCCGGTCCCCTGAGATGGCCCCTGGTGAGTGACAGCACACGCTAGTCCTCCTGGGTGCCAGTCCTTCACAGAGGGCCTACCCAAGCGGCAGTGCTGGAAGAACAGCCCCTGAAGAGTCATTATCATTGATCACAGGACCTTTCTTTGCACAGCAGACTATGGTTTACAAACATCTTCCACGTCCATTATCTCATTTGGTCCTCATCCAGGCCCTGGGAGGTTGGTCTGAGGTTATCGCTGTTACCATCCTCAGATGTCTGAAGAAAGGGAGGCTCAGAGAACCAATGACTTGCCCAAGGTCACTCAGCTCACAAGTGTTGAAGCAGGGAACAGGAGCCTCTGACCCAGGCATGCTCACCCTCCAGGGCCTCCTGCCCAGGTCTAGTGGCTGGTGGCCAATGTCTCCCTCCTCCTGTCTGACCAGCGTACTTCTTGCTCCCCTGAAACACTTGACCTCCATAATCCTGAAGGCCATATTTCTCCATCTTTAACAGGAAGATCAAGGCATGTTTTCAGGGACTGCCCCTAACCCTAAAGTGCTTTTTCTAGTACAATTTGAGCCATGAGTGGAGGTTCCAATCAGGTTAGTGAACAGTTTTTGAAACAGGCCAGATGGTGCTTCAGTGCTGTCTTTTCATTAATATATATATATATATATATATATATATATGATTTTTTACAGAGAGGAAGGGAGAGGGATAGAGAGTTAGAAGCATCGATGAAAGAGAAACATCCATCAGCTGCCTCCTGCATACCTCCCACTGGGGATGTGCCTGCAACCAAGGTATAATACATGCCCTTGACTGGAATTAATCCTGGGACCTTTCAATCCGCAGGTTGATGCTCTATCCACTGAGCCAAACCTATTTTGGTTGTCTTTTCATTTTGTTTGTAGTGTAATAGAGAACTTCAAGGTGATGCTGAGAATTAGGGGAGGCGGGGTGTGGTGGTGGTCAGCCTTTCTCAAGGAAAAGCCCACACCTGGAGCTCAAGACCCTCAGGGACTCCTATTCTCCAACAATCAGTCACCTCTTCCTTCCCTAAAATCAGATCTGCCCAATGTAGCGACTTCTTGGTCCCCTGCCTGTGTCCTAGGAAGGAGTGGCTCCGAAGTCACTGCCAGGTCCTTCAGTCCGTGGCAGCTGCTGCTGGCCTTGTTCTCAGGAGGCAGAAACCCTTACTTAAAAGCAGTAGAGACCATATGCTTCAGCCATTGCCTTCTGGATCTCCGGGCCCTAGACAATTAGTCGGAGGAGCTGAGCCCACGTGTCCCTCCAGCCCTAACATCTCCCAAGTCGAGCCTGCACCACGCCGGTGGAGGTTTGCAAATGAACATGCAGCATACCTTTGTTCCTCCAGCATGTCACCGTTCTCCACCTGGAGATGGCTCCGCAATCCTCCTGTGCCCACCTAACAAGTCCCACGCTTGCGTACATGGTCTAATTACACGCAACAAAACATGTCCTCTCCGGAGACAAGCAGTGTTTGGTAGTAAATGAAGAGAGGCAAAAGCCACTGCGAGCCATGCTGATTAATCCAGGGCTCTGGCCATGGGGAAGGATCCTTGAGAAGTAGGTTTACGGTTTGATGACTATAAGTCCTTTATGGGGGCTTTGCACGTGCACTAATTTTGCACCAAGGGCAGGAGTGTGACCAGGATGGAGAATGCAGAGCTGAGCCATTTAGTGTTGTTTGGATGGGATAGAAATGGCTCCAAAAGCCAGGACTACTTGTTAAATGGGTAGAGCACCAGGGAGTCCACCAGCATGGGTCCCAACACTCACCGTAGTTTCAGATGGGACAGCATCTGTGCATGTAGAAAGCTTGATCCAGCTTTGCCCCTAAGCACTGTGGGTTTGCCCTATCCAGTTTGGCTCGGTGGATAGAGCATTGGCCTGTGGACTGAAAGGTTCCAGGTTTGATTCCGGTCAAGGGCAAGTACCTTGGTTGCAAGCGCATCCCCAATAGGCAGTGTGCAAGGAGGCAGCTGATCAATGTTTCTCTCTCATCGATATTTCTAACTATCTTTCTCCCTTTCTCTCTGTAAAAAATAAAAATAATATATATATATATATATATATATATATATATATATTTTTTTTTTTTTTTTTTTTTTTTAAAGAGCTGTGGGTTTTCTAGACTTGCCTTCCCTCTTTCAGCACCAACCTTAGAGAGCCCCTCTGAGCTCCAGTTGGTTGGCACCTTATCAACTAAAGGTTTGGCTCAGTGGATAGAGCGTCGGCCTTCAGACTCAAGGGCCAGATTTGATTCTGGTCAAGGGCATGTGCCTTGGTTGAGGACACATACCCAGTAGGGAGCATGCAGGAGGCAGCTGATCAATGTCTCTCTCTCATCGATGTTTCTTTCTTTTTCTTTTTCTTTTTTTTTAAAGTATATTTTATTGACTTTTTACAGAGAGGAAAAGAGAGGGATAGAAAGTTAGAAACATCGATGAGAGAGAGTCATCGATCAGCTGTCTCTTGCACAGCCCCAACTGGGGATGTGCCCGCAACCAAGGTACATGCCCTTGACCGGAATCAAACCTGGGACCTTTTAGTCTGCAGGCTCTATCCATTGAACCAAACTGGTTTCGACTCTCATCAATGTTTCTAAACTCTCTATCCCCTTCCCTTCCTCTCTGTAAAAAAAAAAAAAAAAAAAAAAAAAAAAAAACAATACAATATATTTTAAAAAATAAAGGAAGACAGAACCAACACATTGGAAAGCATGCTTACAACTAATTACCACTGTGTAGAAAGACTCTGCACATGTGTGTAGGAGAAGGGTTGGAGGAGGGTTGCATGCATGGGCATGTACATAAAGCTTTATGGTTAAGTCACAGTGCCTAAACTTTCCAGTAAGATCTGTGTCACTTCCTAGCAGCTGCTTGGCCTCTCAGGGCTTTGATTTTTTAATCTTCAGTGTGGGATTATTAATTATTTTTGCCCTTCTTACTGTGAGGATCATATAGGAAAACCAGTGTGACAATGCCTTGCACATTGTAAAAAGCATTATACAAGTATCCTTTTCCCTCATACTAGCCCAGAGCGTCTAGCACGGAGCAAGTGCCTATTAAATAAGCTCATTGATGGATGGGTAGGCTGATGCTGAAGAGTGAGAATCTCAGTTATTGGAAACATTCAAAAGGCTCAAGAGAGCTTTACTATAAATCATGGAATTTAAGAGGATTTTTAAATGGGAAGGGTTGTGGAGCTTTGCTAAGGTCAGAGGAATGTCCAGACTGTAGAGATTAGGAACACTGAGTGGGGACAGCACATTTGCTTGGCTAGAGTCTGAGTAGAGAAGAAGTTGAAGGAAATTAGGCAAAGAATGGAGAAAAGGAGCAGAATTCATGGAAGGCTGAGAGGTCAGAGGTTAGGTGTTGGGGTGGGGCTCGTCCTTGAGCAAACAGCTTATTGCATGCGCTTTCCTGCAAGAATGGACGTCTGCAAACATGGGCACCTGTGCTAAGATGGGAAGCTATGCAAGGCCTATAGCATCTTCGGAAGGGAAGCACAGATTTGCAATTGGTGATCACGAAGTAGAGAGAGTGCTTTCTAGTGCATCTAGGTCAGGAACAGAATTCTAGTGCCTGCAGGATCTTTTGTGGTGGTGAGAGTTTCTGGTAGTGAAAAGGGTGGGAATAGATGGGATGGATGATGAACTCTGCCATGTACCCATCCAGCGGCCATTGGACAGTCCCGTCCCAATCAAACATTCCAGCGTATCAAGGAATGGAGCTGTTCAAGGACCTTTGTTAAGAAGCAGTAAAATCCCCAGGGACCAAAAAAACAGCCAGTGAACTTTCCGGGGAAGGAGCACCCCTCCCCCCTGCCCTTGGAGCCTGTGCAGTTACAGAGCTGTAATCCCCTGAGACCAGAAAAAGTGCATTTCCATTACAATAGAGGGAATGGCTGTGGAGAACAGAGCTGTGTTTTGAATGTTTTAATATACCGAAATTGACACTCATCTTCTTCAGCATTCAAAAACCTCCTCTCCGGAATAGAATAACAATGCTTCCTCCTCTATATTTTCCTTGCAGGCTGCCCTCAACTGCTGTTGTGAAGCAAATCTTCCTGTTGCGAGCCTTTACTTTTACCTCCCCCCACTTTGTAAATCACTCTTTCTCTAAAGGATTGAAGGGTCCTAAAAGCTGCTAAGTGACTAAGAAATGAACTCTTCTGAGCCAACGGATGTACCCCCCATGTGTGTTTGAGCCATAGCTGCTAACGCTTCTTGACACAATCCAGTTTTTCTTTTGATTTTTTTTTCTTTCTTGGTAGCAGGGCTTGCCAAAAAAACCCACAAATAAATAAAATAAAATAAAAAATGCCAAAGTGGTTGGGAATGGAAGGTTTTGCCATACATGAACCACCCTTACCATCCTAGGGAGCTCCTTGTCAAGAGTCCCATTCACTGCTGAAACTGGTTTGCCTCAGTGGATAGAGCCTGCGGACTGAAAGGTCCCGGGTTCAATTCCTGTCAAGGGCATGTACTTTGGTTGCAGGCACATCCCCAGTAGGAGGTGTGCAAGAGGCAGCTGGTTGATGTTTCTCTCTCATCAACGTTTCTAGCTCTCTATCCCTCTCTTCTCCTCTTTGAAAAAAAATCAATAAAATATATTAAAAAAAAAAAAAAAAGAGTCCCATTCACATGTGGTGACCGCCCACTCCCTATGTGGGCACTTCATGGCACAGAGAGGACGGTGTAGGTTCAAGTGAAGGTCCTTTCCTTGCCAGCTGAGCTCTTTAGACAAATCACTTTACCTCTCTGAACCTCAACTTCTCATCTGTAAAATGGGACGAAAGTATAAAACCCGGAGGAATGTTGGAAGATAAAGGGTAATGACTTTAGGTTTCTCAATAGGTGTGAGCCGACTGTTCTCCCCTTTCATTTAAAGCGTTTCTCTCCTGTGCCGCGCCAGCACAGCCAAGGGTGAACCTGAGTGGGGTTGTGAAAAGCTTAGAAAAGACATACAAGAGGATGAAAGCTGGGTCTTGGTGGGACACTGCTTCTGTGAGAGATAGCGCTGATACCCATAAGCTGTGTCTTTATTTTATAGCCGATGCCACGAGGCAAAATAAGGGTGTGGTCAAGGTGTGCACACCATTCTCATGGGTTTCAGTCCCACTTAATTACATGCACCTGGTTAAGCTTTGTTTACTTGCAGCCTATATCACTTAGCCTCATGGTCGGCAAACTGCGGCTCTTGAGCCACATGAGGCTGTTTTGGCTTCTTGAGTGTGGCTCTTCCACAAAATACCAAGGCCTGGGCAAGTCTATTTTGAAGAAGTGGTGTTAGAAGGAGTTTAACTTAAAAAAATTTGGCTCGCAAAAGAAATTTCAATTGTTGTACTGTTGATATTTGGCTCTATTGACTAATGAATTTGCCGACCACTGACTTAGGCACATTTGATCAGCATGCATTTCTTAAAAATGTTAGAGACTACGTATATTTTAAAACTCTGAGTATCTAGCCCTTGGTCCTTTATTGTCAATGCCTTATCCTCCATTTGGGGCTGGCAGTATCAGACTGAACAGGCACAGAAGGAAACTTTGTCCATGTAGGAATATAGATGTCTGTGTGGACACATCTAACCTTGACTGCAGGGTCCACGGAGTACAGAAGGCTCCCAATTCAAGAAGCACTGGGGAAGAAATGAACTTCTTCATGAAGTCTTGGACAACTGCATGGACATTTGGGAAAAGACAAAAATGGAGCCATATCTCACACTAGATCCTAAAATAAACTCCAAATGGATCAGAGATTTAAATGTAAAGAAAAGAAATTTGACAAGGACTAGGAGAAAACATGGGCGAATTTCTTTGTAATCTGGGTAGGGAGAGCTTTTCTAATCATGATTCCAAATCCAGATTTAATGAGAGAAAAGATTGATACACTACTTAAAAAACACACACAAACTTTTGCATGGTCAAAGAATCACCAAGTCAAAAGACGAGCAAGAGACTGAAAGTATATGTGGTATACATCACAGATAAAGGCTTAATGTCTTCCTCACACGTAAGAAACATTTGAAAATCAAGAAATGAAAGTTATCAAACCTGAAAGAAACCTGAGAATAAAAAAAAGCCACTTCACAGAAAAATATGCACAACTGGTCTTCAAACATATAACCAACTGCTCAAACTTACTCTCAATCAGAGAAATGCAAAACAAAATTATTCTTTGATACCTTTTGCCACCTATCCCTTTGGCAGAATTAAAAAGGTTGACAAAGACACACTTTCTTTATGAGCCTATGGGGAAACATGCTCTCATATTGCTAGTGGGAGAGCAACATGGTCCATCTCCATTGGGGGGCGGGGGGCAGGAAAGGGGTATATTGCACAGTGAGCAAGACTATGCCTTGACCTTGAGAGTGAGCCATTATTCTTTTTTTTTTTTAATAATATATTTTATTGATTTTGTACAGAGAGGAAGGGAGAGACATAGAGAGCTAGAAACATCGATGAGAGAGAGTCATCAATCAGCTGCCTCTTGCACTACTGGGGATATGCCCGCAACCAAGGTACATGCCCTTGACCAGAATCGAACCCGGGACCCTTCAGTCCCCAAGCTGACGCTCTATCCATTGAGCCAAACTGGTTTCAGCAAGCCATTATTCTTGTTGGGACTTCCCTGAGATACTTTTCCACAAATATGAACTAATTGTGATAAATTCATGTGCTGTGATGTTAATTACTGTGAGAAAACATTGGAATCAACTTAACTGCCATTCGACAGAAGATATGTTGAGTTACTTATGGTCCATCCACAAGAGAGAGCACACAGAATGGAGACACTCTCTACAAGCTGCTATGAAACGATTTCCAGGATATTTTGTTAAGAGCAGATAGAGATACGGGATAGAGAACACAGAGTACATTATCTTTGATAAGAGAAACAAACAAGAAAATGGGTACTTGTTTTTTATTTTTGCAAAAGGAAACTGATGAACATGGTTGCTTATAGGGGAATACATGGAATGAGCAGAGTCCAGGGTATTAGGGAGGATAGTGGGACTTTTCTGAGGATACTTGTCATGTAGTTTTGACTTATTTATCACAAAAATGTTTCCTAGATTTTAAAGTTAAATCAGTAACGATGTGTAGAAAGCTAACTTTAAAATCATATAAAATGAGCCCAGCTGGCATGGCTCAGTAGTTGAGCATTGACTTGTGAGCCAGGAGGTCTAAGTTTGATTCCCAGTCAGCGCACATGGCTGGGTTCTGGGCTCAATCCCTAGTGGGGGGAAGGAGGGGAGCATGCAAGAGTCAGCCAATCAGTGATTCTCCCTCATCATTGCTCTTTCTATCTTTTTCTCCTTATCCCTTCCTTTCTGATATCAATAGGTATATAAAAAAACAACCTAAAACAAACATTTAAAAAAACACACAACATGAAATGCAACAAAGGAAGCTAACCACATATCAAATTGGTAACATGACTATACAGACAAAAACAATGAACGCAAGAACCCTGAAGCACAGTGGTCCAACTGTATGTTCTGAGCAGGTTATAGAAAGAACTGTAAAGGCACCTCCAACTTACTTATAGGTTTGTTGTTGGTAGTGGTATTGATACAGTAATTCCAATAATTTTGAAAATATTGTAGGACCAACTTAAACACATAAGTGACAGGAACCAGGGAGAAGGGTCTAGAAATATAGAACAGAGAAAGAATTCTGCAATGTGGGATTTGAATTAGAAAAGTGCGAACTCAGGTTTGTCCATTGAAAAAGACTTGAAGCAATAAACTCCTGCAGCACCTAGCCAGTGTTGCTTAGTGGTTGAGTGTCCTCCCATGCACCAAGAGGTCACCAGTTCAATTCCCAGTCACGGCATATGCCCCAATTTCCAGCTAGATCCCCAGTAGGGGGCACGCAGGAGGCAGCTGATCAATGTTTCTCTCTCATAGATGTTTTTCTCTCTCCCTCTCCCTTCCTCTTCCTCTAGAATCAATAATAATATATTTCAATATAAATGAAAAGTTAACTCCAGTAGCAATTAGCTTAACTACCACCCAGACCTTAGCTTCTAAATACCATTCCGCACTAAATGAAACAAATGGCTCCTTAGAGAGATGGCTACTTTCAGGTCTGAAGTCAGGGACATCTCGAACCAGAAGGCCAACAATAGCTCAAAGACTGATAATGCCTTATCAACAAGACACGTGAGCTGGCTTGCAGGAGTTCTCTCTAGTGAAATGAGACAATTTGAGCATCAAAAAGAATAATGATGTTAATAGATTATAACACGATGAAAGAAAATGAGTCCAGAGTGATGCTAAAAAATTGAAACAAGAAAGAAATTTTAAAAGGCAGCGAAATCCAAGTAAAGTCTGCAGTCTAATTAATCATACTGTGTCAATGTCAATTTTCTGGTTTTGATCATCTACTATGTAGAATGTTATCGTTGGGGGAAGCTAGGTTTTTGGGTACACTGAACCTCTCTGTAATATTTTGCAACTTTTATTGGGTCTTTATTTCAAGGTAAAATTTTAACAAATTAGCCTAACCTGTGTGGCTCAGTGGTTGAGCTTTGACCTATGAACCAGGAGGTCACAGTTAGATTCCTGGTCGGGGTACATACCCAAGTTGTAGGCTCACTCCCCAGTAGGGGGCATGCAGGAGGCAGCTGATCAATGATTATCATCATTGATGTTTCTCCCTCTCTATCCTTTTCCCTTCCTCTCTAAAAATCAATAAAGTTATATTAAAAAACAAACAAACACCACACAAATAAGCATGTGTGTGTGGGTGATGGGGTGGTGTTATTTACAGAGGAATTAATACTAGGCTATATTTATAGAAAAAATTATTGAACCAGAAAATCACCTATATTGTATTCACCAATACAATACTTCATTATCAATAGACTAGAGGCCTGATACACAAAATTTGTGCCAGGGGCTCAGCCCTCACAGCTCCAGCTTTATCTGGAAGGTTGTCTGGTCAAATTAGCATATTACACTTTTATTATAGACTAGAGGCCGGGTGCATGAAAATTCATGCACTGGAGGTGGAGGGCCCTCATCCTGGCCTGTTCCCTCTCACAGTCTGGGAGCCCTCAGGGGTGCCATTAGTAAAGACTGCTTGGCTCATCACTGAGGGGGCTGTCTGGGGCCTTTGGAGCCTCTGTGCCTAAGACTTGCTGAGCCCTTTAGCTGGTGCCTGAGACTGAAAACTGGCATGACACAATGGACCTCCTTTATTTTTCCTTTTTAAAAACAAAAATTTAAAAATTGATTTCAGAGAGGAACGAAGAGGGAAAGAAAGAAACATCAATGATGAGAGCAAATCATCATCGACTGCCTCCTGCAGCCTCCCTACTGGGGATTGGGCCCTAACTGGGAATGGAACCATAACCTCTTAGTTCATAGGTTGATGCTAAACCACCAAGTCACACCAGCCAGGCTCGACTCCTTTCACAATGGGAGCTTCCGGTGGAGTTGATTGTTCCAAGAAGGGGCCACATTAGTTACTTTGGAGTGGATCCATGAGTTACTGTGGAATATTCAAATGATGAGTCACAAAAATCCAACCACCAATAAACCAACTAACAAATGCATCTGTTCTCTCAGAAATCAGTGCTGGGTGATTTGCACTGGTTTCCATAACACTGGGAGGACAAATAGGGCACAGTCCACACCAGTGAAGAGTTTGAGAGCTTAGGGAACGTCGACTCAGATCAGCACCACTCGATGACTGGCAAGTGCATGCCAGCAGTCTTCGTGTGGTAGCACCGAGGTGGTGCACTGAACGTAGGAGGGGAGGCGTGAGAGAAAGCATCTTGGAGATGGTGGATGAGACACTTTCCTCCATTTGGAAAACCAGTGCCTTTCTCTTCAAAGGAGAAAATAAATCAGGACCCGGAGAAGCCACACTAGGGGAGTGGTGGAGAGAGGTTCCAAAAGGTTCATGGGACTCCTCCAAGTCTTCTCTGTCTCTTCACCAGGGTAGGGTGACTGGCTCATCCCCATTTTCCTGGGACTTTCCCCATTTTAGTACCGGAAGTCCAGACCTCTGAGAAACCATCCCTTCCAGGCAAACTGGGACAGTGGTCACCTATGACCCTTTCACCTAGAACCCAGAGTCTTCAGTTGCGAAGGTTCCCATGTGAAGAACAAATCAGTAACACCCCAGCTCTGAGGTTTCTGACTTGGATATTAAGAGGGAGAAGGAGAAGAACTAACCTAATTTCTCCTTTTTCCATGCTGATCGGAGACAAGCCTGGCAGCTGGGATGGGGTAGGAGTGAGGGGGTGCAGAGGGGGAGTGGCGCTGCTCTTTCACAGCTCTGCACCTCCCTGCTGCTCTGCCCTCTTGCCTCCCGAGGGTCCCCCTCTCTGTCAACACGCCCGAACACTGCTCATTCTGCAGTCCCAGCTAAAATCACATTTCCTCTTCGCAACCTCTCCCAACTGTTCTAGCTGAAAGTGATCTTTTGCTCCTGAGAAATGTAATAGCACTTATCATCTGTGTGCTCACGTGACACAGAAGAGCCTCAGAGAAATTGTAGGAGATGCAGAGATACATGGATTCATGTGTAATGCCCTCATTCATTCACTTGCTAGTAAAAAGGTACCAAGCACTGTGCTGGGCATTGGGGCTTCAAGGAGCCCCAGTGAGCTGGGGGGAAGATTGGCCAGATGTGTGAGTAATGATCACACAAGTGCCACGTGCTGTGACAGAGGCTGAGCATTAGTAAGTAGTGTCATTGGAACTCCTGCTCAGTGGCAGACACTGTGTTGGATGCTAACGGATGACAAAACCCTTGAGAGATTATAATGGGTTTAGTGTCAGGAGCACACTATTTTCATATTGTGTGGTACTTGCTACAAAGCTGGAAAACTCGGGATCTGTGAGGACACAGAAGAACACTGAGCCAGGGATGATGTTTTCCTGGAGGACTGGGCGCTGACCTGAACTGACCAGTTAGTGGTCTGGTAGAAAGATGGTGAGGCCAACAGGGACAGGGAGGGACTGGCAGACAGGAGAAATTCAGCAGAGCAAGTTAGTAGGGCTTTGCGACTGATCCTGGTTGCAGAGAAAATAATCTCAGACCTTGTATGTTCCAGAAAGTCTTGGACAGGACACTGTGTGTGCTAGGCCTTTCACACACACCTGCACATGGGTTTAGGTGAGCCACCAGGCAGAATCCACACGCTGTCTGACTGGATTATCCAGGGGAGTCTTATAGCCAGGCTTTCTGGGAATAGGTTCCTTCCACAAGCTCTAAGATAAAAGGTAAGACGAGCAATGTCTCCCAAACTGAGAAATGTTCCTGAATTGTTGTGTGTATTCCCTTTGTCTCCATTCTTTACAATGATTAAGAAACAATAAAAAAAAATTAAAATATGGAGGTTCCCACCCAGCCAGAGTGTGTCAATGGTTGAGTGTTGACCTAGGAACCAGCAGGTCATGGTTGATTCTTGCTCAGGTCACATGCCCGGGTTGTGGGCTTGATCCCCAGTGTGGGACGGGCAGGAGGTGATTCTCATCATTGATGTTTATATCTCTCTTCCTCTATGAAATCAATAAAAAGATATTTAAAAATGTGGAAGTTCCCCACTTTTTCATTTCCCCTGCCCCAACACATGCTCACACACACACACCATGCATGGACACAAACACATACATGCTTACACACACAAACACAGCTATGCTATTAATACATGTTTGTTTTGAACTCACCTGTGCTTTCCACATGCAGATCTTGAAATCCTGTAGTTGGGGGCGGTGTGGACTGCATCCCCCCCCCCCATTTTTAATAGCTATGCTTTCATGTTGACCTCCAGCGTCACAGCCTCGATGGCATATATTTGAAGGGGAGGTACGGTTGGATCAGATGAACAGCTCCAACCTTAAACTCCTGGCCCCTCTCCTTGAACTGCTGGAAGGCGGGAAGATGGAGCACAGGGAAGAATTTCCCGTCTGTCGTGGCATCTGTGCCAGAGACTTCCAAGGCCCCTTTCAATCTGTTCTCTCTGGTGGGTGTCTGCCTCCAGCCTGTACACCTGCCTGCTGGGCCAGGCTGCAGCGTCAGCAACCCTGGAGGCTGGGCTCCCAGACACACCCAGGCCCAGCCACTCCATCCCTCCGAGGCCTGGCCAGGAGGGGACAGAGGACTGGCTCTGGAGCTCCAGCCCAATTTGGGTCAGGGGAGGGCAACTGCTTTTATTGGATCATCTTGCTTTTTTCTTGGAAAAATACGGAAGTCTTAGCTTGCCACTGTAATCTTTGTAGCCTGGGACATGGTGGCTAAAGCTTAGGTGCAACTAGAGAGTCTGGGGGACTTTGAAGAAGAGTAAGTGCTGATCTAAGAATCTGAGGGGGCCCAACCCTCTGGGTGTACAGCCCCCAACACCCTGGGTGACTTCCCATCACCCCTCCAGTCAGATGCATGAGCCAAAACACACTGGAGTGTTAGCTATGCAGCACTCCCAGGGAGGGGACATTGCTATACACAGGCACATGTGCCCACTTGAGCGCCTCATTAATTGCACCAACCCCCCAGGACAGATGTTATCCCAGCTTCATGGAGAAGGGTGTGGGAGCTCAGAAGCAGAGGTGCCTTATTGAAGGCCTCGGGGCCAGGGAGCCAAAGAATGAGGATTGAATTGAAGGTTGGCCTCCGTCCTCCATTCTGCCTCAACATGCACAAGGCGGTGTGAGCAGGGGCATGTGGAGAGTGGCTTGTGTCAACCGGATCTGACGGGCCCTCTTGGATGGTCGACTGGTTGAGAGAGGAGACCAGGCCTGCATTGGACTCCTTTTAGGACATAATCTCCTTACCCGTGACGCAGAGAAAAATCTTACTTCTCAAATGAGTCTGTTCCATGACAGCCTTTGGAATTTGGGGAAGAAAATAGGACAGGCCTTGGCACAGGGTGTGCCCTGCCACCCCCAGCCCACCCGCTGCCTTCTGAGAGCCTGTTAGACTCGTTTCTGTAGATCGTTTCCGGAGCTCGGTGCCAGGTAACAGTCTCTCAAATTTCTTACATGTTATGAAGCATCGCAGATGACTCTGTGTAATCAAATATGCCATTCCACATCTCATTTGTGATTTCACAATTTAGCTCTCCGCGCCATTTGAGCACAGATAGGGCCTCCTGAGAAATCCTTATTTTTTATTTTTTTTATTTTTTTTGCCCCCTGAAAGCTTTGCTGTGTGAGCTTGGTGCTGATTTTGGTCTTCGCAGAGTCTAATGAGATTCTCGCAAAGTTTTCTCACTGCGAAAGGCTTTAAAGAACTTAAGAAAGCATGGAAATAAGTCCCGGCCTAATGGAAGTCAAGGCAGGCCAAGGAAGCACGGGGCAGGAGGCCGCGAGGAGGGGCGGATGTTCTCTCGCTCTCATCTAGTCCCTTTATGTCTGGCTTGACTGGGTCTCTGGAGAAGGCTGGGTCTGCCTTGCAATCCTGCACTGCTTGGCAATTTACAAAGCACGTCTCATGTATCAGATTTGATTTGAGCTTGACAGCTGCCCAGTAAGTGAGGCTGGGCAATTAGGATGATGATCTGCATTGTATAGATGAGGAAACAGAGACTTGGGGAGGTTAAGTGACTTGGCCAAATCCATGAAGCTAATTTTAAGTATTAATGAATTGCAAGGCGAGGCTTTAAGGGCAGCTCTTTTGATTAGCAGCCCCGGGTCTGCTTGCTAATCCAGCCCTCCTTTGCAGCTGCTGAGCGGAAGGTTTGGGGATGAAATTATGACATGCTGATGCTGTTGCCATTTAGTCCTAGAATCTATCTACCTCTCTCCACCCCAGGGCTGCTTGCCACACCTCCAGCCCTGCCCGCTGCCATTTCTGGGTCACTGCCACAGAGCCCTAAGTGGTTTCCTTGCTTCTAGTCTTGATCCGCTCAAGTCCAATATCCACCCCGCAGCATAAACAACTTCCTTTTTTATAAAATAGGTTTTTATTGATTTCAGAGAGTGCAGGAGAGGGAGAGAGAAAAAGAGGAACACCAGTGATGAGAGAATCATTGAGCAGCTGCCACACACTGGGGATGGAGCCCACACCCCGGCGTATGTTCTGACTGGGAATTGAACCGTGCCCTCCTGTTTCATAGGTCAATGCTCAACCTCTGGGCTCCACTGGCTGGGCATAAATAACTTTCTTCATTGAAAACTTTATCACAGTGCTCCTCTGCCTAAGACATTTTTTTTTCCTTTTCTCTTTTTAAAAATATATTTTATTGACACAGAGAGGAAAGGAGAAAGAGAGAGAGCTAGAAACATCGATGAGAGAGAAACATCAATCCCCTACCAGGGATGTGCCCGCAGCCGAAGTACATGCCTTTAACCAGAATTGAACCTAGGACCTTTCAGTCCGCAGGCCGATGCTCTATCCACTGAGCCAAACCAGTTTCAGCCTGCCTAAGACATTTTGATGGCTCCCATGGTCTTCAGAAAGCCGCCAGCTTCTCTAACTTGGCCTCCAAGAGTCTGCATGAAACGATGCTACTTCCATCCCTACACCCACCTGTTGTTACTCCTACTCAGAGAATCTGGGTGCCAGCCGCTTCCCATCCCAAACTCTCTTATCATGGGACCCCTGCCACCTCCCCTCAGCTTTATCTTCCCTTTGTAATGCTTAATCATTTTGAAGCAGTTCAAACGTGTTTATAACCTGTTACTATTTTCAGAGTCTCTAAAATACCGACAGTACTTCCGATCATTAACATACAAATGCAAGCGGGTGGGTACCCGCTTCCTAAATGAAAACACGGAGGAGGTTCCGAGGTGTTCAGTAACTTGCCCACCTCCCATCACCAGCAAGTGGCAGGCTCAGCACTCGGAATTCAACTCTCGGAGATTCTGGTTTACACACCATTATGCCACCTGTTCGCATCATTTGTCAGGGCCTGGCTCCCGGTGAGCGTGTGGGAATGTGTAGTGTAAAGAGGCTCTACCGAAAGCTGAGCTGCATTGCACACATTAGAAGGACCCTTGCAGGACAAGTGTGCCCGGCAGGAGAAGAGGGAGAAAAAAAATAAAGGAGAAAAATGATAATGCTGGAGCAGCCAGCACACAGGCTCATTAGCCTTTGCCAAACAGCCTCTCTCTCGCTCTCTCCCTGCTGACCAGAAATAAGTCTGAGGGGAATTTGTGCGGTAAACTTTCACCTGCGGGGACACGGTCTCTGGAGAGATGAAACATCGCGAGCAGACAGCTTGCTGGTCTGTGCTGAGTCATGGCGGTAGTTCTGCTTTCTCGGAATAATTGGGAATTACTCTCCCGGGGGAAAAATATCCGTGTCCCTAGCAGTGTTGCCTACATGACATAAATTCCCAGGACAGTGTAGCTCTGGTTAAAAAGTCTGTTTATCAAGAGCCTTTCCTAACTCAATCCCTCATGCGTCCCTTCCTCCTGCCAGTCAATCAACAACGGATAGTGATACCCTGTCAGAGTCAAAGACCATTGGGACAATGAAGGTTGTTAGCAATAAACCATTCAGGAAGAAGAGGAGGAAAGTACCCAAGCAGGGTGAAGATGTGTGGGGACACTGAAATAGCCAAAAACATGGCAGGTTCTACAGCAGTTTGTAGAATGGACTTAAAAACTGATTGAGCTGTAGGAGGGAGGACGGTTCCCAGGCGTCTGGCTAGCACAGCTGGGAGGTGACTGTGTCATTTCATGAAACGGATTAAAAAGGAAGTTCCTTTCTCCTTTCTTTCTTTTATTCTTTCAGATCTGGCCAGGGCACTTAAGATCACCTTGGACTTGATGTGCCTGTGGATAGTGGAGTCAGGAACAGAGAAGCAGTTTGGAACATGGAGATACAGGTTTGGGACATCTCAGCACAGAGATGGTGATAGAAACCATGGGTGGATGGGATCAGTTGGGAGAGGATCTAGGGTGGGAAGATCCTTACCTGAAGTGGCCCAAAGACACATTCCTCATTCCAAAGTCAGAAATGGAGAGAAGAGAGGTTAAAGGTACACGGCTGTAATTGGGAAGGCGATCATGAGTCAGATCCAATGAATGAAGCAAGGACAACAAAAAGAACAACTAGGAAAATCTAGGAGAGAAAGAGGGAGTTCAGTTTCCAGGAGGAGAGAGAGAGATTAAATGAAAGGTGGGGGAGAGGAGAGCTAGGTGAATTAAGTGGTTCAGTTAATTGTTGAGAATTCTCTAGACTTAAGAGTTCCTCTCACAGGATGCCTGGTGTATGCTTGGAAGGTGACTGTAGGCGCTTTGAAAAGCAGTCCTGGTCTGGGTACTATTATTCCTTATACCAGTGGTCTGCAAACTGTGACTCTTGAGCCACATGCGGCCCTTTGGCCCCTTGAGTTTTTAGCAAAGTCCAGCTTAGGAGTACCCCAATTAAGTTAATAACAATGTACCTACATATATAGTTTAAGTTAAAAAATTTGGCTCTCAAAAGAAATTTCAATCATTGTACTGTTGATATTTGGCTCTGTGGACTAATGAGTTTGCCGACCTATTGTCGGGTAACACTGTGAGGCCAGTTTAAAGGGAAAGGGCCTACAGGTTTGTCCTCCAGTGAACACCTTGTGCCCTGCCTTCGTTTCTCCAAGATCACCAGTCTTTGAGATGCTGTTGACAAGGCATTGGCTGATATGAAAGAGTGAAGAAAATATAGGTTCTTTGAGGTCCCTCTGCTTGGGAGGCTACTTGTAAGGAGAACTCTCCACAGGTCTACCACACAATGAAGAGCCAATGCTCACAGACGGTGCAGTCAACGGTGCATCTTGGAAACCATGACTCCAGCTGCTCTACAAGTTAGTTTTGCAAGGGATCCATTTGGTAGTAAGCTCTGACTTCAGATGTACATCCAAGTCTAGGATCGGGAACCTTTGGAGATATAGGGATCAGCAATTTGAAATGTCCCAGGGTATCCATCTAGGCCCTTTTTGCACATATGATCAGGCACTAACACACATGCCTTCAAATCTCAGTTGCTTGACCCACTCCAGGCACATCTGCAGGTACGGTTCAGGAACCAATGGCACCTGCCCTGCCTGGGTGCTTGGTGTGTCTCAGCCCTACCCCAGACCTACTGAGTTAGGGTCTGCATTTTCATAGATGACCATGAGACATGTATGCACATTGACATTTAGGAAGCACTGCTTTGGGTTACCCAAGTCCCCTTGATGGGTAAGTCCTTTGTAAGAGGGAATCAGACTCAACTAAATAGAAATAAGGAAACAAGAAGAGACAGCCTGTCCTGCCAGGAAATCATTCGATAATACCAAAGTACGTAACAAGTCTAGTTCTGAGACCCCAGCACGTTGGCACGTGCCACCTGGTTCCAGGAGCCAGCCTTGGTTTATGGCCCATTGCACTGTTGAGGTGAACGGCTGCTCCCAGGCCTGTCCCGGGGAATGGGTACGAGGGCAGGCTAATTGTCATTTGCCCAGCTTGCCTCTTAGCAATTGCTGCCTGGGCACCCAGGTGGAAGAGAAGGACTAACTAGTCAACCACAATAAGTCCTATTAGGAAACTGGAAAAGCCAGTGAGATTTCCCCCTTCCCCCCCACATGGCACCCTTAAGTGCTCACGTTAAAGGAGTGATTACTGGCCCTTTATTATCCTCATTTTGGTAAAGTTGGGTTTTGTTCTCTCCCACACACCTGTGTTTAAAGTTAATTCCGTGTTATTTTCTCCCCACGGGCCGTGCTGAGTGCCATGGGGAACAGCATTTAGCAACACGTAGCAGGAGAGGCAGAGAGAGCAGCGTTAACACCACGCAGGATTTGGACACGGGCTGAGTCTGCTGGCAGGAGAAGGTGTGTTTTTATGGTGGTAACTGTGAAGGGGAAGCAGCTGGTGCTCAGAGGTGCCTGGCACCCTGAGGTGCCACAGGGTGGCTCCTGGCTGCTCCTGCTGCTGGGAATTCTGCTGGCAGGAGGGCTTAGGGGAAGGAGAGAGGCTTCGCTTCAGTAGGATGAGCTCTTGGGGAAGCAGGTGAGAGTGAGCATGCAGCCGGTTTGGGCTGAGTGCCCAGGATGAGTGGGGAACGCATCGTCTCAGAGGTAAGCAGGAAAAGGGTGAGGTGGGTGCCTCCTGCTTCTGCCTCAGAGCCACTGGAACCAGAAACAGCCCAGCACATAAAGGGCCGCCAGCAATCACATAGCCCAGTGGTCAGCAAAATCATTCATCAACAGAGCCAAAGATCAACAGTACAGCGATGGAAATTTCTTTGGAGAGCCACATTTTTTAAACTTAAACTTCTTCTAATGCCACTCTTGAGCCACAGTTTGCCGACCACTGCCATAGCCAGTCCGGGCAGCATCTTCTGATCCAAAACCACGTTCCCTTACTCCTTTTAACAAAGGCCGAGTTTCCCATGGAGTATCCTTCCTCCTTCCTTCCTTGCTTACAGAACCTTGTTGTGTCCTGAATAGCCAGGTGCCCAGTAAAAAGGTAAGGTGTTGGGGTCTCCCTTGTGAGGAGGCGTGGCCCGCAGATCTCAGGGGGCCGGGCTTCAGACAGCCCTTCCTGGTGCTGACTCAGTTGTGGGTACCTCTCCTTTTCTTCCTCCTCCTTCTCTTCTCAGCCTGGAATGTGGACCTCTGTTTGAATCTGGAGGCCAATTGGACCACCAAGTCACATGCTAGAGAAAGTGAAACAGAGAGACACTGAAAAAGAAGGGGCGGGAGATGTCTGGGGTCAGAGCTCTGTGAGGACACTGCTTGCTCCGTTCCCAGTGTTGCATTTTCTCAGGGGAGTGGAAGGGGAGCTGGTGGGCGGGGACAGAGGCTGGGCGATGCCAGGGGGTGCCAGGAACAGGAGCCACTCAGGTGACACTGCCAGCTCACATTTTCCCGTGAGGAAGGAAGACGGAAGGAGGAAAGATAAATTCATGTAGGCTCTGGGCTCAGAAGTCAGTATTTCAGCCTTTCTGGATGGAGGCTGGTTTCCTTTAAAAAATCCTCGGTATTCTTTGCTTTGATGGTTCAAGAGTGAGTAGCTCTGGTGCTTTTCCTGGAAATATATTAACATGCCAGAGCAGGAAACCCCTCCTCCCTCACAGCTACCCTAAGCATATAGGGACCTTGTCTCTGACCCTCACAGGGTGAAGCAGTATGTGGCCACAGGGCTGGGCAGAGGTGCTCAGAACAATGCCTACATCTGGTTTGAACCCAGAATCGGCTGCATTATTCACAGTGCGTGACCCTTGACCTCTCCCTGTCTGTTCTGCACTCAGCCCAGGTCAGATGAGAAGTGAGGTGAGCTCAGCAGGCTGTGGGGTCAGGCCCAGGGAACCCCTGCTCCTGGCTGGTTGGCTGAGGTGGGCAGCTGTTCATGTCAGGGGCCCTGGGCACCCTGACTGTGGGCCAGTGTCCGCTGAGGTGGGTCCTGTGGTAATTGCCATCATCACCTTGGTTTTCATTGTAGAGGTCACAGGTGGAGGGTTGAGGGAGGAGAGACCCAGAACCCTAGGTTGTGGTGAGAGCCTACATGGGTGGTGACTTGCCCAGTGTGCCCCATTCCCCGCCTGCTCCCCAACTCCTTCCTCCCCAGGCCAGGCCCTTGAAGCCTGAAAGCGCCCCCCCCCCCCATGCCCCTCTCTCCTCCACCTTCTGGGAAACCCACCTCCTGTGACTCCTTTTGATGACTTCTCTTTAGTTGCCATGAAGAAGTGCTCGTATCAGCAAACAGATGGTGGCTGAGGCACAGAGCACAAAACACATTTATCAAGGCCAACAGCTGTAGCCCATTGCACCCGCCGATTTCTATTAAAAGTCCTCCAGGGCCGCCAGCCCCTCCGAGGAGCAATCGGAAGGCAGCCCAGGGCCGGTTTTGTGCGGCTTCCCTCCCCGGCCTTTCTGCACGGGGCCTGAGAGAGAAGGCTGCCTCCACACCCCTTTTTGCAGGCCTCCATCAAAGTGCCTACTGCAGCCAAAACCGGTTTGGCTCAGTGGATAGAGCGTCGGCCTGCAGGTTGGATTCCTGTCAAGGTCACATACCTTGGTTTTGGGCACATCCCCAGTGGGGAGTGTGCAGGAGGCAGCTGATCGATGTTTCTCTCTCATCGATGTTTCTAACTCTCAATCCCTCTTCCCTTCCTCTCTGTAAAAATCCAATAAAATATATATTTTTAAAAATACACCTACTGCAGCCTCACCCTCCTGCCTCATTTGATGGGGGGGGGGGCCCTCCACAGTGTTCCCACATCTCAGGCACCATACAATGGGGGCTTGGCGAACATGCAATTACCATGTGCTGTGAGGGCAGAGACACATCTCTGGGAGGGGACCCCAATATACTGGGCTCACTAATTGCCTTTGTTCACTGTCTCCAGTCATCCTCAAACTCTCTCACTGTGCTTCATGATTTAAAAAACAATATGTTTTTATGTATTTCAGAGAGGGAGGGAGAAGGAGAGAAGGACAGAAATGTCAATGAGGAGACAGAATCAGTCAGTAATCAGCTGCCTCCTGCGTGCCCTCTATTGGGGATGGAGCTTGAAAACCAGGCATGTGCCCTGACTGGGGATCGAACTGTGACCTCCTGTTTCATAGGTTGACACTCACATAGGCCCTACATGATTTTTATTTTTATTTCTTCTGATGGCCGGGATGCTGTTGTAGTTCTCCCTTGGTTGTGATCTGGAAGAGCACTGGTCGGGGAGATGGGAGAGCTGGTATCTATTCCAGACTCTGCCATTATGTAGCTTGAACTTGGGCATTGTTCAAGGGACAATGGCCTAGCCATTGGGCAACACTGGCTAGGATTATCTGCTTTCTTAATCGCTATGTGACCACTCACAAGTTATTTAACCATCCCTCAGTGATACTTTGGGCAGGTTATTTAAATATACCTCAGTTTCCCCAACTACACAATGGCAATACAAGCAGTAGTTCTTACACGGAGCTGCTGTGAGAAGTAAATGGATCGATCTGAGTAATTCATCCAGAACTGCCTGATATGGAGTAAGGGCTCAATCACTGCTAATTGTTGGACACTGAGACGACCTCTCAGCTCAGTGTGGACAAGCAGGCGATGACTGGTTTTGCGGAGCTACTGTTTACAAATAACTGGTGACTGTGCAGGCTTCTCTCTCCCATCAAAGGGATCATCATCTTATGGCGTTTGCTTCTATTCAAGGCATCAAACAGAAACTCTCTCCCCTGGGTGATCCCCTTTCACAGGCAGCATCTAGTTGAACTCCCTGGCAGGAAAGAGGAGAGTCAGGCCTTCATCTTCACAAAGGCAGAAGCACAAGTTCAAAGAGGTCGTAGAATTCATTCAAGGCCACCCAGAGAGCAAGTGTTTGAGTCAGGATCTGAGCTCTGGGTATTACATTCCCTTGACGGTGCGCTGTCCGGCTGTGGGGCTGTTTTCCTACGTGCTAAGTAGCTGCTCGTAAGGACGGCCAGTTGACATGGCCGAACCAAGGTGGCTCTGTGGATTCACAGAGTTTCTCAATCTTGCCCAAAGCATGATTTAGGTGCTTATTCTTAACATTAATCTATGGAATCAAGATTCCCAGAGGAGCTGAAACCGGTTTGGCTCAGTGGATAGAGCATCAGCCTGTGGACTAAAAGGTCCTGGGTTTGATTCCGGTCAAGGGCATGTACTTTGGTTGTGGGCACATCCCCAGTAAGGGGTGTGCAAGAGGCAGCTGATCAATGATTCTCTCTCGTCAATGTTTCTAACTTTCACTCTCTCTTCCTCTCTGTAAAAAATCAATAAAATATATTTTAAAAAAAAAAAAAAAAAAAAAAAAAAAAAAGATTCCCAGAGGAGAGACCCAGTTGCCTGTATTTCATCGCCGGGGATTCTCATGATGGCCATAGCCTGGGAAACAAACTTTGGGCCAGTGAATTCTGCCAAGAAATCCCACCAGACAGCTTTGTCCCAGACGTCGGAATAGCTGTTTTGGGAATATGTGGTACAGTCATGAGCAGGTAGGCAGAAGAGTGTGGCTAGCTCGAAGGACCAGAAGAACAAAGTCCAGGACTATTCAGTTTGCCAAAGAGGGATCCAGACCTTATTTTAGGAGCGAGGCATCTTGTTAGGTCCTGCATGCTAGGCCAGAAAGGTCACAAAGCAGCCAGTGATTGGAGCTCTGAACTGTTAGTGGCTGAAACAATGACCATATGCCCTTGCCTGGCCTACGTCCAGGGAAAGAAACTGGCACCAGGTAAGGATGCTGTCATCTCTTAAGGTCTGTAAGATTAGCTTCCAGGAGAGGGGCAAAGGTGAATCCTAGCACCTCTGGGTTTATGTCCCACCCACTTGGCAATCTCAGTGGAAAGAGAGAGTCCTAATGGAAGGCCAAGCCTGTCCCTCCTCAGGGAGGGGACCTGATTGGTCAGCCACTCCTCAATCCCAAGGTGATTGGTTACTATTGTAGTTTCAGTGGAGCCATAAGAAGGGAGAGCCGGACAACTGAGCATTTTTACACAGAAAAAAAGGGGAGGAGGGAGGAGACAAGAGCAGGCTGAAACAACAGACGTCCAACCAGGATTATTTAGCTTTCCTTAGGCAAACACTCAACAAACAAATGACTTTCTCAAACACTGATTGCATTCCCAGTGTTAAGCAGGCATTGTGAAAATGCACGCGGTAATCAGCAGACCAGCCAGTCCGGAGCACAGAGAGAGCCTGGTGTGAGTTGCCTTCACCGTACCCCATGCAAATGTATTGCACGGAAGGGATCCGAGGTGCACCTTGAGTCAAGGCTGTTGATTTCAGCAATATTTACATAGGCGAACCAGCAACCTTGGAAATATACATATGCAAAATAGAGAAATGTGACATGCATTAGAGTACATCCATACAAAGTGATGTTCCTGAAATGTACTCGCTACAGCAAAATGGGCATCACAGGAAAAGCCCTGTGAAACCAAATGCCCAGATTCCAAAGTATGTGTGTGTGATGACCCCAGATTGGTGTGAGTGTAGACAGTGGTCGTTAAAGACGGAAAAGACATACACTGAGATGTTCACGGAGTTTTGTTTCTGAATGTTAAATGACCAATGACTTTCCCAACCTTTATGTTTTCCTGTTCCCTTTTTTTTTTCCTGAAAAATAGTATTATTTCATGATCAGAAAAACAAAACAAAACACATTTTATATTTCTAAGTTCATGCCTCATTGTCGGTGGGAAGTGAAAACACATCCCATTGAGTTATGGGGACTGTACATGGGGGTGACGCCTTCTCTCTGGGACAGAGCCCAGAACACACGGGGGAGGGTCGCAGCTGGCCCTGCCCCGGGCGAGGCAAGAGGGCAGCACTAGCTCTGTGTCTTCCGGGCCAGGCTCCCTGTTATCTCCATATGGGCTCTTCTGCATTTGCTGCCCATTCAGCCTCTGGGCCAACACCCACCACCCTCCTCCTTATTTATGAAGAGATGGAAGGAGAGAGGGAGATGAGAGAGAGAGAGAGAGAGAGAGAGAGAGAGAGAGAGAGAGAGAGAGAGAGAGAGAGAGAAAACCGAAATCTTTGCCCTACAGGACTGCAATAAAGGAGCATATGTATCCACACAAAAAATTCCTTGGCAACAAAAGCTTTTGAATTGAACACGGTCTCTCCAGCCAACTTATGTAAATTCTATCCCAATTTTGGGCATCTATTTTGAGCGCAGAGAGAAACGGTATGAATCTTGCCCTAAAATTGTACTCGACAGAAGGGGTGACGCCATCTGGATGCCACATTACGGGAGCCTGTCACCTGCTAACTGAGATGAGAGATGACAGGTTATAATCGCCTTCCCGCTGCCTGAGCAGCCATGGCGGGCAGGGAGCGCTCTGGGCATCAATGTGCCGCATGACAACCGAGCACTCCACTGGGGCTTTGCAGCCACAGGTGGCTTGGCTGGCACCAGGTGGAGGGCAGGGAAGCAGCAGTCTCTGCATGGGGGAGCATGAGTTCTACCACGAGAGGGGCTGGGTTTCCTTAGCTTCAGCTTCAGTGGGAATCTGGCCCCGCCCCTAAAATGGTACCCACTGAGAGTCAGAAGGTGATCCTCTGGGGACTGACCTTGAGCAACTGTCTCATTGTAAGCCCGGGAAGTGGGAGGAGCGGTGTCACTACCAGTGGAGAACATGGGGAGAGAGACACAGAGGGACTGTGCATCACTCAGTGGGGATTTGGAGAACAAACACCCCCTCCCTGCGTGTCCTAGGAGAAGGCTGTTTGATCATGTGGCCATGGGATCTGCAGGAGGGCAGGCCTGCCGGCTGCCTGGCCTTAGTCTGTAGGTGGCTTCTAGTAAGTCTGGGTTTGATCAACATTTAAGAATATCTAGTAGGGGCTAGTTGCCACATTAAGCCCTAAAGAAACGTGCAGTCTAGTAAAGACTATGCATTTGCCAAAAGTTAGACGGCAGAATTATATGGACAAAAAGAGAAATATAAAAAAAGCTAGAGAAGTGCTTGAGGAAGGAGAATGCTTAAAATAACTGGGATCATCTGAAAAGGGTTTTTAAGGATGGATAGGAGTTTTCACACGGCTAAGTAGGAAGAAAGGGCATGGCAGATGAAGGGACGAATCAATGTGGTGTAGCCAACATATTTCCAGAGAATAGATGAAAATAGGTGTTGAGGGTGAAAAGCCTGTCAGCAAATGAAATTACATTTTTTAACAAATTAGTCTGCAGAAAGGGGCCCTTAGATGCATATTTCTATTATCAGACTCATCCATCTGTATGGGAAGTTTTCCACATTTGTCTCCCCTACAGAACTGTGAATTCTTTGAATGAAAGATGTTACTTCTTTTTTTTCTTTGTTTTTTTTTCCTTCTTTTTACCTCTAGTGCTTATCACAGTGGTCGGCAAACTGCGGCTCTGGAGCCACATGCAGCTCTTTGGCCCCTTGAGTGTGGCTCTTCCACACAATACTACAGCCTGGGTGAGTCTATTTTGAAGAAGTGGTGTTAGAAGAAGTTTAAGTTTAACAAATGTGGCTCTCAAAAGAAATTTCAATCGTTGTACTGTTGATATTTGGCTCTGTTGACTAATGAGTTTGCCGACCACTGGCCTCACATATACTGTGTGCTCAATATTTGTTGAATGATGGATCCATTAAATTGAAGTCTTATGAGGAATCCCAAAATTTCCTCTATCTGCTTGGCATTTCAGAGAGCTGGGCACCCCTCCAGGGTTATCCAATGAGGATGCTAAGTGGCTACTCTCCATGTTGGAAGAAAAGCAGACCAGGCCTAGATGCCTCCACTGCCATAGGGAGATTAGCTATTTAATAGCAGATCATCACCTACCAAGAGGTTTTATGAGACTCAAATATGAGACTATTGAAGGTGGCCAAGGGTTTTCTTCTCAGTGTTATTTTTTCTAGTTTCTTAGAAAAAAATTTAAAAAGGTTTATTGATTTAAAAAAAAATATTTAGAGATGGAGGAAAGGTGAGAAAGAGAGAAACAGTGATCAGCTGCCTCCTGTACACACCCTGCCCGAGATTGCGCCCTACAACCTGGGCACATGCCCTGACTGAAAATTGAACTGGAAACCTTTCTGTGCACTAGACGACACCCAACCTGAACCACACTGGCCAGGGCACAAAGAACAATTTTACTGAACGTGTTGGGTTGAAGATTAGTTCTAGGTCGAATGGTTAGAATTTGGAGGCCTTGGTATAAGGTAGTTTTTAAATAGGTACATGTGGGGCTCTAACAAACAGGATAGGCTTTCAGGGTGAGGGATTAGCTTTGACCATGAGTACCTTGGTGAGTCTAAGACCAGGTTTGGAGAGCAGGTCCCCTCCTGTGCCTCTCAGGCAGAGGGCAGTCTGAGCAACCCTTCTCACACACCAGCTTGGAAAGTAGGAATTGTGTGACTGCTCTTCCCCCCTCAGAAGGCAGGTTTCTGTAGAGAAGGTGTAGAGAAGGTTACTAAGAACGCTCGTGGATTCTGCACAAAGAGTCTTAGCATCTTGAGGCCTCTTCCTTGCTCTCTGTTTCATCTTCAGCACTGGACTCAGTACCTGGCGCATAATAGGTGCTCCCTATTCGGTGAATTTAAGCATTCATTAAATTGAATGAATACAAACAATTAATACTTGTAGATAGCTCATTCTGTGCCTGGCCCTGCTTTCGGGACTTTGAATGCTTAATTCATTTTATCTCCACAACAAACCTATGAGGTGGATACAATTGTGACTAAATGCCAGTGAGCAGATGGTAGATGAACCAAGCTGAGCATTGTCTGAGGCAGCCACAGTGGCCCTGCTGCCCATGACCTGGGGCTTCCTTTTTGGGTAAATAAAGTTCAGCTCATTGAGGAGATGACATCTTTATGGTTGCTCCCTGCCTCTGACCACTGACAAGTAGAGAAGGGTTATCCAATGGCTCTGGGTGACTGGGCCAGACAGAGAAAGGTTTATGATAGCCATTTATGAAGCTGAAGAAACTCCAGGTAAGTCCCATGCTCCCTGTGGCACCATCCAATCGAAGGTAAACACTCGTTCCTTGAAAGAGAAGCCTCCTCTGAGCTGAGCTGTGGGACTGAGTGTGCACGGGTGCCTCTGGAGAAGGCAGGTCCCCCTAGACAGTGAATGCAAACACAGCTCGGGGCCCCGGTGGAGAATGGTTCCTTAGCAGCAATTGCTGGGCCAGCCTCACAGCAGTCTCTTGCCCTGTAGCTGGTGGGCAAGCGCCAATTCTAAGTGTCTCCTCCTCCAGGAGAAGGCCCTCCCTGGACCCGAGGACCAGCTCTGAGCAGGCTGCTGGAAAAAAACACAGGCTTTGGGTCTTGCACCTGATTCCCCCTCCCCAGGAAACCAGTGGATCTCAGGGAGTCTTGAACCATCCACGTTTGGTCCAAAGGCTTTCTCTCTGTGGTTGACCTCACTACTGTGATGTCAACTTGATGGACAGCAGAAATATGCTGAGAGTTTTTCATTGTCCAAACCCAAGGAGGGAAGCAGAGGTGTGTTACCCAAGAATGGGCAACCCAAGACTGGTTTTGACTTTGGGAAGCTTTAACAGTTTTATTTCATACTAGAGGCCTGGTGCATGAAATCCATGTACAGGTAGGGTCCCTAGGCCTGGCCAGCGACCAGGGCCAATCTGTGGGGTGACCAGCGGGGTGATCAGGGGCCCCACTTGCACCTGCCTTGGCTGGCCTGGGGCAGCTCTTGCATTGCCCCCTGTGCTGGTGGTCAGTGCGCATCATAGCGACCAGCCGTTCCATTGGTCGTTCCCCCATTTGGTCAATTTGCATATTAGGGTTTTTTTTTATATAGGATATACAGCACAGATATTCAGAGATGAATGGCACCATTGAGAACATTTCTTCCAAAATTTTTAGTTCACAATGCATAAAAGGAAAAGTTAGGAAGGAACTGATAGAATAAAATTGTTTCAGTGGGTAGTTGCTAACTCAAGGCCCATTAAGTTATTCTATTTTCTAGTTATAAACAAGTGTGTC
This sequence comes from Pipistrellus kuhlii, assembly GCF_014108245.1. Classification (NCBI taxonomy): domain Eukaryota; kingdom Metazoa; phylum Chordata; class Mammalia; order Chiroptera; family Vespertilionidae; genus Pipistrellus; species Pipistrellus kuhlii. The sequence goes on along the minus strand of NW_023425516.1, from coordinate 10,375,485 downwards.
TTTAGCAAACTTATTCAGGATGGCAGCCCTAGATGATGGGGATGAATGAGGGTCCCTGAATTCTTCAGCTAGAATGACCCAGAAGTCTGCATTCCCTTTGTAGAGAAAATGGGCTTGCCATCGGGGCAGAGATGGGCCAGAGAGTGGTGTGCCTGGTCTACAGAGCCCTGGGTGGCACAGAAGTTCAGACAGAGCCTTCAGAGTTAGCTAAGCCCAAGTTTGTATTCTGTTCTGCTACTTCCTTACCTCCCTGGTGACTTTGGGCAAGTGTCTGCATTTTTCTGTGCCTCAATCTCTTCTGAAAAAGTCGTGGACATATCCTTTTGTCTGTAACACTGGCCATGTAGGACATAAGACACTGAGCTGGACTGTCTTCTTTCACCCTCATACCTTTTCTAATGAGCTGGTATTATTTAAAAAATTTTCATTGATTTCACAGAGGAAGGGAGAAGGAGAGAGACATATAGAAACATCAATGATGAGAAAGAATCATTGATCTTTTGCCTCCTGTACCTGGGCATGTACCAGGACAGCAAATTGAACCATGACCTTCTGATCCATAGGTCAATACTCAACCACTGAGCAACATCAGCCAGGCATGAGCTGGTGTTCTTGTCATCTTCATTTTACAGAAAGGGAGAGTCTGTGGTGTAGAGAACTCAAGGTCAGAGCCAGGTCTTAGAGCAGGTCTGCATTCTAACCTAGAGTTTCTTCTCGGATGCTCCAGGCCTTGGGGCTCCTGAGATGACTGAGAAGGCCTCTGTTTGAGTAACTCACACCCTAGTCAGAGAGACAGAGAAGTAAGCAACGGGTTATAATGCAGCATGATAAGGATTATGTACAGTTTTCAGAATTAGAGGAAGAGCACCTGTCCCAGAATGGAAGATCAGGGAGGGCTTCCAGAAGTGGGCGATGCCTATAGACTTGGAGGACAAGGAGAAATGATCTGGCTGCAGAACTCTGAGACTGATATTACAGCTAGTCCCAAGAGATGGAAGAGTTTTAACAACCTAGAGGTGCAGCCACATAGCTAGAGGACCCACAGATAGCTGTGAGATAGGAGTAGGGGGCGGGGTGTCGGGCAGTTAGCCCGTGGTTGATCATACAGCGACATATGGTTTATACTGTGGTGAGGAGGGACCTGGACCGGGAGGCCCTGGGGACCCACAGCAATCGTTAGTGGTGGTATCATTAGATTGGAGCTTTAGAACGCTCACTGCCTCACTCACAGGCAGGAATAATCACAGCCTAAGCACCAGCCTCTTTCAACTTATGGCTGAGTCTGAAGCCAAGATAAAATACAGGCCGCTAATGAACAGTGTTGTCTAAATCTCCTTCCCACATGCTTCTACCTTAGCTGCCTGAGATATGGCATCCCTTCCCAGCCTCATCACAGACACCAAGCCCAGCCCAAGCATGACTGTTGGAGGAACCCAGGCTGGATAAGGATGAGCAGGAGGTGAAGAGTCACTCAGGAGACCTTGATATGGAGTAGGTTTTCCCCTGGTGTAGGGAGAAAGCCTGAGGCCCCGCCCTCCTGGAGGACTTCCTACGTCTGGGCTCCCATCCACCCTTCAGGGACAGCCCGAGGCCTACTTGCTGGAGCTGCATCTGCATCTCCGCTTAATTGAATTCTCATCCTTTTTAAATAATATTTTTACCATTGCCCAGAGGCATTCAGGCAATGGGTGCATTTTTAATCAACCCATAAGTAAATAACCGCATTTTCTCCCGGGAAATCCAGAGGGACTCGCATTCTGTGACAGATGACACCAATGATGCCAGAAAAAGGACTGGGAGATGTACGCTGGCTCCCTGGGTGGTTCGCATTGTTGTTCTGAGGTCACGCCAGGCTCAGCGGTCCCCGCACACAGGCTCCGGTTAGCTGGGGATACCTCACCCAGACACCTGTGGGTCTACACGTTGGCGGCTACCCCCCTCTAGGGTTGATTGAAATAGATCATTCCCAGCTGTGAGAACCAGCAAGTTCAGTGGGTTTCCCCACCCCACACTCCATTCCCCGGGCCTCCAGCACACAGGAGTTAGATGCCTGGTGTGTGTGCACACACCCGTGTGTGTGTGTGTGTGTGTGTGTGTGTGTGTGTGTGTGTGTGTGTCTCAATTATGCATCCATGTGGATGCACCACATTTCTACTGACCAGCCCCTGATTGCTTGCTCATACTTTAGGCCTCAGCCCCTCCCTGCTGTGCACCTGGACATATCCACCTCCTCAGGCTGCACCACCATCCATGTCACCCCATCCTGGTGCATCCAGTCTCTTCAACACATGTCCGTTCATGCCCTTCTTCCCATCCCAGGGCCCTCTCCTACTTCCACTCTGGGTCCCTGAGTTCCCGGTGGTGTCTGCCTCCTCTTTGCCCCACACCATCATGATTTCTCTTTCCCTTGAAACTCTCAGCACTCAAGGCCGACATCAGACCCTAATGTATGCCACCCTGTGCTTCTGTTGAGGTCTCATGGCTCTGTAACCATCTTGAGGGTGGAGGCTGACTGGAGGATGCTTGCATATGGCAGACACTACTGGCTTGCTTACCCCACAGAGCTGACACTCTGCAACAACCTTCCCTCAGGCCCCTTGAGGTCAGAGCATCTTAGAGAGAAAGTGGCCTCTCTTGCCTTGGCCGGTGTGGTTAAGTGGTTAGAGCGTCAGCCTATGGATCAAAGGATTCTCAGCCAAGGGCACGTACTTGACTTGTAAGTTCGATCTCTGACCCTGGTTGGGGCATATGCAGGAGGCAACCAATGATGTGTTTCTCTTACATCAATGTTTCTCTCTCTTTCTCTCCTCCATTTTTTCCTTCCACTGTGTCTAGAAATCAATGGAGAAAATATCCTTGAGAGAGGATTAACAAAACAAAACAACAAACTAAAAAACAACAACAAAAAAGAAAGTGGCCTCTCTTCCCCACTCTCTTCCCCACCCCAAGCCAAAATCTTCTCTGCAGCTTTCCAGAAAATTGAGTTACCAGCACTCTCAAACCCAGTGGGAACAATAAAGCAATAGCAAACAGCATCTCTCTGATTAGAGAGAAACGCTTCAGGCCAGACACCTCAGGTAATGGTTTGGATCCATTTCACAGATGTGCCAACCAAGGCAGCCATGGCTTGATCCCATGGCGGGAGACATTCTTGGGACCAGAAAAGTCAAGAGACTTGGCGTGGGAGCTAGCCAGGCTGTCATTGCATACTGAGCCCTGAGCCTCCACATATCCTGTTTGGCTGATTGAAAGTGGGTTGATTGAAAGTCACAGAGAACAATTGGAAGAGGAGGGTTGTCTGAGAAGGGGGTCATAGATTTTATTTTGTTTGTTTCTTTTTAAAAAATATATTTTATTAATTTTTTACAGAAAGAAAGAGAGAGGGACAGAGAGCTAGAAACATCGATGAGAGAGAATCATCAATCAGCTGCCTCCAGCACACCCACTACTGGGGATGTGCCCACAACCAAGGTACATGCCCTTGACAAGAATCGAACCTGGGACCCTTCAGTCCGCAGGCTGACACTATATCCACTGAGCCAAACCAGTATCGACGGGGGTCGTAGACTTTAGTTTCTAATGAACCCTAATGAAACCCTTCTCCTTGAGAGGTGGAAGAGCAGCCTTTCCAGAACTCAACATCCAGACATCTGCAAGAGCGGCCAGCCATGGCTATAGAAGCAGGTGTAAGCACATTTATTTCTTTGTGCTTTTAGCGTGGTGAATGCCCATCCTCCTCCCCCCCTCCTGGCTCCCTTGCTCTCTCCTTCTGCCTAAGGCCTCTGCTCCACTTGAACCCCCCGCCATTCCTTTTTGCTGTGTTTAACAATGCGCCTCTGGTCTCTCCTCTCAAAGACGGAGTCATCAGCCATCATCTGCAGAACCTCTTCAGCTAAACCCCGCAGAAAGCTCGCCCGCTGATGGGAAGTGATTTATAATCCCAAACAGTTTCTTTCATCCTTGGTTCCGGTTTCCTGCATCACCAATCGCTTTGCATATTAGCATCACATTGACGACATTCAAAACAGGTGCAGCTGCCTATACAGAGCAGCTGCCGTGGCCCACTGACAGCTCGGAGCCCAGACCCGGTGCGTGAACCCTCCGTCTGATAAGCTTTAGAACAGGCAAAATCATCATTAAAGGGGAATTGACTTGTAAGTGCGGCAGGATTCCAGTCATTGCATCTCGCCACAAAGAAAAGCGAGGTGGCTGCGGCCAAGGGAATCTTCCTAAAGAATACATTCAACAGTACCACAGAACAGAAATTGCCAGCTCAGGAGGGTGGCGGGACACAGCTGGAAGGTGCCAGGAAACCAGACTGAGGGTCCTCTCTTGGAATCTGAAATCACAGCATGGAGCTTGGAAGGCCAGAGAGAGGCAAGCTCCTAATGAAAAAAAAAAAAAATGGGGCAAGAACTTGTATTGGGGGGTGGTGGTGGGGAGCAGGGACCACAAAAGAGCCTGGGACACCACATTTGCAGTTGGTCTAGCTAACATTGAACCCAACCTGTTACTTTCATGATGTTGGATCTAGAGGAATAATTTTGAAGTTTTTTTTTTTTACATCTAAAATGACATAAACATTTTCCCCCCAAAAAAACAGGCCTAAACTCCAAAGTATAGTAAAACTGAAGGGGGTCTTGGTGTGACTTCTGCCTGCAATTCCGACTCTGAATTTAATCTCTGAAACTACCACTTACTCAATGCCCCCAGTAGGCCTAACATAAGGATATAACTTAATCCTCACCAATGTCTCATTTGAATGGTGTGCGTGTCATGGTCTTAACCAGTGGTCAGCAAACTCATTAGTCCACAGAGCCAAATATCAACAGTATGACGATTGACATTTCTTTTGAGAGCCAATTTTTTTAAACTTAAACTTTTCCTAACGCCACTTCTTCAAAATAGACTGGCCCAGGCCATGGTATTTTGTGGAAGAGCCATACTCAAGGGGCCAAGGAACCGCATGTGGCTCCAGAGCCGTAGTTTGCCGACCACAGCCCTAGGGCATGATCCCCACGGTTCTGGGGAGTTTGGGGGTCTTGCAAATGGTGCCCCTGAGATGAAACTGGTGCTGTGCTTTCCCAGATCCCTCCTGGATGGGGAGAGGAGGTGATCAGGCGATCAGAGAGGAGGCGGGTCCTGATCACCTGATGACATAAGCACAGGCCTCTGAGCTGTCCCCATGCCTCCTGGGGCCTTGGGTGCACACCTGCTTATCCCCTCTCTCCTCCCCCAGCAACTTGCCACAGGCCACCTGAGCTCCGTGTCTCCACCTTGTCAGGGAAGCAGGCTGCCACCGTGTAATTATGCCATCCTGGAGGTAATTTTAACCACAGTCTTTCTTCTGAAGCAGCCAGCGCCATCCCCACTTGCGGGCACAAAGAGAAGATTCTCACTAGCCCGGACTCGCTGTCAAACATGCCAGGAGAAATAAAAAGGTGCTAATGCAACGGAGCCCAGAAATAGAAAGTCAGACAAGAGGCGATACTGGAGACTCAGGCTGTGGGGCTTCAGGGGGAGGGAGGGGGGTAGCATGGGTTTAACTCCCAGCAAAGCTGCCAGACAGCAAGCCTCCGAGGTCATTACTTACTGGAACTTTCCTTAAGCTGAGTGGATGAAACTAAAGGGTGTTTGGTGAGGACTTAATTTTTCCTGGAGGTTTGCTGGCTCTGAAGGGCATTTGGGGCTGGTGATGAGGCAGAGGCAGCAGGACCAGGAGTGGAGAGTGGGGATGTTGGGGTTCTCTTCCTTGGTCATCTCCTTAGCCAGCTCAGGCAGGATGGTGGCCTAGGGGCCTAGGAAAGCCTGCTTAGTTCTGCATTCTGCGATGATGGTGATCCCAGTCTCCCTGCCTCTGCCACGCTCTTGGAAATAGCACGGGGGCTCCATGCCCCACAGCCTGGGGTGGGGGTCAGGGGAAACACAGATCAGGCCTCGGAGCCTTCAGAGACCACAGGAGTTGAGGTCCGTCAGGTACCTCCGGGCTCACCCATATTATGACTTATGCCAGAACTTCCTTCTTTTTTTGAGTCTGAATAATATTCCAATGTATGTTTATACCACATGTTGAAACAAAAACAGATTTACAATCCCGAAGGGATCTGCTGTCCATGGTGGAAGTAGGTACTGTGTGGTCGGGGAAGAGAGAGAGGGAACTGGTCTACTCCCTGAACCCGGAACTAGAGTGTGGGGCCTGGGTGCTGGGTGAGACTCTCCTGCCCTGTACCCGCCTTCCTCAGGGAGACTGCGATTATATACCCGCTGCTCTTACCCTACAAGGGGCATGAAGGTGGTGACAGTGTGTTGAGCTTCTTGCAGGAAAACATGGAGTCGAGGTTGCCTTGCATGAGGTCGCGGCCTCAGCCTTCCAGGACTTTTGGGGGCTTTGCAAGAGCTAAATCCATTTAAACAAGGGGACTCTGGGCTCCTCCAGAGGGGCCATTGCTGAGGTACAGGAGAGTCTGGGCTTTGCTTTTACCCTCAGGGAGGAGTAGACCAGAGATGGTCTGTGACCTTTGCCCAGTCACTGAGTCAGGCAAGGAGAGGCGTCTCCTCTGGTGATGAGAGATAAGACGACTGGGTCCTCACCGGGAGCTCGTTGTGACAGCTGTTCTAGAACCTTCCTAGTCCAGATTCAATGGTATCCTCTCAAAAGAAGAGCCAGTAGCCTGGCTTTCACCGAGCCAATCCCTTCAAACCCAACACCATGGACGTGATGTTCAGAGTTGTGCTGCTCACCATGAGATTCCGGACCAGCAGCTTTTGCCTCTCCTGGGACCTGTGAGCATACGGAGTCTCGGGTCTCTGCTCAAACTTGGGGGATTAGGATCTGAATTTCAACATGTTCTCCAGGAGACGTTTACCTTAAAGCCTCTGAGGGGCCAGCCCCCAGCCCTGGCTTAGCCCTAGAAGAGGTGGAGGCAGTCTGGGATCACCAAGAGCTCAGGTAACTTCTTGGGCAAGGAGAAAAAACAGTACCCAGGCTGCGTTTCACGGGGAGCCTGGAGGGTCAAAAGTCACAATAAACAGGGAAGCACCCAGAAGCACAAAGTGCCTGGGAAATGTATGGTCTTTTCATGCTCATTGGCGACTGGCTTGTTCCCACCCGCTACTTGGTAGGGAATCCTCCATCTCGCTGGCCAAATTAATCTCTTTCTCTGCTCTCGCTGCTGGACCCTCTTTGAAACAACATCAATTTTGGTTGCTTTCATCCAAAACTGCAAAGTGGATTATCACAGCACTGTCTTTAGTGAGATTCTCTTCTTTGCCTGCATTTGTGTGTGTGTGTGTGTGTGTGTGTGTGTGTGTGTGTGTGTTTTGATTTGTTTTGTTTTTTTAGACATACATTTGCCGTGGTGCCCAGGACCCGGTGCGGAGAGATTAGCCTGGTGTTCAGCCTCTGGCTATGCTACTGAGGAGCAGAGCTTTCTGTTTATCTCTTAGAAGCAGACGTTTGGATTTGATCCCAGGGGGAGTTTATCTGAATTCGTTCATTCATTCATTCCCTACCCCCACCCCAAGCACATGCACACACACAGCCATGTGTCAGCCATATCTGTGTGTTTTGCTATGTAGTTGGGAGGCTTTTAATATATATATTAAATCAATATATATATTGATTTCAGATAGGAAGGGAGAGGGAGAGAGAGAGATAGAAACATCAATGATGAGAGAGTATCATTGATTGGCTTCCTCCTATACACTGGGGATCGAGCCTGATGGGCAACCGGTGACTTCTTGGTTCATAAGTCGAAGCTCAACCATGGATCCATGCTGGCAAGGCAGGAAGCTGTTTTTCATGTTGAGCCATTCTAGGATTGTTGAGTCTCTTCCCTCTGAGCACATCTGGAGTTGGGTTTCCTTAGCCCTCGGTGGCAGCTGAGGTGGCCTGTCCTTCCTTCCCTCTTATCTGCCCAATGCACGTGGGCCTCCTGCAGTCCCAGCAGCTCTGGTATCTGGCTTGGCATTGCCAGTCACACCAGTGTTTCCACCTCTGTCACACAGGTGCCCAGGCTAGGAAGACTGGCAGCACCCAGAGAAAGAGTCATCACCTGTTTGTGCAGTGTTAGTTTCCCTGTCTTTTTAAGCACAAGTGCACATGGGCATGCACCACGTAAGCATGCACAGAAGCACTGTGTCTATGTGGTTCAGTGGCTGCTTTCTATAGTGCTTTTGTCTCCATGAATGGCGTTAGGTTTAGTGAACAGGTATGAGCATCCCCATGCCTATATTTATTCACATATGCATTCATGTTCAGCACTTCCTGTGTCGAAGGCAGGAGGTGGGAGTTGTGTGATAAACAGCCCTTGTGAGTGTGGAGATACTGGCTTTCCTTTCAAAGACTTCCCGTTTCCTAAAAGAGATGAAACACGATCGTGAACTTTAATTCACAGCGGAAAGGGATAAGGGGCACGAGAAAAGAGCCCGATCAATGAGATTGGATGAATATAACTTTGCTCTCAGCTGGAGACCAGGGACGACTTCCAGGAGGAGATGGCATTTGAGGAAGGGATTTGCATCGTTGTGTGTCAGGCCCGGGAGCCCCAGGAAAGAGGCCCAAAGAAAGGGCCGTGTGCATTGAATAGCACATTGTTCTGTGTGGCTGAACCCCTTAGGGTGGGAGAGGTGGCCCATTTATGTTGGATTGTGGGAGGTGGTGGTGCGGCTCAGAACATTTATTTTTGGATTGAACAATGAAGGAGACAAGGAAGATTTTTACCCAGGTAAGAGGACCAGAGAGGTGCGTTAGAGAGATCACCCTGGCAGGGATTAGTGAGAGGAATTAGAGATGGAAGGCTAGAGGCATCAAAAGCAGTTAAGAGGCTACTACAGTGACCAGCGTGCAGATGATGAATAGGGTGGTGGTATAAGCAGATAAAGGCAATACCATGGAGCTAACATTGACAAAGCTCTAAACATATTAGCTGTGGAGTGGAAGAGGAGGGAGGAGGAGGAGGGTTTTGGGCCTGAGGCCAAGCAAATGACATAATAGACACAGGCAGAAGCTCATTTTTTATGGGGGGTGGGGGTGGGTAGGACCAGTTGTTGAGTTTAGATTGGGTGGGAACATCCATATGGAGAAGCTAAGGGAGGCATTGGATATTTGGAAGGGGTTCTTGCAAATTGATTTTAGGACTGATGTTAAATTTGATCATTATGTTTATGGGGGTGGTAGTTGATGACCTTGTACATGAATGCAATTGTTAGGGGAGAACACACAGAGAAAAGGGGAGGGAAATATGCAAGAAGAGGGAGGAGAGAAAGGAGAACAAGGAGGGTCCCACTCACAGTGTAGCTTAAAATGCATAGTATCCTCATTACCAGTACCCTCAGCATCAAATAGTTGAAAGAAAACGGGAGAGATAGTGTCTCAGTAACCAAGGGAAGAGAGATGGTCAATAACATGAAATCCAGGGGAAGAGCAATGCAGGAGGTTGGATAAATAGCTGGTCTGTAGGTGGAGGTGTGGTGCTCACAGGGAGTACAAGCACATGCACACATGTGGATGTCTATCCAGGTGTTTGGAGGGGAAAGAATCATATATGTAATATATAATATATACTAGAGGCCCAATGCATGAAATTTGTGCGAGAGTAGGCCTTCTTTCCCCAGCTGCCAGCACCGGCTTCCCTCTGGCATCGGGGACCCAGGCTTCCTTGTAGCCCTGGCTTCATCCGAGGATTTCCGGTTTAATTAACATATTACCTTTTATTATTATAGATATACCAGAGGCCCAGCATATGATTGAAATTACATGAGGAGGCGCCCCAGGTCCCACCATGTAAGGAAGCACCTGTGGAGGGCAGGGACCTGTGCCTGACCCATGTAACACTGGCTGCCTCATTGTGTCCGCTGAGGTGGGGGCAGGTGCTCCTGTGTGTTGTGTCTCTGCTTCAGCCCACTCCCAGCCCCAGCCTCCCCATGGCCGCTGGGGCTGGGAGCAGCACACAGTCCTCTCCTGCCCATCTGCCGAAGGGAGTGGGCCTAAGCCTTCAGTCCAACATCCTTAGCACTGCTGTGGAGGCGGGCTTCTGGCTGAGCAGCGCTCCCCTATGGGAGCACATTGACCACCAGGGGGCAGCTCCTGCATTGAGCATCTGCCCCATGGTGGTCAGTGTGTCCTCGTGATCCGTCATTCCACCTTTGGTCGATTTGCATATTAGCCTATTATTATATAAGATAATCAGGGACTAAGAAATAAGTGGTGTGAAACTGTTAATGGGGAGAGAGCAGTAAGTGGAAGTAATATGTATCAGAACAGACATCTATCCAACTGAGTATCATCTTTTTTTGTTGATTCCTCAAACCCTTACTTTGGTTCTGAACCTTGATTGGATTCTATCTGATGTACTCAGCTAATTTCGCTTCATTTGGGGCTCCTAGTCTTTCATTATCTCTGGGATTGGCAGGTCACTTGCTTTGTCCCAGTTCTCATGTCAATGAGAACCTTTCAGTGATTAGGCTCTTGATTATGAAGTTCACTTTACATAGAAAGCTGGTCGGCATAGGTAGCTTGTTCTGGCTGCATCCTGAATGGTGGGATAGTAAGCTATTGCCAATTTTTAAAAAATCTTTTATTGATATCAGAGAGGGAGAGAGATAGAGAAGAGGAGATAGAGATAGAAACATCAATGATGAGAGATAATCATTGACTGGTTGCCTCCTGCATGCCTCCTACTGAGGATTGAGTCCTCCACCTGGACATGTGTCCTTGACCAGAACAAAACCTGAGACCCTTCAGTCTGCAGGCCAAGGCACTATCCACTAAGCCAAAACAGCTAAGGCTCTACCACCAATTTGAATTATTCCCTTTCAAAAGGAGTGGTTGGTTCTATTTTTTTTTTTTAGGGGGGGGTAGGAATCTCCTTGCCTAAATGTAGTCAAGTACACAACTCACACTCAGTGTGGAGAGGGTCTATTTTTTAGAACAAGAAACCAAGGCAAAGGATCATTATTAGCAGCAAATAGGATAATGAACTTAATTCTCATACTGTCCCATCATTTTGCTCCCATTGTATTTCATCTGATTTCATACTCTCTTTCATACTCTCATTTTCTTAAAATGCAGTTAGCATTGTGCTCTCAGAGACAAATCCCAGTGAGCGCTGGCTCAGGGGGTGTCACTGCAGTCAATGCTTAAATGCCACTGCTCCCAGATGACAAGAGAAGGACGTGGAGAGGCGATTTGCCTATATACTGGTTATATGCACTTTATTCCCATCATTATTATTCTCCATTTAACAGCTTTCTTATGGCACTCCCACTCCTCTGCCTGCAAGAGTCTCTCCCCTCCGTGCTTCCCTTGCTTTCTCCCTTAATTATGAACCAGCATGTTAAAGATTCTGGTCCTGATATCTCATTCCAGGTTGTAGAAAAACTAAAATCAAAGAATCTTGATTTTTTTTTCTTTCAGAGACTTTTTTTTCATGAATTCTTAGCTGATTTCTCTTGTGGCATAGGCAGGGTCATGTGGTGTGCGTGTGTGTGTGTGTGTGTGTGTGTGTGTAGATGAAAACTATTGATGAGGTCCAGTGTTTCACAGCAGGCTGAATTAGCAATGGAATTCTATTGGAAGTTCCTTTCCTGGATTCTGGACTGATTGGCAGATGCAAATCCTACACTGCATGTGGATGACACTAAACCATACGTGTCTGTGACACTCTAGATGGCCCAGGCATGTGCACAAACACACCCTGAGCACACTTCTTGACGCTCCTGGCAGGGCCAACACTCACATGAGTCATTGTTATGTGGCCAACCGTGTTAATGTGCTCATTCATAGAAGCACTGAGTCTTGACTGAGGGAGATCATGTCCATTTTCCAATGTGAGAGTCAAACTATAGCCATTCACATGTATTAGGGGAAGAGAAAGCAGACTAGATTTCCTTCAGCCAACAGGACTCTAAAGGGATACAAATGCATTCTACATGAGAATGGAGAAATGGTTTGGGTGTCTGATACCACCATGCTCATTTTTAAGCATCAGATAGGCCCCATGGAAGAGATTAGCTCCATTTATGGGTAGAGTAGAGAGGCAGGAGGTGGTCAGGGAGCAAGCTACTCTCAAAGTAGCAGATTTCAGCTCAGTGTGAGAAGCATTTCCAGTAGTTAGAGCTGCCCAAAGAGTGCCTTTCAGGGGCAGTGTCTGAGCACAGGCCCCATGCCCAGTTGACAGAGACATGTGTACGACAGCTGAGTGACCGGGCTGGGGCAACTTACCCTGCTCTCCCAGTCATTGGAGTCTAACTAAAAGAGTCAACAGCCACTCAACCCAAAGTACAGACACACACCTGCCACATCTTTCGATGGTCATCATACTCATTCCCAATGAGCTCTAGAGATGGGATTTTCATTCCCTTGCATTTCAGATCCTTGAGGAACTTATCTCATAGTTAAGATTCTGGTCTTTTCTAAGACGAACCCACAGAAACACTTTGCCAGAGGGGCAGGACCAAAAATTAGGTGGCAGAGGTGAGGCCTGATCCAGCAGGCTCCGCGTTCCAAAGTGAGGCATCAGTGTGCAGAGCTGCAACTCAGAGCAATTAGCCTTTGTTCCCAGATGTTCTCCAAGAATGACTTAAAGAAGCCCAAACAAATATGTTTCGAAAAGAGAGCAAATTTGTATTCCTTAACCCAAGAATGCAAACAAGTGTAATTAAAGCCAATACCCATAAATAAAGCAAATACATTAGTTAGGAAATGAATTCATTAGTGTTTAATTACTATCAATTACCAACATCACTACAGAATTACTTGTAGAATGGATTGCATCTCTTGCTCCTATTAATAATTTCCATTGCTAATTGTATGCAATTGTGTTTCCTTTTCTTTGGGTGCATCTTAGCAGAGCTAATAGGGGGAAGGAGCGGCACAGTGAGCGATGACAGGGACATTTTTTTTTTTCTCTGTTCAGAAAAAAAACACACAAAAGTGATTTGAAAAACATCTGCCTGGTTGTCAAAAGCCAACACGGGTGAGGAGGGTGCACAGGAAGGAGGCTGTTCCCCTGGCATGGAGCCACGGCACCACCCAGGTTAGGGGAGCAGCTGGCACCTGTGGTGTGTGTGTGTGTGTGTGAAGGTGTGAAGTGGAGAAGCGTGGGTCTGAGCTCACTTCCATCATACTTTGAACACCCCACACACTGACTGGCAGTGGCTGTCTCCACACACCAGGTTTGCCAGGTGAGGGAATAGGGATGACCTTTACCTGCAGGACAGAGCCCACCCTCTGGATGGAGAGCACATCTCTGGTGTCACGCTCCCTCGCAAGCCTTACTCTAGTGAGGAAGAGAAATTGGGGGCAAAGAGAGTTCCTCTCCAGGGGCTCGTGCTGCCAGACCACGGACATTCTCTTTTTCCTATTTGTACATCACCCCTCTCCCAGCCCTGCCCTCTCTTCCTCTGTCTCCTGAGAGCACAGACCCTTGAGCTAGGGTGTTTGGGTTTAATTGCAGGTTTCTCCACCTGTGTGACCTTGGGCAAGCTACTTAACCTCTCTGTGCCTCAGGTTCCTCATCTGTGAAGACTCCACCTTATTCAGTGTGTAACCCTGGATGTGTTGCTCAACCTTTGTGACTGCACAATGTGATATCTGCCTCGGAACTGTGGTGAGGATTAAAAAAAAAAAAAAAAAAAAAAAAAAAGGGAGGAAGAAAGATGTTTGGTGAGAGCTGAGCAAGCTCCTGGCACATTGTAATTATTCAATAGATGAAAGATATCATTGTTGGGGACACTAAGCCTCACTCTTGGTCTCTGTGGGTTGTCTAAGCTGAGCTCACGTGCCGTCTGATAGACACTGGTTGGAAGTTGCATTTGCATTTGAGACGGAGCTGCCTGAAGATGACCACTTACACTGCCCCTGGGTCTGGGGGAGGGCAGCCTTCTCCATCCTTCCTTGAGTCAGAATCCACAAGGCTGGACACACCCTTGCAGAGGGGTCATTAGAAGGAGGGGAGATGTTTTCAAGCTTTCCAAAAAGAAAACCCAAAGAGGTGACAGGGCCAAGGTGACTGATTTGCCATAAGTGCAAAAACTTGAAGGACACCCTTGAGGGAACAGTTCCTGAGAAACTCAGGCTCCCACCTTCACAACTCGTCCACCCTTCTGGGCTGACTCACAAGAAAATAGGCCCCAGTAAATGTCACCCTTATTGCCCTTTGACCTCTCAGCATCTAAGAAGTAAGGCTGAGTTGCCCTCAAGCATGGGCACCACCAGATGTGCAGCCAAACCCTCATCCCCTTCAGGCCCCCTAGTGGGAGGCTGACTTACTCCAGATATGTTCCCTGCAAATCGAAAAGCACACTGGTCCTTGGTTTTCAATTCCTGAAATCAGCCACGTGATCCCTGTTTAACAAGAGCTGGAATCTCCCCTCCCAGGCAAAGGTCCTGCTGGACTCTAGCAGCTAGAGAATGGCTGAATTTCCGCAGATGCAATAGGCAAAGGGCTTCTGCTGGATCAGGTACTCGACTCCCAGGCTTGTAAGTCACCATCCTGGCTCTCCAGGTGAGAGAGGTTTCCCTTCCAGGTCCCTGCCATTTCCACAGCCTCTCCAACTGAGGGGCAGACCCTATCCAATACAGCCTCTCCAGACTCAAAGTCCAGCAGGAGCCTGCTCCTCATTCATAAAACCTGGAGCAGCAGGAAGTTTCTTTTACAAATGTGCACCCACATTGCCAGGTTGGGGTGTGCGGGTAGGGTCTGGCCTACTGTTTCTGCTGCCCCTGCTGGGCCCAGGTAGCCAGCTCAGCTATGCTCAACATCACCAGCAAATAAATGCGTTGATGAATAAACACAGTTGGCTTGGTGGCCATGAGTTTCCGGAACCTGTCCCAAGATAGAGAGAACTTGTAGGAGGAGAAGCAAGTGTGAAAAATATCTTTTTTGTGTGTCTCTAAGAAAAGTTGCTATAGTGTAGATGCTCTGTTGTGTCCTCCATGAGGCTCCCCCCGACCCACCTCCCATGACCAAGACTATACTCCCCAGAGCCTCAGCTGACACAGCCTGATGAGGGTGAGCAGGAAGCAGAGGGCCTGAGAGGGAAGTTGGGGGGGGGTGCTCAGTGTGCTTCTTTCTCCCCCCAAACCTAGCGAGGCGTCTCAGCAGGTGTGACATCTCTACTGTGATCTAAGCCCTAAACAGAGAGGACAGGGCTTAGCAGAACCCTGCATGAGGGGAGGGGCCAAGGTGCTGGTACCCTCTCCTATGGCTGAAGGGCCTGGGGGAGATTCTGCGGCCTCATGGGATCTTAGGAACCTCAACTGGAAAGTAAAAAGAATCAGAATAAGAATCTTTCTAGCCTGAATGCAGGTGCCATCCTGTTACCTGGCTATGAGATGTGCTTTTAGCCCAGCGTGAATCCATGGGACCGTCAACCCCCACCCTGGAAATCTACTTATCTACCTACAAATACTGAATTCTAGCAATGGCCGACCAGGCGGGGAGTGGCAAGGATAGCAAACCTCCTGGGACATTCCAGGTAGGATCCTGTGTCCATCACTTGACCAGTCTCTGATAATGACCCTTTACCCAGGCATGCCTTTGCAATCTTCTTTAAAAGTCCTCATCCTGTGTAGCAAAGCCAGAACTCAGAGTCCATGTCTCAGGAGAGTGGAACAAAGATCTTCTCTATGGGCCAAGTAGAGTGATACGAAACGCTGAGAAGGTCCTGGCTTTGTGGTCATTTTTCCAAGCTGTTAGAGATGGGCCACCATCTGCCCTCCAACTCCCACTCTTCCTTCTGTCCCCGGGAACTCTGATTCATCTCTTCTGATAGCCAGCCTTTGCCCTCCCCAATCTACCTTGTTGGTCTCTAACAGTCACTTGAGGGGAATTTAAGGGAGATCCTGGACCCCGAAAGTGCAGATGTGTAAAGTGTTATCCTTAAGACCTATGGTGACAGGAGAAGGTCAGTCAGCACCCGACGGAGGCATTTGTACCAGAACCCATACAAGGGCCTGCAGGAAGAGTAGGAGTCTTACTGAAAAGGCACTTTCCTGGTTCCCTGCGTGCTGACCAAGGAGCTGAAGGGAACGTTTTAACAGGTCAGGCCTCTCCTTTGGTCAGTGAAGCATCCAGGGTAGGGGTGGAGGAGATTTGGAAAGTAAACCCTGGGTATGAGTATGGGGCAGCCCTTTCCCTCCCTGTCTGCTCTTCTCCCAGGGACAGGAGGATAAGGCCAAGTGTCTTATATCCCCAGAAGCCAAGGAGGGGGCCATTTTTCAGAGACAGGATGAGCCCATGTCAAAATGGAGAATCAAGAGCATTGGCCCTGGACTGAAGTGTTCTGGGTTCAATTCCAGTCCAGGGCACCTACCTGGGTTGCAGGCTCCATCCCTAACTCTGGTGGGAGGCAAATGTGGCAGGCCACCAATGGATATGTCCCTCTCACATCGATGTTTCTCTCTCTGTCTCTTCCCCTCCCACCCACTCTCTGTAAAAATCACTGAAAAAATAGCCTTGGATGAGGATTGATAAAATAATGATAAAAATATTATAAATATGGGTATTAACAGTGCTCCACAGCTTGCTTTTTTTTCTTCTTTCTTTTCTCCATCTCTCTTCCATGGAGTTCAAGTTCTCTTTCTCTGCTTTGTACCCCTTACCTTACCCTAAGCAGCAAAACCCACCAAGCATGGATTCCTTTAGGCCAGGCCCTGAACGCTCACAGAGGTCATCCTGGAGACTAGATGCTTTCCAAATACCGGCTAAAGGGATGGAGACCTCTTCTCAAAGCTCCTGTTCTATCTGGATGTAAGAACCTTACATCTGTCGGGACACCTGTAGTTTAAAAACAGGTCCAAGTGCCCAGCTGGCATGGCTCAGTGGTTGAACATGAACTAGAAGGTCATGGTTTGATTCTGGTCAGCATACATGCCCAGGTTGGAGGGTGTGTAAAGAAGGCAGCCGATCAATGATTCTCCCTCATCATTGATGTTTCTCTCCCTGTCTCCTTCTCCCTTCTTCTTGGAAATCTCTCAGAAAAAAATTCTATCCTTTCCTTTAAGCAAAGGGCCTTCTACATTCCCAGGACCAAATCACTGAGGAGTGTCCAGGCCCCTGGAAGTGTGTGAGTGTCACCCTCTGCATGTGTGGGGAGCAGCTGTCAGTTTTAGTGCATCTGAGGTCTCCTGGGAAGGAGAGGGAGGGAAACCCACACTCTGTGCTGTGCATCCTGAAATCACTCCATTTAAATGCAAACCAGGGTGCTCTTCCTCTGCATGGTCACAGAAGAGCAAGGTTGAAATGATAATTTCCTTGAGGAGAAAGAGAACAGTGGACCTTTCCCCAAGGTGCTGACTCATTTCTCCTCGCTGCGGCACATCCCACCCTGATTTACCCCCTCACCCCTTAGGCAGCCTTTTTCATCCATGGAACTGAAGGGACCTGTGGATGAAATACAGTCAATATTTGTATTCATAGGCTGCTTTAATTGTGCAAATCCTATAAGCAGTTAAGCATCTTCTTATTTATTTATTTATTTATTTATTTATTTTTTAATGGATCAAAATACTATCCATTTTTTTTAAATTGATTTTTTTTAAGAGGAAAGGAAAAGAAGAGAGAGATAGAAACATCAATGATAAGAGAGAATCATTGATCAGCTGCCTCCTGCATGCCCTCTGCTGGGGATTAATCCCGTAACCCAGGCATGTGCCCTGACCAGAAATTTAACCATGACCTCCAGGTTCATTGGTTGACACTCAACCACTGAGTCATGCTGGCTGGGTTAGCATCTTTTTATTTAAATGGAGATAATCCAGCCAAAGTCTTTAGTTATCTTCCTCCTCCTCCTCACTCCATCTTCATGGGATCCGAGCCCTTTCCTACTGAACCCCATGAGTGATGAAAGGCCAGGTCGCTGGGGAGTTAGCAGGAGGCGGCTGAAATGATTGAAAAGAAGACCTTTCCCAACTTTTGATTTTTCAAGACTTCTTGGAACAATCTCTTGTGCTTGAACAGCTCACCAAAGAACACCTCTCTGAGCAAAGCCCTGCTTGCTCCGCAGCCTGAGGACCGGACTCTGTTTCTGACTCTCCCTTGAACTTGTGATGGAGAAGGAGCCTGCTCATTCCCAAGGGCTATTTCCATAACGATCAGGAGCTAGTTGAGCAGTTTGGCCCCATATCTTTCTGCCAGGGAGCTGCTGAAGACTCTGATGCAAGTCGGGCCCTGGCTGAGACACCCAGAACCAGCTGCTCTGACACTCAGCTCATGATGGCTATGATGTAAGAACTAGACAGGAGTCCAGGAGTGGAGACAAACCACAGAACCCTTTATATCGATATATCTGTCTACTGTCAGCATCTCTCTGGGGGAGGAGCAATAACTCATTTCCTGGGAAACTCAAATAGTTTGCCATGAGGCACCCCCACCCCATCACAAAGCCCTTCTCCTCTGGATCTCTCTCCAAAGCTGCAAGAAGGAAGGAGGTCATGGATCAGAGGGAGTGCAAAAATAAAACCCTTCATATTCCCATCACCCTCCGTCCCAGTGGCTCTGTGCTTTTCTTGGGAGCATGACACTGAAAACAGAAATAGCTGCAGGAAGACTTCAGGCAAGTTCACGGATAATGGAGCCAAAAAACGATTACTAAAGGGAAAGGCTCGGGGCTTCATTCCTAGGTGGGTCGTGCAAAGCACACAGAAAAGAGAGAGTCAGAATGCTTGGAGTCTGGTCCTGCTTTGAACTTGAGCTGTCTGTAGGATCTGACTCCATCCATATTGCTTCTTAGGATCTGCATCTGCAGCATGAATGGGACTGTCTGTATGATATTGTACCTTTCCTACTCTGTCATTACCAGAGTCTATGAGATGTGTGTGTGTGTGTGTGTGTGTGTGTGTGTGTGTGTGTGAGCATACGCACAAAACACTGCTGTTGCTGTAGGAGAGGAAAAAGAATTTTAATGTACACTCTTATTTCTGTGACTGGTACCTATGGATTAACTTGACAAAAGACAGATTAATAGAAGAAAAACCTCACATTTTAATATTTTTACTAGAGGCCTGGTGCACAAATTTCATGCACTGCTGTGGGGGGGGGGGGTTCCTCAGCCTGGCCTGTGCCCTCTTTCAATCCTGGAGCCCTCAGGGATGTCTGACTGACAGCTGTGGAAAGTAGGCCTATGTCAGCAGTTGGGCATCCTTAGAGCTGCCATGGGGGCAGGAGACACTCCTACAATGGCTGCTGTACTTGCCAGCCATGAGCCTGGCTTCTGGTTGAATGGCATTCCCCCTGTTGAACATCTTCACCCTGGTGGTCAGTGCACATCATAGCAACCAGTCATCCCACTGTTTGGTCAATTTGCATATTAGCCTTTTATTATATAGAATGTGCACATGGAGCCTCCATAGGAATAAAATGAAGACTCCAGAGAGTGAGGAGTCCTGAGAGTTTATATATATTTTTTAACCAAGAAAAATAAGCATGTGCAATAGTGACAAGACAAAGGAGAAAGAGGTTAAGCATCTAGGTAGGGTTGGCAAACTGTGGGACAGTGACTAGGACACATATGAGGAAATTCATGGGAGCTCAGGGTTATTTCAGCAGGTCTGCTTCTACCAATTCTTCTCAGCATCAACTCCCAGCCTCTTCTCTTCCTGGCCCAGGGAGCACAGCTTCCCCATGGGAAATTTCACGTCCTGCTTTCAGAGAGGAAGAGCGAGGGCAGAGAGCCCTTTTGGCACCTGCTGTTTCTCAAGTGCCTTCAACTCAAAATAATCAATAGGCCAAAGTGGGCGACATATTCTGAACTTCTTCACTGCCCTCTCCTCACTCCCACAGGAATAAAAGGCCTGAGCTGCCCAGACAATAGACAGGACTTTTTCTACAGGCCTGGCCTTTCTATAAATCTTTTCTCTTTTCTTTCCTATTCTCCTAAGCTGGATACCCACCATCAGACTTGTGAAATAGAGAAAGGGGAATGAAAAGTCTCTGAAATGCTTATTTGGACAGTGTCAACATATCAAAAGAACATTTGACACAAATGGGGTATCTAGCTACCACAGATCTTAGGAAGCTCATTCAAACAATGTAATTGGGGGGGGGGGGGATCCTCCAATAATGAAGCATTCAGGGACATGCAAAGGATCTCTCCCATTCTCATTCTTTTGTTCTTTCTGCTTTCTCAGGTAAGAAAAACAAATGGAAATAAGAACAAGAAGTCGGAGAATATTGCAGAAAAGAAAAGGGCTGAGAATGAGAAGGATGAAAAAAGATCCAAGGTTAGGAGGAGAGCAATGCAAAGGTCATGGACCTCTAACAAAACAAAACACTGGTGAAAAGAACGAAGGTGAACATTTTCCTGGGAATGTAGCTTTAAAGGAATAGCAGGGAGGGAGACCTGTAGGGAACAAGAGGATGGTGAAATGAACAGAGAGACACCAAGTTCAAACTTTCCTGCTTCGGGATTTTGCTGAAGGCAAAAGGATCTTTGGGTCTTTGGCCAAATGGCCATCAGGGTGACCAAACAGGGTGCTGCAGTGTGCCCAGAACACGGTTGGAGACACCTCAACACTCTGCCGACACCTTCTGCTCAGGAAACAGCTCCACTTCCACAACACAATTCAGCCTATGACCAATGCATATTGGGACATCCCTGTGCCAGAGTCCTCTTCAAAGACCACTAGATCTTGGGCCCCAGGACCAGTGTACTAGTCTTTGCAGCAGGCTGTGTGGAAAGTCTGGGGTGTGCATCAGACTGATCTGACCTTGAGTTGAACCTCGATTTTAGGCCAGGAAGTGTCCTCCTTGATGAAGGAAGGGTGATAATAATACTGTTTACCCTGAAGGCAAGTAGTAAGGACTAATTGAGATCACGAGTGTGGAAGAGTTTCATGTAGAGGGGTGTTCAGTAAACCTGGGTAGCCTTCTCTCCCCAAACCAGGCCCAGCTACCAAGATAAGGAAGTAGCAAGAAGCACCATGGGCATAACAGCTGTTGACATTTATTAGTATCCAGAGCTCTTATGCAGTCACCAGGGACCCCGTGGGTTCCCAGAGGATTTTCACCTATAATCTTTAAGTGCCCCTGATTACATACATGTGATGTGGGAGGTTTTCTAGTGAGCGTTTTACAACCTGTGAGCTCTTGGGTAAGAGCCACGGAAGTCCCTACCCTTCCTGGAGCCCAGGCAGCAGGGACAGGCTCGCTGCTTACAAAATGCAGAGCCACACCAGCATCCTCCATTACCATCCAAAATCTCCTTGCAATGTTCATTCCCTTCCTCAGAGGTGACAGGTTTGAGCAAGAGAGAGACAGTCTCATGTAGAGCTGATGCCATCATACATTCACCTTTTGTTCTTTTTCAAGGAGTCGGCACGTGTACAACTTGCAAAGCAACGTTGGGACAGAGACTTGTGTTCTGCCTGTGTCTGCTGCCAGGGTCTCCTCACCTGAGCTTGAAAGAAGCCAGGACAGGGAGCCAAGGAAGGCAGAAGTTCAGCCTTTGTCCTGGGGTCTTCTCCTTCCCCCTCCAGTAGGCCTTCCCGGGGGAGGTGTTGGGAAAGAAAAAGGCCAGGGAGGGAGAAAAATGTAGCAGCACATCCATAGGACACCTTGCATTGTTTGCTTTAGTTTCTCTTTTATCAATGAGGACTATTTATTTGTCTTCTGCTAAATTGTAAATGTAATCAAAACTCACGTTCTATAATCTTCCCAATTCATTACTTACTTAATGATCACTTCTCATTGTGGGGGCATTCATTTTATCTTCTCTCACCTCCATTCAAAATCTGCTCACAACTCATTTTTCCCCATAAGTAAAACTTCTTTAAATAACTTCCTGTGGTTACCATTCCTCTATGTTGTCCCAGTCTCTTAGTACATCTGCACATTTTTAGTATTTATAATACAAACAATATTTATCATGTATGTGTGCTTGTATATACATTCCTTATAGGCACTGATAACTCCTTGTATTGTGTGTGTGTGTGTGTGTGTGTGTGTGTGTTTTATGTGTTTGCCCTCCAGCAAAGTAGACCCATTTCCAGCAGATTATGAGGGGTCTGGGAAATTACCCAATGCTCTTCTTATAGGAGAAATCTGATTAAACAGCCGTGGCTGTCTTAGTCAAGGTTGCCTGGAGAGCAAACAGCAGAAAACCAGTTATTTGGCAAATGTGCCCGAGAAAGAAGGAGGTATTACAAAAGGGGAGGAAGCTTGAGGGACTGCCCGAAGGGATGAAGGTGGCTGCTACATCTTCGAGTCCGTTAGCTGGGCGGCCCCTTCCCTTTTCCATAGGGCAGTGCCACAGGGGTGAGAATGGGTGAAACCTTGCCTGTCACTTGCTTGCTTTTTTAAGGATAGTTTTGATAGTGAGTTTTTTTGTTGGTTTGTTTGTGTGTGTTTTTGTTATGAGAGATGACAGCCTCTGGAGCTTTCAAGAAAGCTCTGAAGATAAGTGCACACCAGGTACTTTATATAGACTCATGCATGAAAGGGCACACCTCTCTCTGGAAAATTTCTAGAATATTCTGTTGACTACACAGAGAGGTCTTCAATTTGAGAAGAGTTGGGCATTTCTCAGGAAGTACAAGAGCTTTGCAAGCATGCATATCCTAAGTGGATTTCAGGTCTTGTAGTTCTTTAGCTTTGACTTAGATCACGTAGCTTAATCTTTCTGGTCTAAATGAGATTAGAGAGTGTCTATGTTGAGGGGGTGATGAAAGAATTAGACATAATGTATGAAAGTGCTTGGCTCACGCATGGCCCATAGTAAATGTTCAGTGGTAGCCATTGGTGCTAATGTTTCCCCATTGTATACCGTCCCCACCACACTTCATTGTATTGATGGCCTTCCATCACCCTGACACATGAATGATAGTAACCAATGTTAAACTTGGGTCTACCCTAAGTCCTGGGTCTTGTCCTCCTGGTGTTGGTTCCACCCTGTTTTCTCATATGCTTTCCTGTGCCTTCACATCCCACTGCCCACATGGGACCCTCTGAGAAGCAGGGCCTGGCCTGGTCTTCGGGGTGAGGAGCTGAAGGCCAAGGTCTCTCCAGGGGCTGCAAGAGGTCCTTCTCAGACCTCAGTTATTCTTCCTATGGTGTCTACTCTCTCACACTTTCTGCAATGTCTCTCTGATCATTCTCTCTTTAAAAAAAATCACATTTAACATGAACTGGAGTAAAAGGGGGACAGTCGATGACAAACCACGTGGAGGACAAGAGCCTTGTGCGAGCTCTCCTGCTTGCTTGGCTGTTTGAGTGGCCAGGCTATTTCGGTCCCATCTCAGACCCACTGTAGTGAATAAATTGGATTGCTGAGCGAGAAAAGAGAAATATTCCTCTCCCCTACTCCCTCCCTTGTTGTGGAAGAAACTAAAAAGCTCTTTTCAGATTTTCAGATTCTGGTCATGAAGCCAAAACCTCCTTTTATCTGCTTTTGTGTATTTTTTTTAACATCTCATGATTAGGTTTGATCTTCTTAAAGGCTTTGATTAAAGAGTCTGCACTCCCGGATGTGCAAGTTCATCATTTTTCTATGGGAAGACGTCTCAACGCCTCACAGAGACTTTAGGATGAAAATGTTACTTTCACCCTCCAGCCATAATGAGCTTTTCATCTTAAACATTATTATTATTATTTTATTTTTTGACAGAGAGACAGGGCGGAACGCCTCTCCCCGCTCCACTGGGCCCTTCCGGTTCCCCTCCGCAACCCCCGGATGGGAAGGCCAGGGCTGCGGCGTGGAGTCATGCGCCACCTCTGCCCCCCCCGTTAGACCTCGGGCCCATTAATGGAAGAACCGCAGCACGCAAGTTCACGCGAAGATGTGCGCCCTCCCAGCCGGAGGCCATCAGCGGCCCATCCAGAACGCCTGGGGTCTCCAACTGCACCTCTCAGGGGCCATCAGCAGTTTCCAGGACACACGTGTGTCCTTGTGGTATTCGGGCTGGAGGACTCAAAAGCACATCAAGTCTTGAGAGCAGTTCCTGAGTCTCAGAAAACCAAGCCACTGGACTCTGGCTCTAGTTGAAATCATCATGGCAGTTCCTACAGCAGCCCACGCTCCCAAAAGGTGTGTTTGCAGCATTGAAAGGGAACACAGGTCTTGTCTGGGGAGCTCAGGTGGTTAGAATATCCTCTTGATACACCAAGGTTGAAGGCCCCATCCCCAGTCAGGGCGCATACAAGAATCAACCAATGAATGCATGACTACGTGGAACAACAAATCAGTATTTCTCTCTCTCTCCCTTCCTCTCTCTCTAAGATCTCCTACCAAGGCCGGGCTTGAGGCCCGAGCACAGAAATTGAGCAACATAGCCCAGCTCTCCCGTTAGGGGACAAGTTGCCCTCTTTTCTTCTCCAGTTACTTCCTATGCACATCTCGTTTTATTTCCTGGACTACATGTGTTAGATCATCAAGAAGAACAACCATACCTCCCAGTTTCCTAGTATGCCTTTTCCACTCATAACACACACACACACACACACACACACACACACACACAGTAGGGATTTAATCTATATCTGTCAATCAGACCTTAAGGTGTCAAAGGAAATGACTCACTAAGCACTGGTGACTTTCTCTGGGTTTTTGCACAAGGTCCACTTTTGCTCTTGACGTTCAACACATGCGGAGGAGGCCTTGAGCTCTCACCTGCCTCCCTGGAAGCCCTGAGGCTGCATGAGCTAATGTCTAAGAAACACTTAGTGCATTTAAGGCAGACACACCACACACAGGCACACAAGCATGCAGACAGCAATGAGCTATTCTTGTCCTCTTCTCTTGGGCTTGCTGAAACAGAAGTTTCACCAGCTCTCTCTGGCACTTTCTCCTGGAAACAGTCTGAGGATAGGCGCCTGCCCTTCACCCAGCTTTCAGCTTCAGATCCCATTGTTCACAGTCAGAAAGCAGGGTTCAGAGATAATGAAGGGAAGCTGAACCAGACTTCACTGAACCTCAGGTAATTAAGGGACCCAAGTATGAGGAATTATTAATCTCTCCAATTTCCATCAAACACCAGGCTATGCATTTTCTCTATTATCCTTCCACCGTAATTGGATAAACAAGGTTATTGTTTTTTTTCCTAGCCTTCAACAACTGTTTCTCCCACCACCCAAAGAGGCTGACTCAGCTGTGGTCATGGGAGAAAGCAAATGAACAGGCTAGTCTGCCCCTTTGACCTGGGCCTCCCAACCTTGTCTCTCATCCTCACTCCCAGGCTCATGTGAGGTGTGGCTTGGTTTTCCAAATTATCAGTGTGCCTGGCAATCTCCAGGCCACAGGGAGACATGCACCTGAGCGATCTGGACTCTTGTTTTCCTAGTTTGTTTCCTGACTTGGGGTTCAGACATGACTTGAGGTTCAGAGAAGTTCAAGAGTTTAGGTTTGCTGACCCACATACTTATAAAATACCTATTGCCCAGCATCATGACAGACTCTGGATAGTTTAGTTCCTGGTCCATGTGTGCCCGCATACGTGTGCATATGTGTGTGTGTGTGTGTGTGTGAGAGAGAGAGAGAGAGAGAGAGAGAGAGAGAGAGAGAGAGAGAGAGAGAGAGAGATGAATGCTGGTTTGGAGCCATGTAAGGCCGTGGCCTTTTATCCTGGCCTGTGTCTCATACAGAGCACACAGCTGTTCTGAGCCATAACTTGAACAGATGAGCGGATTGAAATGCTGACTGTACACCAGACGGGCAGTCAAGCCCACATGATTGACAAAGAAAAGGGTCCTTCCCTGCTTTTCCTACTGTTCTTATTTTCCCCCAAACTATTTCTTTCCTTCCAGAGGAAAAGGAATATGCAGAGAAGCAATTAATTATAATTATATCCGTGCTGGAGTAAGGGAGAACTAGTCACCAAGAATTTTCAAGTCCCAAAGTTGTCTAATAAAAACTACCCAACAATGTCATAATTTTGGGAGGAAGTTAAATTTTTATAGATTTTGGCGATAAGAAAAATTTTGCTAAAAACGAGCATTCTTAATCACCGCACTGTCACTTTGCAAAGGTATTGTGGAATTAGGAATAATTAGACTCTAAAGGTAGAAAAATGAAACTATCTGCCTTAGGATATTTTAAAATAGAATCTCGATTCTGGTTTGTCCCATTTATCAAAAAGAAGCAATGCAGGAATCATGGGTGAAGTTATAATCTGGGGTCTTAGGACCTTGGTTTAATACTTAAAGTGCCTGATGTTGGGACTTGAGTTACTGAGTTCTGGGTAGCTCATCTCTTGAGAAAACAGGGAGAACTTGGTATGCAGAAATGTGGAGGATATTAAGCCTTCAGGATGGGATGCACAGCCTTCCAGAGAGCACTGGGGTACACATTTAGACACATAGATATGAACTGTATGACTCCCTATGCACACTGTTTTGGTCACACTTCCATATCTCAATCAATGAAACTGTACTCTACCCAGGCCCAGCCATTCCAAGATGATGAGTTAGTATTAGTCAGGAATCTTCAGAGAAACAGAACCAGTAGGTTATATTTATGGAGATTATAGACATTGGCTCATGTGGTCATGGAGGCTAGAGATCCCTTTGCTGCCTTCAAGGTGGAGAACCAGGTAAGCTGGTTGTGTGCTTCTGAGAGAATTGAGGGGCCCTGGATGTCAAGTCCCAAAGTCCAAAAGCCTGAGAACCAGGAGGTTTTATGTCTGAGGGCAAGAGAAGATGGTCAGCTGCTCTAGAGGAAAGAGAGGAAGTTCTCCCTTCCTCCGCCTTTTTATTCTATCGAGGCCCTCATCGAAGTGGATCTTCCTTACTTGTCTACTGATTCAAAACTCACCTCTTCCAAAAACAACTCGGTGTGACACCTAGAAACAATGTGTCACAGCTTGCTGGGCATCGTTTATCCCAGACAAGGGGACACAAAATGGGCCATCATTTGAGTTACAGTCAGAACAGTGTTGGAAGTCTTCTGAGGGTCCCTGTGGATAGACATTTAAAAAAATCAATTTGTTCTCACACTGTGAAAATGACATAATAAATATTGTAGGGATTATTAAAAAAAAATCCCATCCTTAGTAATTACCACCACTATGGAGTGAAATCAGGGCCATTGAGAAACCTAGATCTGTAACACTTCCACCTGGACATTATTTCTAGAAATCGCCCTAAAATATAGCTCTGGCTCTTGGTAATCCAGAATCTGGTCAGCAGAAGACAAAGGGTTAAAAGTGGACCAGTTGGCCCATTGAATGAAGGCCTGGCAGGAAGAAAGGGACTAAAATACAGGCATTAAGGGAAGAATAGCTGAATTGTAATAATAATACATTATGTCAACAGCAGTGACAAAAGAAACACTCAATGTATTTATAGAGCTAAAGAAAAAGACAGATCCAGGTCCCACATTTTGACTCTGAACAACCTTCTCAGTTGGATTTTGCTTCTGCCTAAGGATTCTTTTGAAAAGAGCTATTATTACTCATGGTTTATCAGGCTGCACTAGGGGGAACTCATAGCATCCTCAGAGACAATTATTGAATTCTCTCTGGAGGCCCTTAAAGGAGCCAAGACCAGTTCCAAGGGTTCAAGTGGAAAAGATGGTCTAACGGGATGGGACCTAGAACCACCTGATCTAGAGTGATGTACAGAGTGGACTCCTATCCCTGCTTCTAGGCCTCAGGCCCTGTCTCACTAAATGCTCTCTTTATTCCCCTCATTATGATAAGAGAAGAGGAATTCACAGTTCTAATAAGTCTCCTGCAAGAAGTCCCTTCAGCAAGTGCCCATTATCCTGAGGAGTCCTGGTCGAGGTAAATTCTGAGGCATCATTGCAATGAAAAACAAGTCAAAGCCATGACCTAGTCCTAGAAAGACAAGAGTCTTGGCAGAGTTCTGGAAGCAGAGTCTTCATTGGAGTAGGCAGGTACTTGAACATGCCCGATGGTACAGCTGTGTTTGCGTGGAGGCCATAAGGGGTTTAGAAAAATAGAGAAGCTGTTGGTAGTTAATAATAGGAAAGAGCTCTGACACTCTGGAGGAATAAAAAACGCATTATTAGGTCTCAGCAATAACTGTGAAAATAAACAATGATAAATACCATATTAAACCCAAAGAACTACATTAGTAGATAATAACAAGTATGAGCCTTAATAGCCAGCCCTTACTCTGGGCCAATTTATTATTTAAAACATTTATTGAGATTTAACAGCAGCTAAATAACTTTTCCTTAAAACTGTTATTAAACTGAAGTCTTATATGCATTAATCAACTTACACTTATCATTCAGAGCGTGTCTCATTACATCCAAAAGGCTATCTATTCTTCCAGAACAAACTTGGAAATTGAAAATGAACTGGGGTTCGCTTTTGCCAAGTGTGTATGTCTAAAGATTGTTGTGTCTGCCAGCTGGGTAGCCAGACAGTGGTGTGGACTTTCTAATTAGGAACAATTTGCTGATAAATCAATTCTTTCTTTTTATAGGACAATTAGAATCTCTCTGTGTGTCTTTTCAATTTTAATTTGATTTTGTACATTGTTCTGCAACCAGGTTAATTCCTCGAAGCTCCTGTAGTTCATGCACATTTTCCATAAAACATACGAAGGGTTATTGCTATTACCTCATTCGTGCACATAATCCAAGATCCATCTATTCGTTGATTCTCATAACTCAGGCATCAATCACAGGAAATTGCTCATGGGATGCCTTCAACCTGGACCCGAACATGACTTTTAATTATTCACCTAATATTTCCTTATCTGTGCTATTTCTCTCCCAGGAAGGACTCTCTTGATCATCTTTGTCTTTTAAAATCCTTTAAGCGTAGCTCCAATGTCACTTCCCTGGTGTCTTGTATTTAGAAGTCATCTCTCTAACACTCGCATCCCTACTTTTATCACGTCTCAAACAGTGCTCTGCATAGGAACATTAACATAACAGGCATTTTGACTAAATGTATGCATGAAAAACAACAAGTCCCTACCTTGTCCAGCCTCCCTGCTCTGGCTACCCTGGAATTGAATATTGGGCACAACACAGGTGCTGAAGGGAGTTCAAGTGCACATGTGGCCAAACAAACTCAGGGGAGAACCATTTGCTCCCATAGAGAGAGGGGGTGCCCTCATCCTCTTTCTCTTAGGGCCCATGATTTCACTGGCCCCATTGTCCGGAGGATGTGTTTTTATTTAATTTTTGGTCTGCAACTCTCAATGCTCAGCAATTAACATCTACTGCCCACAATACGGGGCCACAAGGTGTCTCTGTGAGGAACGGAGTGCTGGGCCTCCCTGGGAATGTGGGCTCAAGGGAGGGGGTGGCTAGGAGCAGTTGTTGTGCCCCAGATCCAGGTCAGGAGGCTTGGAGAGCCTGCTGCCTGTGGAGCAATTAGACTCATAGCACCACATGCTGGACGGTGGCCAATTAGTCTGAGTGAGAGCAGAGGCCCAGGACTCTAATTGCGGAAAGGGCCTGTTTGTGTACTACGCGGGAAGACGTTTTAATTAAATGTGGCGTTTGCTTTGCAGACCTTTGGATTCTAAGGGAGTGGTGTTTTGGGGACCCTCGCAGATGCTGCCAGCCCCACTGTGGATTGAGCCTGCAACCCAGGACCCTTCAGTCTGCACACCAACACTCTATCCACTAAGCCAAACCCGTTAGGGCTGGTCTCCATATTTTGGTTTTTTTCTGTCAGAATTTTCCTTTTAGGGTGCAGATCAGACCCTGCTCGGTCCCTCTAACATCTCTTGGTTGTGGTTTTTAGTGTTCCACTCAACCTCTCTGACTTTGCTTCCCTTGTATTGTCTACAAAGCGATTTCAATGTTGCCAAACCTACTGTTTCACAGTTTTGGCTTCATTCTTCCACTGGTTGGTGATGGCCTTGTCACCTGGAATTCTCTTGCCTGTGTATCATTTCCATCATATACATCTTCCATCCATCCCTTAGGGCCTATCTTAAATCCTCCCTCCCTGGGAAGTTCTAGCTCCCCACATCTCACTGAGTAGAACAGTTGCTCTCTGCTTAACGTTTGTAACATATGGTGTTGAGACATTTGTGGATTTGTGGAAGTTCTCTAATCCGGTCTCTCCCAGACTGTCTTTCTGGAGCACTAGACCTATGAGATGCTACACTAGTAAAGGGTTTTATGATTAAATACATTTAGAAAGTGCTGCAAACTGTTTTTCCCTCTTACAGTTTTATAAATTGAATCAGCAGTAGAAAGGCTCTGGGAGGTTATATGGTTAAGAAACCTGTTTACTTTTGTTTAACAGAAGCTTCTAAAATTTATTTGTCCACAAAACATCTTTTTTCATGTAACACCTACCAATGAGTATTCCATGAAAAGAATTTATTTTGGGAAATCTGCTCTGGTAGCCCATAAGCTCTTTGGAAGTGGGGAATCTCTCTTATCTTTGACTCCTTCATAATGTCAAGCAAAGTACCTGTACATAGTGTTCAATAAAAGTTGATATAAATTATATGGATGCCATAAACTAGTTGGGCTCCCTAGGAATAGAATTTATAATTCTGGTTTTGTAATTCTTTCATTGCATTAACTTGGGCTAGATATTTTTAACTTCCGTTCTTAATTCTGTGGGATAATTTTTCAATAGAAACTAGTTATACAACAATTATAATAGTTATAATGATGTGCTGATATGAGACATGAGAAAGATTGGGGGAAAGGAGTAACATGAGATACTAAGTAAAACATGCATTACATTTCACAAAGATGATTTATTATTATTATTAATTGATCATTTTCTGGTTTAGTGGTAAGAGCAGTAGCTACTGTTCACCGAGCAACTGGGATGAACACAATACCAAGCTGGGCATCTTACATATATTATCCCATTTATCTTCTTAAGAACCCCAAGAGATGGGCCTGGGTACTCTCATAAATGAGGGAACAGAGGCTCACAGTGTTAAACTAATGCTGCTCAGAGTCACAGGCTCAGGAAGGAGTAAAGCCCACTTTCTTGACCATATTGGATCCAGGCCTGGTGGACATCTCGGCTCTGTTCCCATTCTTTCCTGTCATCAGTGCTCAGCCTGAACCTATTTCCCACCTGACTCTTAAAGCACAGGCTGTCGCTATGGGAACCCTTTAGTTGGAAATCGGTCAAGCACCAATCCCCCTTCTAATCGACTAGTGGTCAGGCAGTGGAGAGGGAGGATGGAAATACCCTGTCTTTGTTATTATAACATAACTGCATTCTAGACTTCTGAATAGTGTGAGATCCCTACATTGGTGCACAAAGCAGATCTAAGTTTTGTGATGTCTGAAATGTATGCAATTGGGGGGACTCTCTTTAACAAAGAATACAAAGTTATAAACAAAAAGTCAATTGTAGGGCCTAGGAATGGGCCCTTGCAAATGAGAGGCACTGAATTTTAAGATTTATGAGCTTCTCTACTTCCCTGCCTGCCCCAAAGACAAAGCCTGCCCTGGGAATTCCGCAGAGTTTTAACACGTGGACCATTTCCTTTGTCTGTTGAGAGTGAATTTACTGGCTTAACATGAACATGATTGGAAAAGAGCTGCAAAGCTAAAGGGCAATGAGTGAGCATTGATTTAGTGCCTTCAGAGAGTTGAAAATGGGGTAATCTGCCAGATTAGATCATTTCTCTGCTAAGAATAGAGCTAATCCATGTTAGACGTGGGTGGTGGACAAGGAAGAACATAAGGGAAAAGACATCATAGCAGTGCAGTAAGAACTGGTAGTCTTGTGTTAGCCTCTTCTGTTTGTGATTATAAAACTTGGTATCACAATCAGAAATGCCAACCGTTGACCTCATATGAAGTCTTCTTAGAGAAATTTGCTGTTTCAGGGGGAGAGATGCTGGGGTTGGCTTTCCATGACTGTGCTGCACCAGTACAGTGACCCTGAGTGGAGGCAGCTGAAAGGCTTAGAAAAGACAGACAAGAGAATGAAGGCTGGGACTTGGTGGGACGCTGTGTTCTGAGAGACAACGCCAACACCCACAAGCCGTGTCTTTATTTTATAGCAGATGCCACGAGGCAAAGTAAGGGCGTGGTCAAGATATTTACAACATTCTCCTGGGTTTCAATCCTATTCAATTACATGCACCTGATCAAGCTTTGTTTACTTGCAGCCCATCTCACTCAGGCATGTGGGGCCATGTGTTCGGACCATAGGTTCAAGGTTACAATGACAGCTGTTGGCTATCATTGTGCTGGGTGGGTTCCGTCCTCCAAATTGGGACTTGCACGGTGCAGCGAGAGGACTGTGCCCTCTTATCAGTCCAAGGCTTGAACCTGTCCAAACACTATAGCCACACCCCACACATCCCTCTGGGTAGAAACCGTGGAAGGTGCTTGAAGCCTGTAGGAGCTCCATGTCTATATAGGGTAAGGTGACCAGACATCCCACTTTTGGTGGGACAGTCCTGATTTTTAACAATTTGTCCTGCATCCTGAAGCATTTTTAAAAAGTCCCGATTTTCATAGGGGCATCTCTGAGACAGCATCAAGTTTCCCACTCTAAGCCATTCCCATCAATGCCCATGTACACTCCAACCCTCATGGTAAGAGCTCAGGCTGCAGTGGCAACTGCCAACAGGGACAGTTCACAGTCATATTACTGTGTATTATTGTTGCCAAGCCTTCTCCTAAATCCCCATGACCTTTCTGTAAGGCATGGAAATGTCACAGAAGACAGATCAGGGTAACAACAACCGTTTCTACTCTGGAGGCCCCCACTGCAATTTTTCCAAAAAGTCTCTCATGTCCCTCCCTCCCACCCAGATCCCACAAAGAGTGAGTTCTACAGGCTTGACATGTATTCTGTGGAGCTTTAGTCATTTCGGCAGGATTGCTTTAATATTAAAAGAGGAGAGATAGAGAGATTGACATCAAGATTGTAGACTCATAAAACATTCAAAAGAATGTGTAAGATGGGCTCACCCCTCATTTTGCTTTATTTTTAAAAATTTTATTTGATTGCTTTTATGCTAAAAAGATGTAAGTTCAATCTGGCCATATTACAGAACTTCAGAAGATGGGGAAAATAAATAGAAAAGCATTCGTCATCCTAATGTCCTATTATAGCCAACATTATGAATTACCATATGCATATTTTACCAACTTGCAATCCTAGTGTACAGATAAGATTGTGCCCTTTCATTTTTATTTTTCAATTTACCAAGACAGAGGAGGTCATGGAGACCCTAGATCTCACAACTAAACAATATCCGCCATTTACAGCATTTATTTTTAAATGGTCTAAGAATACACATCTCCATTTCTTTTATTTCCCTCCTCAGGCTTCCTCTACCGTAGCTGTCAAGGAGACAGGTTCCAGAATAAGGCTCTCTGGGTTTGAATATCCAGCTACTTCCAGTGTGGCATGATTCAAGTTACTTATATTAGTTCAACTGTTTACCCATCTGTAAAATGGGGATAATATAGGGCCAGTGTAAGGATTAGTGATATAATACATGTCAATGCATGTTGGCTAGATTTATGAGCAGTTTCCAGGCCCTCTGGCTTTCAGTTGTGTTTGGTGTCTATTGGACCAAAAGGAATCTAACTTTGTATTTAGTTGGGAGCTCTGTCAGGTAATAGAGGAAGGGGGGAGGGATAGTGTGGTCATAGCAATAATTCCCTGAGCTCTCTTCCTGCCAGGGAACCTATAGCTGGTTGTATTCCTTAATCAAAGATCTCTGCTCTTAAAGCAGATGACTCAAAAGAATTCTTTCTCACCAGGCTCCAATAACTGCTTGCTCCCTCCTCCCTCCTTCTGGCCTTGGAGTAATATCAGTTTAACTGCTATCAAGCCCCAGGTTACTGTGCCATCCCTGTGGTACCCCAACACCCACACGTTATCAACAGCTCTTTGTAAATAAACCCTCCTGGAACTTGCCTATTTTGAGTGTACCATCTGTTTCCTGTTGAGACCCTGACTGCTACAACATGTTAGTATTACTTCACCCCCTTTGCAATGAAAAAGTAAAGTGATAGATCTCAGCAGACATAAAGTGAGGATGGTCTTTCAGCCATTGCCAACCGGTGGTCCACAGAGTACTGGTGGTCCGTGAGGTCCGAAAGGTTGGCCACAGCTGGTCTAGGTGACTCTTGTAGGATTTGATGGTAAAGCTCTGGAAAGGACCCGACGCTGGGTCTGCAGAGAGCAGGGTGGCCACACACAATAGCCCCCAGGGCACTTCCTATGTTCCAGGTCTGGGTCTGAGGCCTTTTCATGAGTTATACTGTTTTACCTCAATGGAAAGTCTACAAGGTTGATGGAGACACAGATAGAGACACAACTAACAAGTCAACAAGGGGCAAAACTAATTGGTTCTAAGACCACACTTAAAAAAATATTTTTATTGATTTCATAGAGGGATGGAGGGAAAGAGAGAGAGAGAAATAGAAACATCAATGATGAGAGAGAATCATTGCTCGGCTGCCTCCTGCATGCCCCACACTAGGGATTGAGCCTCAAACTCGAGCATATGCCCTGACCAGGAATTGAACATGACTTCCTGTTTCATAGGTTGAGGATCAAGCCCTGAACTACACCAGCTGGGCTAAGACCACATTTTTAGCCACACACCAGTAGTGCTCCATGCATAGTCCTAGCGAACAACAGCAGCTTCATCCATGGACCTGGGAGAAATGCAAATTGTCAGGTCTCACCCCAGACCTATTAAAGCAGAAACTGTGGGGTGAGGCTGGGTCATCGGTACCTCAGGGGTGCCTCCAGGTGGTACTGAACTAGGCTGAATTCTTGGAGCCACTGCACAGCACAAAGTCACCTACCAGGGTCTCATGGTCCTCCCTCTCTGCGGGTTTTATTTTGATGTTACTTTGAGAGCTTGGAATCAAATCCCAGATGCCATATATTGATGAAGACAATACAAATAACCACTTTGGATAGCCCTTTAGGCTTTACAAAAAGCTCTCACACCCAACACCATGGAGGGCAGTGTATTCAGGGTAAGTGCTTGGGCTCTGAAGTGGACCAACTGGGAGAGGGCTCTGCCATCCTGGGCACAGTTACCCAATCTCTGTAAACCCCAGCTTCCCCATCTCGAGAAATGGGGATAACAAGAGTGTGTCCTCTAGGATTGCTGAGGGCATTAAATAATAGACCCACATAAAACTCATATAATGGGCTAATCCAGGAGAACGGGTGTCTGTTAAAGATGAAAGTCCATTATATTGTATAATTCTAGAGGCCCAGTGCACGAATTTGTGCATGCGTGGGGTCCCTTGGCCTGGCCGGTGATCAGGACCAATCAGGGCTGTCTCACCCAGTCTGGGGGGTGGGACCACAGGAGGTTGGCCAGCTGTGGGAGGTTGGCTGTGGAAGCATCTGCCCCCTGGTGGTCAGTGCATGTCATAGCTACTGGTTGACAGGTTGTAATAGTTGCTTAGGCTTTTATATATAGATAGATAGTAGATTTGGGGAGCAGGTGTGGGCCTGAAGGGGTTAATGGGAAAAATAGGGGACATCTGTAATACTTTCAGTAATAAATATAAAAAGGTAGATTTTCTGAATGTGTATGTTAAAAAATGGACAAATTAATTAGTTTACCTGTTTTTACTTATGTAGACATGTTTGTATAATTAAAATTAAGTATGTAAAGTTTAATTTCACAGAAAAGTTTTCTATATATATTATAGTTATTTTAAATGCATATGAATAGATCTAGTAAATCTGTGCATTCGCAGTCACCACGAGTAAACAAACACACAGGTGAGAGTGTGGCTTAGCACACATGGGAACATATACCTACAGGAAATCCCACCATAGACAGCAGAACCAATCACCACACGATGCAGTGTGATCACATTCTATTCATTCCCTGAACATGGTTTATAATGGTGACTTTTGGACTATTCATTCCCTGAACATGGTTTATAATGGTGACTTTTGGACTTAAATATACAGACGATAGTTGGAGAAATGTAATATTTATTTATATAGGTAAAATTACTATGGTGTTTTTTCCCAACATATGGCCTATTCACAAAAAAAGTTAAAAATAACAGTGAATTGGTAACAAAAAATAATTCAATTTAATTGTAAGCAAATCTTGCTTAAAATCTTTTTTAGTCCATTAAATCAAGGTCTGCAGATTCGAGGGTTTACTGTGCTTGCCACATAGCAAGCCCTCAATAAATATCAGCTATTATTATTTCATGAAAACCTAAGATGGAGATTATTATCCCCACTGCATAGATGAGGAAACCGATGCTCAGGAATGGTGACTCCTATAAACTGGAGCTGGGCTTCCAAAGCAGATAATCTGATGTAAAATCCCTATTCTTGCCCAGCCTGCAGTGCCCAGTGGTTGAGAATTGACCTATGAACCTGGAAGTCACAGTTCAATTCCCAGTCATGGCACATGCCCCGGTTGTAGGCTTGGTCTCCAGCAAGTAAGAGGTGTGCAGGAGGCAGCTGTCAATGATTCTCTTTCATCATTGAAGTTTTTTTCTCTCTCTCTCCCTCTTTCTTTCTGTAATCAATGAAAATAAATTTAAAAGTAAAATAAAATCCCCACTCTTTTTTCACACTCTTTCCAAAGCTGCCTTTATGCATCCAGTTTAGTAGTATCCTTATTAATGTTGAACAAGCAATCTGAAGGGCAACATGACCAAAGTCACTTGAGGCTTGAATTATGACCTTCATCCCACAGGAGCAGCATCTGCTGTGAGTTGGTGTTTGGATCCTGGGACCCCTGGGCCCGCTGCCTCCCTCCCAGGAGGCTGGCAGCTCCAGGTGTCCTCTCTGAAGTCTGTGCTTCTTCCTACCCTGTCCTTCGCACACCTGGTCACCTTTCTTCTCCTGGAGAAAGTGGAGGCTGAGTGCAGACAGTCATGGAGGACAAGGTTTGCCTGGCAGCCTCACTGCTCGGGCTTCCCAGATGTCTAGTCCCCATGAGACTTCCAGAACCACCGAGAAGGTGCCCAGCAGAAATGGAAAAGTTAATAACGTACCGATTTGAAAGCTAAACCTTTCCAAACCTATCGCTCACACTTTTCCTCATGGAGGATTAACGGCCTGACAAGGTTGAACTTTGAAAGAAAAGCTATTTGTGACTTATGGGGAGCTGGGGGAAAAAGGTCTTGACTTTTTAACAGCAAAACAAAACAAGCAAACCAAAACACGTTAATTTTTCTCAGACCTGTAACTGCAAAGGGCACCTCCGCTTCGGCTAGAACTTTCCAAGTGGCTCCTCTCCGAGCCAAAGCGAGGTGGTTGCAAGTGGTGTCCCCACAGGACTTGTCCGGCAACATTGACAAGAGTTGAAAATAAAGGCTCCCATGGGAATCATTGCAAAGCCTAGAAAGCAAACCACTTCTTCATTTCCAACTAGTAGCCCTGCACATGAATCCGTGCGCCAGTAGCTCTCTGCGGGGCCTGGCCACTCTGCGTCCGCTGCCCAGAGGCCCATCTGTGACCGAGTGTGGAACACTTGCCTTGTCACTGCAGTGATGAAGCAAGCATTCTGCCAGGCCACTCAACTGCATGGGCACACTCTGGCTTTGACACCTGAAACCTGGGGTCAGACTGAGAGGAAGTGGAATGCAACCCTGGTGGGACCTGGGAAACTGGAGAGTGAGGTTTTACTGGTAGCGTTAAGTTAGCAGCCCTCTGAACACTCAAACTCTGCCATGGGTAGGTTTTTTTTCCCCCAACAGAAGTGCTTGAAGCAGTTGCACCTCTTAATTCGAGCCTGTTTTTCTAAATTCTGAGGTTTTTTTTAAACCCCAGTTTTGTTGTGTCCAGTTGTTTGTGAAACCTGGACTATCAAACTGGGCTCTCAGGGTTGGTGACTCGCTCAGCCTTGAATAGGCTGCATCTCATTATTAGGTCACCAAATTAACATTTATGGGTTTTCACTGGAATATTAATATCTTTAGGACAATTTCCATATTTGGTTGATATTTGAATCTCCTCATATCAACACTGAATTTAATATTAATTGCATTTTCCTTGATGTATGTATGTGTAAAATATATTTTACAATGCAATGCAAAATATATTTCTTCCTGTGGGTCATGGTAAAAAACAAGTTCGAGTTCTTTTATGTAACAAGAATATTTAAAAATTAATTGATTAGAGGTTTGAATAAACAGAATTCTGGTTCTTGAAAACAGATTGTATTCCGTTTAGACAGAGCGATTACAAATTATTTATGCTGTTATTGTATGTACTTGTCCCAGCCCAGGGCTGGGCTGCTGGCATGATAATGAGCTAGGAGTAGGTTTAGAGCTTAGAGTGAGGCTTGGTAGTTTTGGGTTGATTTCCAGGAATCTGTATTTTAACAACTATCTCTGCGATTCTGATACCTGACTGGGGCTGTGCACCTCACTGCAGCAAACACTCTCTGCCAATACAGCCAGTCTTCCATACCTGCATTTTCCCACCCCCAGATTCCACCAACCAGGGATCAAAACTATTTTTAAAAAATCACAGACATCAAAAAGAAAAGCTTGAATTTGCCACAAGTGGAGCACTGCACTGAATGGAGGAATGTGGGGGCACACCATGCTTGTAGCCCGTATGCAAATAGGGGTGATATGCATACATTATGCCATTTTACATGTTTTACATAAGGGACCCAGCATCCTCTGCTTGTGGTACCCCCCGGGATCCTGGAATCAGTCGCCTGCAGGTATGGAAGGATGACCATAAAATGATAAAGTGAACATTATCCTGGCGCATTCCCAACATCTAAAGTTGATGGAAGCTGAAACTGGTTTGGCTCAGAGGATAGACCGTCAGCCTAAGGACTGAAAGGTCCCAGGTTAGATTCCGGTCAAGGGCATGTACCTTGGCTGCAGGCACATCCCTGGTGGGGGGTGTGCAAGAGGCAGCTGATCAATGATTCTCTCTCATCAATGTTTCTAACTCTCTATCCCTCTCTCTTCCTCTCTGTAAAAATCAATAAAATATATTTTTTTAAAAAAACTAAAAATAAAGTTGATTGAAGAGTGTCCAAATGAATAAGCTGCAATGTTAAGAGTAAAACCATTTACAGATATGTGGAGTGAAGCTGAGAAAGAGGGATCAGGGCTCCGACCTAGGCCTGGAGTTACCCACAGAGGAAATTCTGCCAAGCTGACCACAGCCTCCACCCTTGGTGACTCTTCCAGTTTTCCATTTGGCCCACACACCTCCCATTCGTTTGTGTTTGGAATGATTTATATCTTTTCCTAAGTTTCATAAGCTTTGTGGGAGAGGTAAATGATGGAGGTGAATGGAAAAGAGCATAAACCAGCAGTTTGCACAGATAATACTATGCAAATAAACATGAGGTGCACTCTAGAAAAATGTCAGCAAATCCCAGCTGGGCTGTGAATGACTCCAATTTTGATCGCTAAAACCTACATCAGTTAAAAGTTGTTTTCTCGGCTGCTGGCTTCGGATGTACCTTCCTCCTGCCACAGAAGGATGATGTCCCCCAAGGCGCGTGTCTCAGCCACCCAGAGACAGGAACACAGGGGCCCTCAGCTGAGTCAGCTGAACTTGTTCATAAAAAGTCAAGTGAATCCCTTCTGGAACCCTAAAAAGCCAGACAGATAGAGGTGATCACAGTCCCTGCTCCATCGCTTAGCTAGGGATCGTCAAACTTTAGGGTGGCTAAACCCACATGGGAACTTGCTCCCAATTTAGGTTCCCAGCTGGTGTTTTTCAACAAACACCAGGGGTGGTGCTAAGTAGTCCTAGAACTTTGAGAAACTCCATTTTCCTCCTTTACTTCCTAAACTGTATTTTCTTAAAACAAAATAGAGGGTTTTTTTCTTTTCTTTTTTCTTTTCTTTTCTTTCTTTCTTTTTTTTTTTTTTTTTTTTTTTTTTTTTTTAATAAAGTTGTTTTCTTATTGAAGCCCAACATTGGTTATTTAGGGCTTTTACTTCTTTTTCTTTTCTTGTTTAGTTTTTTTTTGTTGTTTTTGTTTGTTTCTATGTGTATAAGTCAGCAAAAACACTTCAAAATAACAATGCAGATCACACATCTGAGTAATGTCTGTACTGGTATAATGTAAGAACATTTCTATTAATTGCTATTAGTGTAGTTTCTTCATGGTTCAGAGGATTTTGATTAAGTGTCAGCTTTGGATTATATACTGTTCTAGGGTGCAGCGGTAAAGAGGACAGGGGGGTCTCCATCCACCTGTGGTGGGGCTACTGTCCAGTGAAGAGAGACTGAAAGTAGTCAAGGCAACGGCAGACAACAGACAGCAGTAGTCGCCGTGAAGTTGATAAAGCAGGTGGTGCATCGGAAGGTTCTAGAGCAGCCAGGGAAACCTCCCGTTTGTGTAATGGGACAGTAATACAGGTGAGAACTGGGTGGAAGGACCTGTGCCAAAGCAGTTGTCACTTGGCTTAGTTTCTGTGCTTCTCCCTTTCATGTATTTACTCGATCCTTGCACAGCACAAAGCAGACAGCAAGCAGCCTGGTCCTGCCGTGGGGTAACTCACTGTGGCAGGAGAGGCAGACTCCTGACAGTCCCTCCGAGCCAAATATTGTGGATGGCGTGTGCATGGTGTGCTGAGAGAGTATATGGAGGAACCCAATTGAGAATGAAGGGTTCAGAAGACTTAAAATGAGGTTAAGAACTGAACAAATAAGTAGATGGATTTTAGATAGTGAGAGAGAACTAGCAAAGAAAGAAGTTCCTAGGAAGTAAGGGGACAGGAAGGCTAGAGTGAACCCTGTGGTCTGGATGCATGCCAAAGACATCAGAATTGAGTCATGTTTATATATATTGCTCCTAGGCTATAAACCTGTATAGCATGTTACTGTACAAAACAACATGCGATTAAGTCAAGGCCAAGAGAAAATGGTGCGATCAAGAGAAAGGGTAAACACGACATGTATGAGGATGGGCAGGAGGTCTGCCACTCCTTAAAATGCTCAGAAGGCCTCTGAATTGGCCTCACTCAGCTGTAAGACAAGTGCCATATGAGGCCCAGACCATTGCCTAGTTATGCAGGGAAGGTCATGAAGTGCTAATGCATCTGAGTGGCATGTGAGTTTGTAGCCGGAAATCAGGCTTTCCAGGCTGGTGAGCTGTGGGGCCGGGCCTGCTGCTTCCGTCCTGTCCAATACCCTCCTACATATGCAGACACCACAGGACTGTTCATATTTGCAAATAAATAGCCTAATGTTATCTAGGACTTCTGTTTGTCTGCTCAATCGTCTCCTTCCAAAGAAGCAAATAGCTTCTACAGGGCTCGGGGAGACAGTCCCCCCAGACCATCTCCCCCCGCCCCCTTCCATCTAGAGAAGTGGTGCCTGTGATGTCACTCTCTTCGCCCACAGACTTGGCTTTCACAAGGTTATGTAGATTTTTCTATGATCAATGTTTTCCTCTCTGGGTTTATTAGCATACAGACAGGATTTGAGTACATCTGTTCTTTATATTTAACAGTAAATTGGAGAAAGTGGAACCATAAAAAAATAAGAGCCTTGATTAGGTCACAGAGGGGAGTGTCTAAGTGAAGAAGGCATGTATTTGCCTCAGGCCTACTCTCTCTATTTGCCATACCCCATCCTGCCTTTCTTTGTCTTTACAGGTGAGGCTGATTCATCTTTATTTTGGTTCCTATGATTTGCTCATCCCAGTGGCTCTTAAAGATGTACGTTCAGTGTGAAGGGATTATGTGTTTCTGGTCCCCAGCCCAGTGGGTAGTCTACCTAAATATTAAATGTTATTTGAGGAAATAAGAACATTAATGATGGTAATGGTGGGGAGGATAATGATGATGGTGATAATGGATCCTACAGAACTTTGATAGAAAACCATTGCCATTATTATTATCACATTTGCCACAGCACAAAAGTAATTTCAAGGGCTGCCACTTGGGCAAGGTCCCCGTTCTCCCCTACTCTGAGCAGCCAGAGAGAAACAGAACAAAAAGGTGTTGAAAGGAACCACTCCATGTGGTCCCATCTCCACACACACAGATTGCAGAGCTCATCTCAGTGGACTTTCAGTCCCCATGTCTCCATGGCCGGTGTCACACTTGGTCATGGGGGGTGGGGGTGGAGTAGAAGAGTGGGATACTCAATTCTCAGAGCAGAAGTAAAGGAAGAACCCAAGGAAGTGAGCAAACTCAGGAAAAGCTGGAGATACATGGTGTTTTCAACAATAATTACAATACATCCTCTCTTCCATCTGGTTCAGGACCGACTCTCTAAGTTACATAGGATAGCTAACAAGTCCCCCTCATGCTGCATGTCCCTGCCAGGGGCACTGCTCCATGTTACCCTCACTTGTGACCTGGGGCTGATGGTGCTTCTCCATCCAGAATATCTTCAGATGTAGGGACAGGGAGGTAAGAAGGCACTAGGATTTGTGCACTGGCTCTTACGTGCTCTCATCTGGAAGGTCACATGTCATTTCTATATGCATGCCATTGACCAGAGTGAGTTGCCTGGTTGCACCTGTCCCCATGCGGTGCAGTGCTGTCCCTCTATGTAGCCAGATGGGGAGAAGAACTGGGAAGATTGAGGAGCAATAGTACTGCCTTCCCACTCCTTTACTCTGTGTGTCTGAGACAGGTGAGTGATAGGCCAGTTGTGGTGGTGGTGGTTTTGGTGGTGGGAAGGGGTCCTGCCTGCCTGTCACTAATTGAGCCAATTCAGTAGAGACAGGGTTGAATCACATATGAGTGTTTATTCCAATAATGCTGGCAGAATGGGAGAGCAGCAGCTCATCCACAAAGATCTGCTCTGTCCCCACCCCCCATCAGCCAGCTGCTTGTACTGGGTAGAAAAG
The DNA here is from genome assembly GCF_014108245.1 of Pipistrellus kuhlii. Lineage (NCBI taxonomy): Eukaryota > Metazoa > Chordata > Mammalia > Chiroptera > Vespertilionidae > Pipistrellus > Pipistrellus kuhlii. The sequence continues at coordinate 10,332,820 of NW_023425516.1, read as the reverse complement.
ATAAAGATTACTTGAGGAAGTAGGCAAAAAAGATAAGAATGAGTACAAAATGGGTATGCAGTTTACAGGTGATGAGGGCTGGGGATTAGCAAAGGCCTGCAGGTATGCAAAGGGCTAGGACCATGGTCGGCAAACTGTGGCTCGAGAAGCACATGTAGGGCTCTTTGGCCCCTTGAATGTGGCTCTTCCACAAAACACCACGGCATGGGCAAGACTATTTTGAAGATTAAAAAAATTGGCTCTTAAAAGAAATTTCAATTGTTGTACTGTTGATATTTGGCTCTGTTGACAGACGAGTTTGCTGACCACTGGGCTAGGGGTTTTCAAAGGGCTGGTGCCTCTGGTTTCTGCAACAAGGTTGATAAGCTTTCAATGATAATAGACAGCTCCCGGATGTGGAGAATGGGCCGCATTTCCAGGTGAGCTCCCAGGTCCAGCCTATGCTCTCTTTAATCAGAACAAAACAATCACGGTTAACAGAGCATGATGAATATTTTTATAATTATAGTTGGTCCTCAATATTTCATTTCTGCCCCTAACAGTTGGGGTGGTGCAAGCTTCAAGTGCTCAGGCTCCTGGCAGATGTCACAGCGCCATCTCAACGCCCTCGATGCTTTGCCTCCTTTTCACAGAGGCTGGGCAATGGCACACTTGGCTTCCCCGCTTTCTCCTGTGGCTACGGGTGACCAAGTGCAGGTTCCGGGGCAACCAGGTGTAGGTAGAAATCTGCTGGAGAGATCTCTTTCCTAAAAAAAGATAAAGCCTCCAAAGAGGAGCTGCGGGCTGGGCCCCTTGTTCTTGGATGCAACGTGAACGTCACACCTGAGAGATGGCCGCCATCTGGGTGAGCATCAGGTGGTAAGATGAGAAAAAGCCCCAAAGAATCGCAGAGATGCTGATCTTGGTAACTACAAACTGCTGAACCAATGTCAACAGCCACTTATCTCTGGGTTTCTGGTGATATAACACAAAGAAAGCCATTTGTTCTGCTACTTGCAGCAAAAAGCAGTTCTGTTACAGAGTCAGCAGGCATGTTTGCGATCGCAAGGACCCCATTTAACAGACAAGGAACAGATAAGAGAGCCAAGAAGTCAAATAGCAAACCCGAGGCCCACAGAAAAATTAGCAGGAACGTAGGAGGAAGGATTAGAAAACGTGTGATGTTTTGATGGCATTTGCGTCATGTTCTTCTTTGTTCTCTGGGTCCCACCCCCTCTGCCACAACATCAGGCCTCTCTCCTCATCTACTGCAAGTTTTGCATTTCTCTTCCCTTCTTTAGTCTCCCCACCCCTGGACCTCACCAATCCGGGTAACAATACATCTCTAGGAGAAACCCCTTCTTCCCACTCAGACGCAAAGTCCTGAGTGGCCACCTTCCCACCAGGCCAATGCAATCCGTCTGACACACGATGTGCCAGGAGGCTCGGAGAAGTTTGCCACTTGCAGATCCCTGCAGGAATGTCAAGGGCAAAGAGAAAAGGCGGCTGAAGTCAGTGTGCGGAGGGGTAGCTCCCGCCACAGCAGCGAGGAATCATAATTGATTTCTGATGGCGGAGACCGTTTAACCTGGCCGAGCGCCGAGAGAGGACCGCGGCGAGGAGGAGAATAGAATTTGAGCGCCAGCCCCCACTTGAGAACTTCTTGAAGTCTAAATTAATTTGGTCCTATCTCACTTACAGGGAAAGTATCTATTTCACTTGCAGCCGAAGTGAGCGTTTGCTTAACCTCTTGGGGGATAGGCAATAGCAGCCCGTAGACCTTTGCAAGAAGTGGCGCGGCTATCCAATTTCCCTCTAATTGCTCTAACAAGGATGAATTAGGCCTTTCACCGGCAGGCCTGAGTGATCAGGTTGGAGCCAGCCATGGGCGGTGAAGCCAGTTATTAAACAAAACTGCAGTGTTAACTCCTAATAATACACAGGGAGGGCGAATTAAGCAGAAGACAAATATGCCATCCTGATGGCACTGGAGAAGATGTTCTCTCGACTTTATGTTTCAAAGTGATGCTATTCTTAGTGATGTCCCAGTTCATTTCTGAAGCATAATAGGGAAATAAATGTGCACTTGGGCTTTCTAGGCAGTGAAAAGGAGACCATCAGACAAGGGAACACGGTAGACTGTTTAAAAATCCACTTGGGCTGGTATCCACTGTGATAAACATTAATTATTCCAATCACATCACATCTGTAGAGCCTGCACAATACCATGTTTCCCAGGTAATTGCATTGTTCCTGGCTGGAAGGACCGTGGCCACCACTGACACTGTTGTCTTTGCTCAAATGTCACCGTGCTTATCCAAGATTGCCTGCAGGTAAACACATCTGGCCCTGGTCGGTGTGGCTCTGTTGGTTGAGCATCATCCTATGCACCAAAGGGTCACCAGTTTGATTTCTAGTCAGGGCGTGGGTTTGATCCATGCTCAGGGCATGTATTGGCAGGCAACCGATCGATATTTCTCTCTCACATGGATGTTTCTCTCTCTCTCTCCTTCTCCCTTTCTCTGTCCCCCCCCTCAAAAAAAAATCAATAAAAACTAACAACAAACAAACAAACAAAAGCACTTCTGTTTCTCCCCAGCATATCTCCAGCCACCACACCCTGTCACTCTTCCCTTTCTCAAGTATAAGTTAGAGCAGACGTGCTGACTCTGGGGAAGAGAGGGCTATTGAAATGCAATTTGAGTTAAATCAATTAATCATATGTCATGAGTGGGGAGAAAGGGAGAGAGAACTTTCAATGTCTCATCAAAACCTCAGAAGCCCATTCTCATAGAATAGTACCTGGTTGTTTGCACTGAGGGCTGGGATCGACTTGACTAATTACTGAGCAGTGAGCAGCATGGAGTAGAGCATTTGAAAGCAGACGGAATTTAGAAAGCTGGGATCATGGATCAAACAAATGGACTTTGTTGTGCAATTAAAAACCTTCTTGAGCACTGACTGGAATGAAATCCAATAGCACAATAAGCACTTTAATAATAACACTTTCCAGAATTTGGTCTGGTGACAAGTTCAAAGCCTTTGGGAACTAGCTTCTCTGTATATTTGACTTTGCCCAACCATCAAGTCCCTATTGATCTTCCAACACTGACTGGTCTCTCTGGGCCCCTCATTTTTAGCCTGTGAGAAAAAACAGGTATGTGTGTGTGAACCTTCTTATTTTCATTCTACTTACTCTACTTCATGAATTGGTGCAGGAAGAACACTTTGAACTTGGCTAAGTCAAGTATATGCAGGAGACTATTCTCTAGAGATTATATTTCCTTTCTCTCTTTTTATTTTATTTTTTTATAGCCCCAGAGAAATTGGGATTACAGTTGTTTGTCTGCTTCAGACACACCTGCTAGTCATTCACCACCTGAACTCACAATTGGGTATTTGGACCCTGCAGTGAGCTTGCCACAGAGGCGGTTATGATTCGGCCAGCAGAGGATTAGCACTTCAGGTGGGAAAAAGCAGCGGGAGCAAATGAAAATCTTCAATAGCAAACATCTTGTTTTCATCTCCAGAACTCAAGTAATAAAGGCCGGTGGCAATACCCTCACTAGTACCAATGTCTTGAATTGAATTGCTTTCCCCCAAAACATGTGGTTCATCATTTAGCAATGGCTGTCTGCCTTCTCCTCCCACCTCTTGCATCCATTTGTGTGCATACACTAGGCCAGGGGTCAACAAAGAGCTAGTCTGTTACATGCAAAATGTCACGTTCCTGACCCTAGTCCAGTACTCCTATGTTGAATTCTCAACTTTCAGAATTGTGCTGGGCCAAGTGCAGGCAATGAGTGGCATGTGTAAGCTTCTTGGGAGTAGGTGTGAAATCCATTGGACTTTCTAGATACTTAATCAAGCATCATTAGAAACTGGGATTCTGTGGGTGGGGAGGAGGGTTGATGAGAGAGAATTCTGCATGCATATAAATTTTCAGTGCAGAGTGTATATCCCCTCCCTACTGACTTTGGGTTTGGACCTGTAACATACTTTGACCTGTGGCATGGGAATGGATGTGACATGACAAAGAATTTAATGTACATGTGTGGTGTAACTGGACCTCTTGCTCCCCTGCTATTCCCCAAAGGGAAAGCTTACCCCAGGTTGCTACTGTTTCTTCCCCCTAAGTTCTGGATTGAGGGACCAGTGGAGCAGACCCAAGCTCAGCCTCCGGAAGATTTGCCCTGATGGTCAGACCCACAAGTGAGGAGAATCAATTTTGGTGGTAAACCAGTGAAACTTGGGCATGTTTGTTACACATTATTAGAACAGCAAACTAATACCTCTCAAACCTGACTAATACAGGAAGTTACCAAAATAAATCAGATATATAAACTCTGTCCTTTATGAGCAAGGAACATAAAGCAAATATATTTAAGAGTAAAAGTAAGAGAACATAGTGCCTAAGAGAAGTAATGCTTAAGGAAGGTTTCTTCCAATGTGAGAGTGTGCACACACTAGGCCAGGGGTTCACCAAGAGCTAGACTATTTCACACAAAAGGACGTGTTCTTGACCCTAGTCAACTCGTGTGTTGAACTCTCAAATATCTCCCAGAATTAGATTGGGCCAAGTACAGGCAATGGGCAGATGCTTAAGCTTTTTAGGAGTAGGTGTGAAATTCATTGGACTTTTAAGGAAATAGGTTATGAGAAAGCTGCATGATGACCATGGTATTGGAGCTGGATCATGAAGCATGGAGGGGTGAGAACATATGGAAAGGCAAGGAATGGCACCTGGGCAGAGAGAACAGCATGAATTCAGTGAGAGCTCTCACAAGGGTAAAAAAATCCCTAGAAATATTGTGACTCCCATTTCCATTTTGGCAAAGAGAAAATGGTCAGTCCAATGCTTCACATACATACTGTAACTACATGCCTCCTTTGGCATTCAGATTTCCTAAATAATCTCCCAAGTTTTAGCCCAAATCTCATTTAAATAAAGAAGTGGGACAGAAATGGAACACTTTAGAAGCCTAAGTTGTTATATCTTTAAAGAGAAGTATTTTTTTCTCTTGCACTTTGTTTAGGGTAGGGAATATGAAATTCATCTCAGAAGGCCCCAGAGATGACTCTATCGACTGTCCTTTAAATAGAATTAAAATTGACTCAAGACATATCTGTGAATCTATTGAATTAGAGACCAAATTGAGCTGCAGCTGGTCTTGCAGGAGGAAATTAAACAGACAGAAAAATCGAGTGGACAGGTTGCCACTGGAGCTGAGGTTTCTTGTAGAAAGGACGGGAGAACCACCGTGTATGCCTCGCCAGCACGGGCAAGGGTGAATCCAAGTGGGGGCGATGAAGGATTGAGAAAAGACAGACAAGAGAAAGAACGCTGCAACTCGGTGGGACGCTACTTCCCTGATGGAGAGCCAGCAGCGCAACAGACTACAAATGTGTCTTTATTTTATAGCCAATACCACAAGGCAAAGTAAGGGCGTGGTCAAGGTGTTTATAGCATTCTCCTGGGTTTCAATCCTACTCAATTACATGCACCTGATTAAGCTTTGTTTACTTGCAGTCTACATCAGTTATACATATAGAGCCACGTGTTGGGACCATAGGTTCAAGCTCACAATTACAGTTGTTGGCTATCATTGTGCTGGGAAGGCTCTGCCCTCCAAGCTGAGACTTGCACGTGGCCATGAGAGGACTGTGCCCTCTCCTCAGTCCAAGGCGTGAACCTGTCCAAACACGGTAGCCGCACACCACAACTGTGAAATGTGGAGCATGCTGGGAGAACAGCTGAGCTGCTGACCTGATGGAGCCGGGTCATTTTATTTAACTTACTTGAAGAAGCATAGCATTCATCACATTGGATTCTTCCAGTCCACTGTCGGGAAGGTATGGTTGAGCTTAGAGTACAAATCTCCCTTTGCATCACTGCACATGTTACAACATCTTACTCCTGGGATAGGACTGGAGACACAAAACAAGATGTCATTTCTCTCATCATTTATTTTCTTCTTTCAATCATTGCCTTTTATTATGCCTTTTCCACTCTCTAGCAACAAAAATTTTTTGAACCCCTACTTAGTGCTGGGGTTTGGGGATGCTGGCCATGGCAATGCTTACTTTGGGAAGAGCTCCGTCCTGGGCTTGCAGGTCGTGCTTTTCACATCAGCATAGAGACAGATTAAACATCTTTGGAGTCAGTTCAGCCAGTCTATTCTGTTGACTGATGTCATCATAGAGGTGAACAAGCCTTCCCCAAATACCCTTTGCTGTGATAATGGTGATTCTGCATGAGTTAGGATGGAACTTCCACTTTATCCAGTATGGACACAAAGAGAGTACTCCAGAGCCTGGGAATGGGGCTACAGGATGGGGTGGGCAGTGTTTGCCTGTGAAGGAGCCACTGCATGTTCTCTGGTTGCCTATTGGTGGAGAAAAGATACACTTTGCTGGAATGGCTCAGTTTAAGCACTCCCAGCACTATGCCGTGACATCCTTGGGTTTATCTTCTTAATTTATTCATTTCATGGGATATTTATAGAATGCCTATCATGGGTCAGGCACTGTCTCAGGCATTGGGCACAAACTAGTGAACAAAGCTGTCATGACACCTTGTCCTCATGAAGCTTACACCAGTAAGTGACAGATACTAAGCATCACGTGTGCAGACGAAGATCATTAACTGTGATGCTACGAAGTATGCAGCAAATGGTTGAAATGCAGATGGTGCCTATTCTCTGTGCTTTTGGCTCTGAATGGAACTCCACCTGCGTGACTGGGTGACACTTCCCATGAGGAGTTGACATGGCACTTCTCTGGGAGAGTCTCTATGGTACTCAGCCTTTTTCGATGAAGTAGGGCTTGTTAGAGAGGCCAGTTGGGGTGATCAAGTGTCCTGGTTGGCCCAGGTCTGTGGGTTTTCCCATAACACAGGGTTTTGAGTGCAAAATCAGGGACAGTCCTGGGCAAACTGTGACAGTTTGTCAACCTAGTATGTGTATGTGCTTATGTTCATGCACATGCATGCACACGTGTGTGCACATATGTGCATGTATACTTGGTCATGCATACATTCTGAAGTCTCGGTCTCTCTCCAAAAGCACCTCTAGCTTTTCGTGCAAATAGGTTGGGGGCTTAGGACAGCCTGCATCTACACAGGTCAGTGTAATATGCAGTGTGTGTGACACAGAACACAACATTTCCCATCATTTCCTATGAATCGCACTTGAATTTAATTTCTATGGGAGTGTTAAGCCAGATGCTAGACCCTCTTTGTGCCACACTAATCTATGGTACTCAGTTGCAAACAGGCTGCCATTAGCCTTGTTGTTTGAGCAGGGAAATCTGTGCAATTGTTCAGTTAATTCTTAAAAACTTCTGAGTGGTGTGTAAGCATGGATGGCTGTGCGGAGCCCATCTATCTATAGGCTGTCTAATGGGTTCCAATGGGAGCGTGCGCAGCACACCTCAAGCCCGGCAACTCACAAACTCATCAGTGCTTCGGGCAAAAGTGGCCTCTTCAAGGATCTTTACCACGAGTGGAATTAGCAGGCAGCGTCCCTCTGGAGCCTGTTATCTTTGCGCTTCTGACCCCCCATGGTGAAAAATAAATGCATGTAATTTAGTTGGAAAAAGTGTCTTTAGGGCATTTTTGCTACCCCAGCTTCTGTTCCATAGGACAGACGCTTCCCCCTCACCCCCCCACTTTCTTTCTTTTTTTTTTTTTTTTTTTAATCGAGTTCCCAAGTGATTGTGGCCCAAACGAATCTAGGTCATCATTCAGGAGCATAGGGATTTATGGTACACCCTCGGCCAGGGCACTGACAATGGCCCTTGGGTTTCTGTCACCTAGCTTCTACAGATTTGGGCCTCTGCTGATATCTTTCTGTGTGGGATACCAAATCTACAGCTGCTTCCCAACTAATGGGTGATGGGTACAATTTGTCACGGTCAACAGCGCAGAAGGATGCTTCGTTTCAAAAACAGATTACGTCCAAGAATGCTTAGGTCTGACATCAGGACTAGGCCTAATGGAATTGGTACCATTTAGGATTCAGCTTGAGCCTCTGTTCTCTGGATTCCTACAGTGATTGTGCTACTTATTGAGCACATTTTCATAGATCACCTTGTGTCAACTTTTATGTTCTTATTGAGAGCTCATAATATTTTACTGCACAATCTATGCCACACCTCAGAGCCACCTGCCTCTTCCCCAGCCTTCTTGAGATATTGGGACATCCTATCTATTACAGACTGGAACATGAAGTATGTCAGTTATATTCTCAACTTTTCATCCTCTTGTTAATACTTTATTGATAAAATGATCAAGGAGAAAGAAAATAGCAGATTACAAACAGCTTAGGACTCGCTTCCTCACCATAGGACAAATGCTTTCCTGAACATATTTTCCCTAAAACTTTCTATGGCATTAGGGAAAACAAATGCAACCCACTGTGATTGTGTAGAATCCCTGTTATCCCAAAGTTTATTGGCACAGTCACCAAGGTAGTACTTACCCATGATATCTCAGAATATTGCACAGATTATACCAAAATGGCCATCTAAGGCTTAGTATTTTATTTTTATGCATTTTATCAATAACTTTATTACCTTTTCCCCTCTAACTTCCTTTGCCCCATCTGGACTATAATGGAGGGAAACAGGGCTAAGATTACAATGCATCCAGATTTATATCAAATACCATCTAGCTGCATTTGGAGCCCCAGAGAGTCAGTCAAGGCTATTACTGGCTGCCAGGATTTTTAGAAAATACATAAATCTCCCTTTGTGCCATAAATACATTTCTGCATTCCAAGCTCAGAGAGAGCCCTCATTATACCACATCCTGAGAGAGGGAGAAGCACATCTCATTCCAAGTGACAGGTGACATGTTCTCTAGAAACATGTGAAGAGATGGCAAGCTAATTGAATTCCCTCATTTTTAACTGTTGTTGAAATCAGTGTAGCCAGGCAAATGATACTGGGTAGCCAGGAATATAGTTTTGTGCTGGATGTGTCCAAAGCCCAGGTTGACTTTGTGACCAGACCTTGGTGGCCTGCGTCTTGGCCCTGTTTTGAAATGGCCTACCGATCCTTGGATGCAATTTTGTTTAGAGGTACAGGAGAGCTCGGTCTACAAAACTAAGATGATTCAGCATGGGCTTCAGTCAGTGGCTGCACATTGGTGCCACCTGAGGAGCTTAGTGACTGAGAAGCTTGGGTGCCTCACCAGTGGATTGTGTCTTAATTTGTCTAAGATGGAACCCGGCATGGGAACTTGTTTCATGTTTCCCATGTTATTCTAAGGAGGATGCAGGACTGAGTGCCATGGTCAAGTGCAATGGTTCTCAAGTATATCTACACTAATAAAAGAGTAAGATGCAAATTGACCATACCTTTGTGATGCTCACCAGCCAATCAGGAGTGAGTATGAAAATTAACCCAACAAAGATGGCGGGTTAATTTGCACATTCAGGTGCCAAGCGGCTGGGGATGAGGCAAGATGCTTGCATTCAGCACCCACCCACCCAGCTGCTCTGGGTATCTGGGCAGCATGGGAAGGCAGAAAGGCGGCTCTGGGCCGGGACAAAGGCAGTGCTGGCAGCCAGGGGAGGGAAGGCCCATTCTTGCATGAATCTTCATGCATTAGGCCTCTAGTTTTCATCATAATCACCTGGTTAAAACACAGTCTCCAGAGAGTTTTTTCCTGTCTATGAATTTGTGTTTCCCACAAATTTCTGAGTGACACTGATGCACTGCTCAGGGGTCCATCCTTTGAGAACCATGGATACCATAGTTGAGTTTTTAAGGCAGATATTCTAGTGCATATGTGGGCTGAATTATAAGGTATCTTGATCATTTCCTACATTTCATTTTGAGTTACGTCAACCTGTTCTATTAGTAACAACTCTAATCAAATAACCAGTCATTTTCCTAAAAATGGACTTTCTGGAACACATCTTCCCACTCTATCAAAACAAAACCCCATCTTCCAAATGTCTCTATTTGGTTATAAATTAGAGATGCAGATGACAAATTCTGTAATTTTGGGAACATATATAAATAAAGTTCCTGTAGAGATAAAAGCGTTGAAATGTCACACAGTCTGTCTGCCTTCCCTATATCAGAGAGGTGTCCCTGCAGAAGTAGATAGCTGGCTCTGACTCAAGGTCAGTCACTTTTGATCCTTCTACAAACCTTAGCATCAGGTTTCCAAGAGGCTGGAAGAAACCCATCTAAAATGTGAAATCTTATCTGGCCAGTATTGCTCAGTGGTTGAGCATTATCCCATGCACCAAGAAGTTGCAGGTTCAATTCCCAGTCAGGGCACATACCCAGGTTGTGGGCTCATTCTCCAATGGGGGTCATGCAGGAGGCAGCTGACTGATGATTCTCATCATTGATGTTGCCTCTCTCTCTCTCTCTCTCTCTCTCTCTCTCTCTCTCTCTCTCTCTCTCTCTCTCTCTCTCTCTCTCTCTCTCCCCCTCACCCCCTCACCCCCTTTCTTTCCAAAGTCAATGGAAATATATTTAAAAATAAATGAAATGAGATGTGGAATCTTCCAAGGCAGTGTCTTCATTTTCTTATAGGGTGTTGTACCTCTCTCTACCTTTTCTCATTCGGGGCTCTGTGTAGTGAAGTCATGACAGTCAGGGGAACTGTTTCATATCTTAGTGCATCTTACTATCTTTTTAAAGTCCCTCTAGCGCTCTTAATGTTGCCTAGCAGCAGGGTCCTCCAATAATAGACACCCTTTAGCTCCGAATCATAGCCCTGATCGATGTTGTAATGTCTTCAGTAACTGCAGTCCAGGGGCTAGGGCTCAAGGATATTTTGGTATAAAGTAGGTCTCTCTCTCTACCTACCCCTCTGGAAAGAAATTAAAGAAGGAAGAGACAAGCCTGCATTTGCAAATCATGATGGGGTCTCTGGAAGTTGCTCCCCAGTTTAAAATGCTTTGATAACCTTTGAGTTTCTTGACCTGCTTTGGATGGGAGTCACGAAGGAAGGTGAGTCCTTTAGGATTGCAGTTATGTTTCTTGTGACAATCTCAGAGGCCTGCCCACATCCAATCAAGGGCCAGGAAAATGGACTTGAAATAACTGGATAGCCTCATTTGTGGCTGAGTGACTCACAGCTGAAGTCAGATTTAACATTAACCACCGATCAATATCAGGGGCTGGTCAGGCAGTGGAGGGGAATCCCGGGTCATTGATTTTGTGCTCCATGTCTATCTTTGGGGTGGGAGAAGGACAGAGGGATACACATTGCTTGCGGCTGGTACTGACCTTAGGCCCAGGCAAGACAGGCTGCTTTTCAGCGGCACACTTTACAGCAGCGCTTCTGACACATCTCTGTGCATCCAGTTCACCTGGGGGTCTTGTCAAAATGCATCTGAATCTCCCAGGTGATGTGGAAAATGTTAATCCACGAATCACTTTTTGAGGAGGGAATTCTACCTGTCCTCACAAGACAAGGAGTCTATGGGGCCCTGGGATGCTGCATACCCTGAGCCTTTGCCCCTTTTCGAGATCATTCTCTAGCTAACCAAGATGCACAAATCCTTCACCCAAATGCCCCTTAGCTTACTGATTGCATCTGAAAGTGCCTCTTTTCTTCCTGGCTTGTCCTTCTGAGGATGTTTGCCAGTGGTGTGTACATACTAGACCTGCAGGGGACCAAGGGAGGCTAATGGCAGCTGGGGAAAATGAGACATGGGTGTGCAGGCTGGGGGTCTACAGACTTGTTCTGTTTGAGGCTCTTTGTGTGGAGGGTAAGAGCCAGAGGTGAGAAGAGAAGGACAGGCTAGGCATCGACTGGTTCTTTCTTTGCTGCTGGATTGCAATGCAGAATTCAGAGGAGTCCACAATTTTCCATTCAAATCTGATTTTGTAGGTTATATTTGTTAAGGTAAGAGGATAAAATGGATTTTACCTAGTTTATTCTTTAAATGGTTTAAAGCATTTAATATTTATACATAACAATGGATCTCATCTTGCATAGCGCCCCACAGTACTTAGAAGAAAGACTACTATTGGCTGATATAATTCGCAGTGTGTGTGTGTGTGTGTGTGTGTGTGTGTGTGAAATTGACATATATATCTAAATAGTATTTTTCTACTAAGGAAATAAAAATAAACATAACTAGTATTTTCTGACCTGCACACATATCTCACACTTATTGGTAGAAAATAAGTTGTCATTTTCTCATCTTCAAAATAGTCCTCTTAATTGTTCCTTAAAATTCCTCTCTGAGTCACTGCCCTAGTCTAACAGGCCCTCTTTGTCCTTCTGAAACTCATCTTTATTAGACTTACTTATTTATTTATTTATTTATTTATTTATTTATTTATTTGGAAATGTGTAGGCACAACACAAACCAAGGTAAAGAGAACTGCAGAGAAAAGAGCAAATCTGGTAAAATCTGCCCTTTACCAGAAAAACATAAAAGAGAGAGTCCGGGGAGGCATTACGGGAAAAACAATGTGGTGTGAAGAGCTCAGTGTGCTATGCTGATCTGAGTTTGCTGATGCTAAACAAGTGGCAAAGCAATCAAACGAGCCTGACAAACACGTGAACAGAGTAAAGGAAAGACACAGCACAGACAACAGCTGGAAAACATCATTGGACCGACTGGGATATATCCCAGAAAATGACAGATATGTGCCAACATGGGCAAAGACTCAAAGAATAGGGTGGGTGAATGTAAGGGGCTGGTCCGGTGGACCAGAGAGGGGAGAAAAAAGTTTGTTTTGGGGCAATGTAGGCCCTCTCTGTGGGAAACTGGCTTAACTAAGTTGAATACCTTGTCCTGGCTGAGTATCAGCTTCCCTTGTCTCACCCTGTGATGGCAAACTCCTTGAGGACAAGGACTATCTTCTTCTATCTTTATATTCTGATAACTGTGTTAGGCTTAATAAATGCTTGCTGAGTTGAATTGAACTGAAACTAGAATTTGTCTCTACTTTTTCCCTCTGGGCTTACTGACAGAGCTAATGCTTCTTCTAAATTCCTCCGAGATCATTCTTTCTAAAGGCAGCTCCCAAGGGGGAATCAATGACTCCAGTCCCTGTGGGGAATTGATGATTTCTTAAGGATTTCTAGGACTGAGAGCTCTCCATGCTTTATTGGCATTCTGCTGTGTATTATGCAAAACTATGCTAAGAGAGAGGTCTTGTCAAAGGAGGCCTAAAAGGAAGATAAGCAGATTTAAAAAAAAAAAATCTCCTACAATAGATATACAATAGGTTATAATTGCCCCCATATGAAATACCTACCATCACTCCCCTGCATCTAAATATAGCTGGCTTCTGCATTTCTTAGTTTGTATCCTTATGTGTTACAGAACATCATAGTCTCACATTTTTCATTTTCTTTAAGATAAACCAAAATAAGAGAGAGAGGAGAAGGAGGAGGAAGAGGAGGAAGAGGAGGAGGAGAACAACAATAAACAAAATTAGGCTGTTGCTTATCACAGAGTGGTATTGTAATGGGCTAAATTATCAGGAACTGCCTAACTTAGAATCAGGCTTGTATATAGCATTTAATATCTAATCACAGTCATTCATGTATCAGGGAGGATGTTAGTTGTGACCAACTGGCCTGGATGTACCCATGCTTAGCATTCCCCAATATTACTGAGTCCTGAGTCTTTGCTTGTTTATTCACACTTCAAGATCTTAATGATTAGGAAGATAGACTGGTTAGCAATTTGATTTATGTCTTTTATTTACTTAGTTCAGTTTAGCACCAAGGGATCTAAAAATTCATGGTTAATCTAGAATAATTGTAATGCATGCACTGTTATTCTGGATCATTCAGTGTCCTTTTGCCATCACTATTATCCATGCCATTTCTGTTTGATCTAACACCATAACACCATCTGAAAATTTCAGGCCAAAACACCTTAGGACAGACTCCAATATATTAAAATAAAATCTGGCTCCAAATCCTGTCTTCCATGTTTTAGCCATGCAATTCTTATTAAGGTGATCTTTAGGTTTATAGTGTGTGTGTGTGTGTGTGTGTGTGTGTTTTAATCAGAAAATGAGAAAAATAACAAGATCAAATTCATAGAATTGTCTAAAGAGGACATGCATAAAATATTGGGTGTTAAAGCATTTTGTAAACTTTGATAAGCTGCTAAAGAAAATATCAGCTTATTATTGTGGTAAATAATATTTGTCAGGAGCTAGTGTGTCTTTAAAAGACCTTGATATTACTAAGAAAGTCATTTCACATAAAAACAAACTCTCCTACTATCATTTCTTGAGTTTGGGTCATAAATTCATCTGAGACAAAATTTATTTGGGGGGCGGGTTCAAACATCCAGCCAATTTTTGTCACTAATTGGTTGGCATTGCTTGTGTTATCCAGTTTCACACTTTCCTAGTTCTGCCTGGATAAATACCCTGGATCTGATCAGAATCATTTAGTGAATGTACACACAGAAATATAAATTCCTTGCAGTGGATTTTTTTAAAATCACATTTATTTAAACCTTTGAAGTGACTACTTCTAATAAAAGATGATTCCCTTGGGAAAGCATGAAGTTTGAAAGTTTAGTTTTGTTTGAATTATTTGTCTGCAGAAACCCCTGTGGGAGAAACAGAAAATAGCTATTTCTTGGCATGTTATTAGATGGAGAAATAATATATTTTCCATAAGTCCAAGATAACTGATTATACCCAAGAACACTTTTTCTCCCTCCCCACCCAGGTGTGGTCAACCCTGTAGGTACTTAACAACTCTCTGAAATTAATTAGCTAATCGTTTTGGGTTTTTTTTTTTTTAATATATTTTATTGATTTTGTACAGAGAGGAAGGGAGAGAGATAGAGAGTTAGAAACATCGATGAGAGAGAGTCATCAATCAGCTGGCTCTTGCACACCTTCTACTGGGAATATGCCTGCAACCAAGGTACATGCCCTTGACCAGAATCGAACCCAGGACCCTTCAGTCCCCAAGCCGACACTTTATCCATTGAGCCAAACCAGTCTCAGCAATTAGCTAATCGTTTTAACCCCTACCTCTTTCAGCATCCAGACAGTACAGCCTCTGTGTTATAAAATTCTAAAGGGTTTTAGTTCAGTACAAAAAGATACCCAGGGGTTGCTCCATAAATATTTATTGATATGGATGACAGTAGCAATGATGACACCAATTAAATGGCATTATTAAGAATGAGAAGCCTGAAATTAGACTGAGCAACATTGAAAGAAGTATTCTGCATTTGTCTAAAAATGAATGCAAAAGATTGAAGAAAGAAAAGAGGGGAGGTTACACATTTGGCCAGCTGAGATTTTCAATAGAGGAGGCTTGAATTCATCAGATGATGGTTTCTGATCAGGGTCACTGAGGAACAAGACTGTATGAGCGAGTATTTTGAGTTTACAGGCTCAATAAGTATTTGTTGAGTTAATTAATTAGTGAGAAAATGCTCAGTGTTTTCCATGTTTCCTATTTCTTCTTTCTTCTGGCACCTTCATAATACTCTACCGATAATCCAGTCCTGAGAAAACACCCAAATTGAGTGTGTACTCTGTGTGTGTAGGCGTGTGCATATAAGTGTGTACAGTCTCCCAAGCAAACCAAGCAGGTGAAGGCCAGGATTCCTAGTGTCAGCTCTCTTGGAAACCTTTAGTGATACAGAAGCATAAAGGTTACATTCCTGGATGTAGGTTACTATTAGAGATCAGGATAGAATCTAATTGGCAAAGACGAGGTCATGAGACTACAGTTGGGAAAAAACACACCGCTCTTCAGCTAGGGGTGAAGGGCATTCTAGGTTAAAATGGAAGCTTCAGAAGTGCAAGGAAATCTGGCCGACTAGGAGCTGGATAGAAAAATAATTACCCCATACCTTAAAAGATGATGGTGACCTTTTGCAAGAGGTCAGTGTTCCCTGATACTGCTTCTCTGACTTCCGGCTGTTGTGGCGCTCAAAAGCCCAGTTCATTTCCCGGTGCTACCGATGGAAGGAAGTAAAAGTAACAACTAGCAGGCCATTCATCATCCTGTTTCTGGGGGAAGGAGAGCTGGTATGTCCTTGAGTGGAGGTTTACATCACACCAACGATGAAGGCTACTTTGAGGAGCCACAAGCCATGTATAGGACATCCAAGGTCATATGTTCATCTAGCTGAATTCTGTGTAGTTTCTCCCAGATTTTTTTTTTCAACCTCCCCCTATGAGTCTCACTCATAAATCCCTCTGCTTCTGGCACTGGCATCTTTGGCAGGTCTTAGATAATCACCATTTAGAGAGCTGCCACACACACATCCCTCTGTTACTCTCCCCTTAGAAGCCAACTCCTCAATCTTTGATGAATGTAGAGAGGATTGGCAGCATTGACCTTGGGCCAAGTCATAGTTCCTATCTCTCTTTGCCCCAACTGGATAGAAGCTCTATTGATTTTTTTCTTATAAAGCACTTTGCAATCACTGAGTAAAACAAAACAAAACAAACAACAACAGTAACCAACCCTCCAAAGAGCTGCATTGCTTCAACTGCTCTTATGATGATAGCACTTTAAGAAAATGGTACCTGAACTCTGATGACTATTTACCCTTTAAAGTTTCTATGCTTAGAAGGAACATTTTCTTTCAATGTTAATAATTAAAGTAAATGCCAACTGCATAATACCGGCTCTTCAAATAAGCCTATGCAGAGAGGGTTTTTAAAAACTTTTCTTGATGACTTTGTTTCTTTCTTCTTTCCCATTTTCCTATTCTGTGGAGCACTCTAATCTTTGCATAGTTCTCTTTGAGATTCAGAACTTGCCAACAGTTGGAGATGAATAAAGTCTCTTGGTATTGAACCCTGCTGACACAGGCACTGATCCAAAGGAGTGGCAGAGAATGACAGTCTTATAGTTGAAGGTTTACATTCTTTCCCGGAAGTCAAACCCAGTACCAGGGACCTATTCCAGCTGCTTACTGCCTCTGAAGGAAAGAGAAAAGTCTAAGGCTCCTCATTTGTGGGAAGGGAGGCAGAGACAAAAATCACATGGAACGCAATTTCATTTTGCAGATGAAATAGCTGATCTTCTAGACATTGCTGTTATCTGTTGATAAAACATATCTTGAAACAGGAACTAGAGGAGATAAAAGAAAGGAAGCTATAAAGCCCCAACCCCAGATCTTTCTCCTTAAAGGAGAATTAGAGGGAGTGATTACCAACCATCTTAGCAGTGGATAGCTACTACTGCCTTCATGTTGGCTGAATTCTGAATGTAAAGCTGGTTTGCCTTCTGTGGCCCTCTACTTCCCTGTTCTGTGAGCCTTAGGCTGGGCAATCCAAGGGACAGCCATCCAAGGGTCTGTGATCGAGTGCACATACGGCAACATCTTGTCCTCCAAACCAGGCCTTCTTTCTATTAGTATCTACTTCCCCCAATAGAATCCTTTTCCTCTAACACCCCACATTTGAAATCTTGGCATTGTCCTTGAGATTCCCACCTTCTTGCTGTGTGATTGTTTAATTTATCACTTCATCCTGTGTGAAGTCCCACACATTCTCCCCTTCCTTTTCTATCAATATCACTCTTGCCTTCCCCCCCACCCACCAGAATCTCATGATAGGATTATTAAACGTTTTCCAACTTTTTCTCTTCTTCTCTTTTTGAGTTTCTCCTCATCTCATTGGTCCTGAACACCCCTACCTCTGTTCCTTTCTTATTGGTAGGCCAGTTCCCCAATTACAGGCCTGCAATGGTTTTCTCTAGCTCAAAACACTAATTTTCAGTTTTCTTTGTGTGGTAGAATCTTTATAAAACAGCATATTAGCACTGAATATTTTTTTCTAATGCAGTGCTATTCTGTTTAGGGAATTTGGAGGGGAAACCTGGAGTATCTGCTGCATAGTGGATAGCCTCCACTCTCTCCTGTCTCTTCAGTGGTTCCTGAGATCCAGGAACTTAAAGATGATATGTGTGAGCACTATTGCTCAGCCAGGGGTCAGCACACTTTTCATAAAGGGGTTAACAGTAAGTATTCCAAGCTTTGCAGGCCACCTACCTATACTGTCGCTCTTTTCATCCAGGGAGAGAATAGGCTTACTGTTGTATGTGAAACACAGAGTTCATTCCTGAGTTATTATTTATTAATGATTATATTATTTTCAGTATGAACAACTGAAAACCTACTTTTGCCCACTCTGTATGTTATTATTGTATGCATGTATGTATATATGTATGTATGCATTTTTACAGGCCCTTAAAAATGTAAGGATTTGTGGCCTGTAATAAATAATAGGCCATAGTTTGCCACCCCCTGAGGAGGACAACCCTAAACTTCTTATGGCACAAGCGGTTTCCAGAGCCTGCCCCTGAATCCCCACCACTTTATCTATGAAAGGCAGATGATGCAGATCTTCCAAGCTGAGGCTCCGGGGCCAGACTGCCTGTTCTGTACTTGCTACTAACATGCGTGACTTTGGGCAAGTGAGTGAGATTCTCTGGGCCTTGGTGTTCTCATCTAAAAAATGGACTCGGTCAGTAGAGGCCTCCTAGGAGTGCTGAGGGAGTTAAATCAATGCATGTAGGGTGTCCAGAGCAATGTTCTGGGAAATGCATATTTGATAAAAGTCAGCTCTTAAGGTCTTATTGCGCTACAATCAGATGTTGTTTTCCTATCCATCATTTCCTGCCAGTGATATTGGCTTTTTACCCAAGAGTCTTGCTCAGATTGTTTTCTGCTTTCGCACTTCACTTTGCCTTCTCGATCTAGAGCCATGAATGCTAACCCCACCTGGTTGGTGGTTAGGAGTGTGGACTCCACTGATGCCCAGGTGCAGACAATCAGCCTCACCTGGGGAGCCCTCCGAGGCAGTTCTTGGCCTGATATCTTTGGGGGAACAGCATGATAAGGGCCAGGCAGTGCTGCTCCAGAAGGACACACAGGAGCACCGGTGGGGACGTAAGCTGCTTCCTCACACACAGGGGTTGCCTTCATCCAGCCAGTGGAGCAGTTAGGATGGAGAGGCTGGAAGAGGCTTTTAGAGTTTTGAGGCACTTCTTTCTTCTTATCTCAAGGTATATGAGAAAAGCTTCAAGGGGACCCCAGAGAGCCTGTCTAGAGCCCAGTAGAGCTGGGAAGCCTAAGAACTGGAGTTTCTGCCTAAAGGGGGCTAAAGCAAAGGCTGGAGCTGGTCACCTGGTGCCAACACTGTTGGGGGTGGTCTCCTTCCTCCTGACACAAAGGAGATGTGGCCAAGGACCCAACTCTAGACTCCATAGGGAGAGCTGGCCTTTGAGTGTTTACCAGTAAAGGGGATTTTGCTTGAAGGGGAAAGTTTCTCACAGTGAGAACTGGGTATAGGCTGAGTTTCTAGAAGGGAAGTCCTAGGTGTCTCTCCCAGGACGAGAAACTTTGCTAATATCAAGAGACATGGAATGAGAGGTCCTTGCAGGAGGCAAAATTATATCATTTCCTTCTAATTCCCTCTTATCCTGGGTAGGGGCAGGGGTCAGAGGCAGGGTACAGGAAAAAGAGAGCAGAGTGAGGAAACAGAGAAGCCAGCCCTGCACACCCACTGCCTCACCTCAGGCTGGAACCTAGAGGAGATCAGACTTGGGCTTAAGGGGAATCCGAAAGCTGAATGACGTTTGGCACATTGATGAACTGGATGTCTTTAGACTCAGTTATTAAATTGAGGCTGCTTTTGTGATTAAAATGAACTTGGACAGCTTTAAGACTTTCCTGAAAATTTATCCCAGGGATAAAGAAGACTAATCCAGAATGATTTTGCAGGGACTATGGAAGGAAGAATACATTTATCCTTTTGGTTGCATTTTATCAAGTCCAGTTCATTCATTAAAATAGTTACACACGAGTGACTGCTTTTCGAGTAATATAGAAGTCATTGTCCTAAAAGATAGATTCAGCCAAAAATGTGTGTGTGTGTGTGTGTGTGTGTGTGTGTGTGTGTGAGAGAGAGAGAGAGAGAGAGAGAGAGAGAGAGAGAGAGAGAGAGAGAGAGAGAGAGAGAGAGAGAGAGAGAGAGAGAGAGAGAGAGAGAGAGAGAATATGTTGGTTCTAGGACCACAAAGGTTGTCCTGGCCCTTTGGCTTTGCAAGTTACTTAACCATTCTGAGCCTGGGTTGGGTTCCTCGTGTGTAAAATGGGCATACTTATAATGCCTATTTCATGTGGGTCTTGTAAAGATTGAGATAATGCTTGTGCCTTTTATCGATACAAAACTATTGTAAGCATTTTGCACCCATGAGTTACTATAATGAGTATTTACTTCTTATCCTCTTCTGCCCGCTCCTTCTGCCTTTCAACCTAGGTGCAGTTCCTCTCTTACCGCCACTTCCATCCAACACTCATGCTGGAGAAAATGGCACAAGCCTAATTTATTTCTTTATTCTTTAAAACTCAAAACATCTAGTATTCAATAAACATATGTTGAATGAGTGAGATAAAGATGGAGCCAGCAGAAATTCTGCTCTGAAGAGCTCATTACAAAGTTAAACACAATTAAAGATAATAAATCAGAATGCAAATGTCATACAAAGTATAGACAAAGTGAGGGCTCAGAGGGATACAATTTTATCCAGCTCTGGTTAGATTGTGAGACAGGAAGTTCAAGATTCCTGGGGTGTGCATACAGTCAAATACTATAGGAATTTTCAATCATGTGTTTAAAAAAAAATAAAAATAAAATCATTCATCCATTCATTCATTCATTCAAAAAATATGTGAATGCCTGGCCTGGGTGTGCAGTCTTCTAACCATTAGTCTTAACCAAACAAATCAGGCACAGACTGCTTGTTTGGGATCTTGAGGGGTTTCTACTCAGGGAGGTGAGTAAGGAGTCACAGGTTGGGAGAACACAGCTCAGTAACATGGATCATAAGTTCATGGCAAAGTTCATGCCTCTGGGCAGCTAGGAGAAGGCAGGAAGAGGTCAAGGCTCCTGACACCCATAAGATGACTAGTAGAGCCCACACTGGTCTGCAACTATAAAACAGCCCTAGGTCAAGGTCATCCTAACAGGAGAGCCCATCTCTACCTGGCATTAAAGGGAAGGGCTCTTATCAGAGCAAATTCTATGAGTGCTTTTTTTCCCCCCCTTTTAGGAAGGGGTGTTCATCTTCTTTTCTTTTCTTTATTTCTAGACATCTTTGCATCCTTTCTAAAAGTGCTGACCACGATCAGCAAGGTGGCAGGGCGAGGACCTGTGCTGTCAATACGTGAGCCACCTGTCTGTCAAGCTGTCAGTCCTCATGAAGGTGCTGTACAGTTCACCTGGGCCAGATCGAAATGATCTCAGTGCTCAGTGGCGAGGTCTCACCCACAGCAAGCAGAGGAGCAGATGACCTCACCTCTCCTTTCTGAGCTGTTAGGAGCCCTCCCAGCACCCCTGCTTAACCCTCTCCCTCCATCTCAGAAACACTGCAGCCAAATCACACCAGTCTTCTCTGCTCCTTGCCATCTGTCCTTTAGTCTAGTCTTTTTTTCATTGAAAGAGAACATAGCTTTTTTTGGCCAAGTTTTCAGATTTTTGAATGGCCACTGGTTATAATGCAAACTTTTCTATTGGTGCCAAAGCAGCTTGGTAGGCAATAATTGTTCTGCCATTTATATGTGTGTATTAAAGAAACCCGTCCTTATGAACTGTTCTCTGAGAATATGGTTTCAGGCAAAAATTTTATTTAAGTTGTACATTATCCCCCATAGATTGGCATTGGCATTGGGAAATAAAAAAGAGATGAAGACTTCAAAAACAGGGCTTCAAGATGGCTCTTGGAACACCTGATTTTCTAGATTAAAAAATTCCCTGACAGCCCAGCCAGCATGGCTTAGTGGTTGAGCATCTACCTATGAACCAGGAGGTCTCAGTCCAATTCCCAGTCAGGGCACATGCCCGTGTTGTGGGCTTGATCCCCAGTAGGGGGCGTGCAGGAGGCAGCCAATCAATGATTCTCTTTCAGAAACATCTCTCTCTCTCTTCCTCTCTGAGATCAGTAAAATATATATATTTTAAAAACATTCCCTGACACCTTTCCAGCTGGGGAGAGGCCCTGGAGTGGTGGGCTGGGTTAGGAACCTGGACTCCTTTCCTGTTTCTTTCCTTGTCTGGGTGCCTTGCATTTAGAGCACATAAAAACAGTTGACATCATGATACAAGAAAAATAATGAGCTGAATTCTAAGTTTTCTTATTGCCATAAAACTCTTGGTCTCCTTTAGCAATGTTCAGCACCTCTCTTCTCAGATACAGAATTGGTAATTCAAACAATTCAATTGATTAATTATAGTCTATTCCACTTTGTTGTTTTCTTCTGCTTATTCATTCATGCATTTATTGATGTGCTTATTCACTCACTCATTCAATTATTCACTCATCTGTGTAACACAAATATCATTCATTTTTCCATCATGTACTCAAAGCATAAAAGGCCCGCTAGCGCTTATGAGATTAGAAACTCTAACTTCCTGTCTTTCTCTAAGAGCTGCCTGGAGAGGGTGGCCCTTAGGTCTGATGGACATACCTCTTAAGGCCATTAAGGAAGCCCCAGCTCTGTAACGTTTGATCCAAGCATTTTGGATAGTGAAGAGTACTAAAGTAAAGATATCTAATTAACAAAACAATGAGCTTTCCACACATTGGAGGAACTTACTTGGCACAGTGAGTATTTCACAGGTCAGATGAGAGATGAAGCCAGTTAAGTCTCAGGCTGAAAAGGGACTTAGGAGTATTTGCTTCAACTGAGATCTGACAAGAGGAAAACAATTCCTCATGATCCTTTCAAAGGTGATAGACTCGAATTGAGGATCGGGTGATAAATTGTGAGGAAAGAAGACAGAAAAGGGGCTATTACTTTCCTTACAACCTGGTGGAACTTGACGAATGAGGTTGAGGTCAGAGGGACCCAGATGGAAAACGTTCATTTCGGTGTGGACCATTTACCAAGGGCCCTGTCCACAAAAGGACAATGCCATTGCAGACCAGTGCCAGGGAGGAAATGGTGCTGTCAGAATTTCTGGGCAGAAAATGACTCAATTCTTAGCGCAGAAGTAAAAACCTTGGTGAACTAGAGGAAATAATACAGATATTTGTTTACAACAGCGGAAGAGACAGGTCATGATAGAGGGCACCTAAGATAAAAGCATCTCTGCCTCCAACTCTCTGGGTCTTGGTGTCCTTATCAAACAAAGAATAAGGAATTGGAGTAACATCATAACCAGCAATAGGCTCAGAAGCCTACAGTGCCCAGTAGTGAAGTACTATATATCCTAAGGGAATGATGGAGACTGTGCTGACTCAGAAGATTGGAAGATGCATGCCATGTAGATGATAAAGATATTGGTATGGATCAAAATGTAATATTTATAGAGCCAGTTCCACTCTTAATCCTGGTACATTAAGTTATATCCCTTGAACTAAATTGATTTGTTTAAGAAATACTTGTGTTTCCCTATTTTCTCTAATTTTTCATCCTTAGAACTCTATCAAAGCTCTCTAAGCTTAACAAGGCATGGTTTGTTGCCACGTTGTTGAAAATAATCTGATCAGAGTCAGATTTGATGAGCATTGAATTACTTCCCTGCGGTCGCCTTGCCCAGGACAGTCATCCTACAGCCCACCACTCTCCATTCTCTTGAGAAAGGACTCAGAGGAAGATGCCAGGTAGAGAGCTAACTCTCACTCTAAGTGAGTGTTTGGTTGCCAAAAATCATTCAAGGGCCTGATGTGAGTTCTCATCCAAGAGCCTGGCCTGTGATTCCCCACTTTTTTATGTTTTATTCTCACTTGAGGATATGTTTGATTTTAGAGAGAGAGAGAGGAAGAGGGAAACAGAGAGAGGGGGAGAGAGAGAGGAGGAGGAGAGAGAGAAAAACACTGATGTGAGAGAGAAATATTGATCAGTTGCCTCCCTTAAGCTCCCAAAACCTAGGTATGTGCCCTGACTGGGATTCGAACCTGAAACCTTTTGGTGCACATGATGATGCTCCAACCAACTGAGCCACCCCAGTGCAACAGCCTCACTGCCCACTGTTGCTTCATGAGTGGAGTCCTCCCTTCTCCCTCCCTCCCTGATTCTCCAGTAGCCATAGTGTATTGTCCACTACCAGTATTATCCTCTTTCTAGCATAGCCGCAGGCATCTCTCTGAGAGTTCAGCAGCCACACTGCCTGCCTTGCATCCAATCTAGGCATAACGTATCCCCTTCCGTGTAGACTCACCTTTGCAGTCATGGCCAAAGACCCACAGCTCTCTAAAGAGTGATAGACTTGATTGAGGAGGCTGCTGACACGCTCCATGGCAGGGGCCCAGGGCCCAGCACAAAGGAGCCATCTTTCTTACTGCCTTTCCTTACACAGGGGCTGGCAGGCACAGACAGGCAAGGGGTTGTTCCTACTGGCAGCTCTTCTATGTTTGAATTCTCTAGATTTCCCTGACCAGCCAGCGGAAGGTCAAAGAACTATAATATTGTAGTTTCTTCCACCTAGAACCCCAGAGCTCTGAGCAGCTCCTCAGTAAATAAACCTTTTCCTTCGATTCTTTGTGCAAGAGAAACACCTCATTATTCACCTCTGCATATGAGCTTTTCTTTACATTCCCTAGCAGGGTGGCCCGTCTTTCTTTCTCTGGCTTGGATATCAGCCAAGACATCTCACCTTTCTCCTTCCTTTCCATTTGAAAAGCTGAAAGAGATGGATGGAAGGGAAAGGTCGGCACTTTAACCTTCTCCCTACCCAGAACTTCTTTTCTGAAGGTTCACAGGTGAAGAGGCTGAATGATTGAAAATACCCACTGGCCATCCTCCTTTGCCCAGCAGGCATTTAGAATTAAGAAGGAGAGAACAGCCAGGAGCAGCGTGGTAGGTCCTTACCAGCTAGCATTGGGCAAGCAAGAATCCGGGTACCATTAGAGCCAGAAGTGAAGTTACATACAAGGTCTCATTTCCATCTTTACATGTTACACCTAGAGGATTTTTTTTGGTAATCCTTCTATTTGGAGGATTTGGGGCTCTTGGTGTGGAATTGCTCTTTGGGTAGAGTGCGATATTTTGCACTTCATGAGGAGTTTTCTTTGGAGGTGGATTGACGGCAGTGTAGAATCTGATTAGCTTTGTGTTGGTCCTGCAGTCTCTGCTCCTTGAAAATGATATATTTTGTTCCCCAGATGTTACTGAGTGCTTCTTGTGGGAAGCCTGCTCATGAGAATGGAGGATCCATTCACAGGTACATAACTAGGAGACGGAGTCCTCAGGGTTGGCCTCTAGGGAAAACTTTGGGTAGGATTCTGTGGCTAATTTTCTCTACTTGTAAAATAGGCATGGTGCATTTCTTCATATCTAATCATGCTTTTTGTTTTTTAGCACATTTGCCTGATACTTAGTTATACAAGCTTCATTTTACTTAATATTTACTTAATGCACCTTCTCCACTCTTGATTTCAACCTTTCTGTATTTTTAGGTTTGAGTTAGGTTTTTGTAACTGTAGAGAGGATTTCTCTCCACTGACAATCTTTTAACAACAGCCATCTGAAAGAATATTCTTGGGTAGCATTGTTCTGAATATGCCAGGATTACCTGTGATCTCTCGTGTGTGCATGCACATGTACACACATGTATATGAATACACACTGCATACACACACAATGTAGAAACAAAGACATTTTGTATAGAAGAAATTGCCTATACACTGAGTGGCCAGGTTATTATGATCTCTATGCATAATAATCTGGCCACTCAATATATATTAGAGGCCTAGTACATGAATTTGTGCATGGGTGGGCTCTGGCCAGGGGGAGGGGACATGGGCGGTTGGCTGGCCTTCCTGCTAGTCAAACTCCTGGTCAAGGGGACAATTTGCATAATAGCCTTTTATTATATAGGATATACACTGAGTGGACAGATTATTATGTGTTCAGAGATCATAATAATCTGGCCACTCAGTATATATAACACCAAGTACAGGACTCAGAAAGAACTGAGCTGTCAGAAGTTAGTAGGTTACATGGCTGTTGTAGCCTACAATATTGGCTACATCATAGTTATGGCTTAAATTCCTGCCACAGAACTCTCTGGACTTCCTGCTCAACCCTTTGACAGGTAAGAAGATGGAAGCCCAGGTCATCTGAAGGCTAGCTTCCACAGTAAAACCAGTAAAACTCCTTGGTTTTATCCTAATGATGGGCACTTCAGAGCTTAGGTAGGTTTAAGCATAGAAGTTCAAGCAAGTTAGCTTATTAAATGAGCTTATGATTTATAAGAAATGAAAGCACATTAGAAATCATGTAGGCCAGCCACTTCCTTTTACAAATGAAAACTTTAAACCCCAGAGGAGTTTGCCTTTATCCCTCTTGTTGTCACCTTTCTCTCACAGTTTCTATCTTGGTGTTCCCGCCCTCTGCACGGTTCTCAAAGCTTCCACCTGCCTCGGGGAAAACCCGATTAACAACTCAGAATTAGCAAGGTTTTAGTCTCAAGGTGTTTCTCCACTCAGGTTTATATTCAGAAAGATCAGTAGGTAAAGAAGAAAAAAAATTACAAAAGATATTTAGCCTTGATGTGAAATTTTTATTTTAATGAGGGAAACGGGTTAAAATAGTTGTCTTAAAAGGTGTTCTTAAAAATTACAATTTTTAAAAATAAGGGCCCACTTGTGGTTATCCAAGTTAAGAATATTAGTAGTAACTATTATGGCAATGATAGCACCTATTGTCCATTTACTGTGGCCTAACATTACTTTAATTCTTTAAATACTTAAACATTTAACATATTATAACGATGACCTCCTACAAGTGAACTATTTAATGATCTCTATTGAAAGATGAGGGCACTGAAGCACAAAGCTAGAAAGATCTTTGCCTTGTGTGCTGTGTACCAAGCTCTGTGTTGCTGGACTGGATGGCTCCCAGGATAGCTCAGGTGGATTCAATCTTCACAGAGCCCTCAGCCCAGCAGTGGAGAGAGTCCATTAAACAAATCAAACACAGGCATTTAACTGACCTCATCCCAGGATTGTGGAAGCTTCAGGATTTCAAGATAGGAGGGATCCAGAGTGCATCGCTCTGCTCTCCCTACTGGACATGAGGCCCAGAAGTGACATTCCCAGGAAGCCTGAGGGAGCACTAAGCTGCACTGTCATCTGTAGACCCAGGGTGTGTGTGGAGGGCAGAGCTGTGCTGGTGAGGAGAGGAGCAGCATTAACCTGACCCTGGTCTCCCGTGCTTTTGTCCCAGGCTTATTTTGGCTCCTAAATCTCATTCTTAATTTATAAAGGTTTCTATAAAATTATGTGCTTTCAATTGGACCAACCCTGGCATGATGAAGAGATAAAGTCAATGAGGATTGTACTCATTGCATTCACTGTGGGAGAGGGTGAAGTGTGTGTGTGTGTGTGTGTGTGTGTGTGTGTGTGTGTGTTTCTTTCAAAGAGGCTTCATCACCTTGGCAGCTAGTCCTGGACTTTACTCATAGGGGCTTCCAGCTTCTCTCTTCATTGGCCTTGCCGGGAGCTCTTTGCAGCTCTGTGATCCAAGCCATGTTGGCTTTCCTTGCTGTGACTATTGCCTTTTGATTTTGTGCTGTTTCCACTTGCTGCCTTCTGGGAAGTTTCCAGAAGTACAGAATCTCCATTTATTATAATTTTGCATTTTGTTATTTGTACTCAGAAGCCTTTGGGTGTGAGCAGCTGCATATTAACATTTATTATGCCTGCAATCTAGTGCATTTTAAAGAGCTGCATGGGGTTTTCTTTGCACCAAAATCAACAGGTAAAAGCCGAAGCGAGAGCTGTCTGGCTACAGATAACGTTTTTCTTTTGTTTCCCCTTCTTTCTGATCAAATCCAGGCAGAAGATTGCTGGAGTCATCCTATAGGGGCATATTTACCAGTCTAGAATATTTACTTCCTCAGGTCTTAGCTACTCAAGAGACCCTAATCTTAGTGCAAAATGTCTTCTGTCCCTTTAAAACAGGCAACTTTGGCAAAACCCAAAACTGTAAACCAATCAGCAGGCTTGATAGCAATAGTAGCTATTGCTTCTAGGAGGCAGTTCAGGAAGAATTAAGAAAGCCCTGTGAAGATTAGAGATGCGTAGGTGCTATTCCTTTATTATCAGAAATACTCTGAAGTGAGACTAGTGAGGGAATCAATAAATCAAAAAGTGTTTGTGGAAAACTTGCTCTGTGATAGGCCCTAAGACTATGAAGCCATGCATAAAGCATGTTTTTCATTTTAGAGCATTTGAAGTCAATTTGTATGGTGAAAGTATATACTCCGCCAAAACTTACACAACCCAAAGCAGTGGCTGCTTGAGATTTTTAGGAAGAAAGAAATGGTGGACTAGGCTATGTCTGGAAAGATAAATTGGATTTTTATGTGTGCAAAAGGAGAGAAGTCTTTCCAGAGAACAGAAACAGTGTGTGTGTATATCTGTGATTTATCCTTATTCCTTCTTTGCTAGTCAGTTGATAGTTTTGCCAATTTAATTTTCCCAATCTATTCTCAAATGGCTGTTTCAAGTTTATTTGCTTGTTTATCAGAGACCCCAGTACATACTACATAAAGTGGGAAAAACTTAGAAGATTATAATTTTGCTGTCTTGAAGAACCAAAAGATAGAGATTAGAGCATTCACAATAGCTGAAAAGTGAAGGGGTGGGGAACTTTTGAAAGGAGAGGGATGAGGAGCTTCACTTTCTGTATACCAACAAACTTTGACTAAATCTGTGACTAACCTCTATGATACGAATTCACAGAATAGATTCCAGGCATTCTAGCCATGGAATACTTTAGCTAGGCTAAAAGACCTAGATGATTACAATCAGAAATGAGACAGGAAATATTATAACTGTTATCACAGAAATTAAAAGGATCATAAGAGACTACTAGGGAAAATTATATATTGATAAATTGAATGACCTAGAAGAAATGGATACATTTCTAGTAACATATGTTCTATCAAGACTGAATTATGAAGAAATCGAAAATCTGAAAAAACAAATAATGAGTAAGAAGATTGAATGAGTAATAAAAAACTTTCCAACAGAGAAAAGTCTAGGATCAGATGGCTCCACTGGTAAATTCCACCAAACATTTAAAGAAGAATTAACACCAGTCCTTCTCAAGAGCTTCCAAAAAATTGAAGAGTTGAAAAGACACCAAAAATAATTTTATGGGACCAATATTACCCACAAACCATAACCATAGAAAGATACTACAAGAAAAATAAGCTTACAGACCAATATCCCTGATAAATATAGATTAAAAAAATCTTCAACAACAGATTAGAAAACAAAGTTCAATAGCACATTAAAAGGATTATATACTGTACCATGATCACAAAGAATTTCTATCTTGGATATCAAGATTTTTCAGCATATGCAAATAAGTAAATATGACATACCACATTAATAAAATGAAAATTAATTATATGAGCATGTTGGTAGATATAGAAATAAAATTTGATAAAATACAACAGTCTTTCATGATAAAAATGCTCAACAAATTGGGCATAAAGGGAACATAATCTGAACACAATAAAGACCAAATTCAATAAAATTGCAGAACACAAAACCAACTTGCAAAAATCAATTGTGTTTCTATACACTAACAACAAAACATCAAAAAAATTTAAAAAGAAAAGAATGCCATTCACGATAGCATCAAAAACATCAAAATACTTAGGAATAAATTTAACCAAGAAGGTGAATGATTTCTATGCAGAAAAGTAGAAGGCTTTGATGAAAGAAATTGAAGAAGACATAAATAAATGGTAAGATATTCCATGTTCATGGGTTAGAGAAATTAATACTGTTAAAATGTCCTCACTACTCAAAGTCATCTACGGTAAAAACAAATTCAATTCCTCTCAAAATTTCAAGGGAATTTTTTTTTTAAGAAATAGAAAACTATTCTAAAATTTGTATGAAATGGCAAAAAAAAAACCCAAATACCCAAATCTCGAGAAAGAACAAAACTGGAGGCATCACACTCTCTGATTTCACACTACATTACAAAGCTATAGCAATTATAACAATAGACCCATAGACCAATGGAACAGAATGGAAAGAAATAAATCTTCTCAAATAGAGTCAATTAACTTATAATAAAGAAGCCATGATGATACAATGTGAATAGGATAATTCCTTCAATAAATGGTATTAAAAAACTGGATAACCACATACAGAAGAATGAAACTGGTTTCCAATTTTATGCCACTCACAAAAATCAACTCAAAGTTTATTAAAAACTTAAACATTAGAACCAAAACCTTAAAACTCCTGGGAGAAAATATATGGAGCATGCTTATTGCTATTGGCCTTAGAAATGATGTTTTTTAATTTGACACCACAAGAAAAATCAACAAGAGAAAAAGTAAAGAAGTTGGACTACATCAAACTCAAAAGCATTACTAAGTATCAGGGAAATGCAAATCAAAATCACCTCACCCCTGTTAGGAAGGCTATCCTCAAAAAGACAAGGGAAACAGCATTAGCAAGGATGTATAGAAAAGAAACCTGTGTGCACTATTGGTGGGAATGTAATTGGTGTAGCCACTATAGAAACAGAATGGAAATTCCTCAAAAAATTAAAGCTATCATGAGGCCCAGCAATCCAAAAGAAATGTAAAGAGGTTCTAGAGGTGATATCTGCATTCCCATATTTATTGTAGCGTTATTCTTAATAGCCAAGATATGGAAACAATGTAAGTGTCCACTAACAGGTGAATGAATAAAGTAGATGTGATATAAAAGTATAATCAGCCAAGAGAAAGAAAGAAATTTTGCCATTTGTGACAACTTAGACAATCTTTGAGGGCATTATGTTAAGTGAAATCAATAAACAAAGAAAGAGAAATAATGTACCGTACTATACAACTCATATGTGAAATCTATAAAAGCTGAACTCATAGAAACAGTAAAGTGGTGGTTAGCAGAGGCTAGGGGTGGGGGAAATGGGAAGATGTTGGTCAAAGGGTACAAGCTTCCAGTTATAAGATGAATAACTTCTGGGGATCTAAGGTACAGTATGGTGACTATAATTAACAATAAGTATTTTATACTTCAAAGGCTAAGAGAGTAAATCTTAAATGTTTTCACTACACACAAAAAAAGAAATGATAATTATGTGAAATGATAGAGGGGTTAGCTGATGTTCTGGTGGTAATCATTTTGCAGGGACCAAGTCAATATGTTGTGCATCTTAAACTTACACAATGCTATATGTCAATTATATCTCAATCAACTTGAAAATAAATAACAAATTTACTAGATATAGGACAAAACATGAAAATATAGCAACCTATATTTAAGGGAAAAGGCAGTCAATAGAGATTGACCCAGACGTTGGACTGAGCAGAGGCAGAGTTCAATGTAGCTATTGTGTCTAGGTTCAAGAATGTAAAAGAAGCAAGATGGCAATGAATGAACAAGTAGAAAATTACAGCAGAGAAACTGAAATGGTAAAAAACAAAAACAAAACAAAAATAAAATGGTAATTTTAGAGTTAAAATGCAGTAAAATAAATTGTTACAATAAGTAATTCACTCAACAAGCTTAACAGCATATGGGCAACTAAAAAAAAAAACAAACCAGCAAGAGTTGGTATAGTTAAAAATACATCAGTAGAAGTTATTCAACTTCAAGAACAAAGAAAAATATTTTTAAAATGTAAAGATAAACCTCAAGTGCCATAGCAAAATTCTAACATACATGTAACTGGAAGCCCAGATGGAGAGGATTAGTAGCAGCAAAAAAAAAAAAAAAAAAAAAAAAAAAGAACAACAACAACCCAAAACCTATTGTAATTTTAAAAAAAAGTAAATTAATGATTCAAGAAACTCTGAAAACCCTGAAAATTAAGACTAAGAAAATTACATCTATACACATTAGACACAAACTATTAAAACTAAAAGTTAAGAGAAAATCTTAAGGGCAACCAGAGAAAAATGACACAATACTTAGAACAATGAGAAGTTGTGTACAAACTTATCATCAGAAAGAGTAGAAGTCAGAAGGCAGAAGAATGACATCCTGGAAGTGCTGGGGGCAAAACTTGCAACCCAGAATCCTATACACAGTAAAAATAGCCTTCCAAATGAAGATGAAAGGAAGATTATTTTCAGATTAAGAAAAAAACAAACTAAGGGAATTTGTTACTAGCAGATGTGCATGACAAAAAATACTAAATCAAGTTTTCATGGCTGAAAGAGAATTACATCAGATGGAAAGTTGGGTTTTCAGGAAGAATTGAAGAGCACAGGAAATACTAAGTACATGAGTAAATATAAAAGTTTAATGTTGGCAATTTCTCTCAACATTTAAAGGACTAATAATACCATTCTTCATTAGCTTCTTCAGGAAACAAATAGCAACTTTTATGGAGTATTTATCAGACACTGTCCTAAGAATTTCATAGATATTCTCTTATCTTATTCTGGAAATATTTCCATGAGGCAAGTCATATTTAATGCCTACTTTACAGATGAGGAAATAGGCTTAGTGAGGCTCAGATCACATAATTAATAAATGAAACATGCAGACTTGACCTCCAGGAGTTTGTCTCTGAAACTTGTATGCAACAATCACACCACGCTGTTCTCCCTATGGTTCACCATTATGCTTTTCACAATATATTGTCTGATATATCATCAACTCACAGTACACACTTGTGATATGAATGGATAATGGACGCTGCTAAAATCTTTTCATAAGGAAATATTTATTCTTACTAGTTAAAGGAGCATAATGCCCAAGGAGAATCTTGGATTTTTCTTTCATGACTAACTTGTTTCTTGGCATTTTGAAAGATGCTTTTGTCCCTCTATCTACTTCTTCCAAGACAATAAGAATATCTCTTTGTTTCCAGGGTAGCCTGATTCCATGTGCTTCTTGAATGCTCACTCCCTCTGTTCAAGTCAGAGAAGCTGCACTTAAAAACTTTTATCTAGTTCTTTATAGTTTGATCATGGTCAGGAGTTGTTCTGCGATGCGCTAAAGTGGATGCACTCACTTGAAAATTTGTGTTATTTAGGGTAAAAGGTGATATAATATAGCTGTCTATGAATGGGGTAAATATAAGATTATAAAATGTGATTTATCAGATGAGATATTTTTAAATGGCATTGCTTAAAAATGTCTGTTTTCAGAAATCTCTTGTTCTTCCTGTGGGCCTTATAAATTGCAACTACGACTCATTTGCTCCGTTTATGTTACAGCAATATAGGTGCCAAGTGTCAGTGAAAGAGAAAAGCTGAAAAAAAGTTGATGAGCTAAGCATCATGCCACTGGAAGTGGGAGAAAGTCTGTAGATTTCTGATTGAAGGAAAAATAAATCAATTTAATCAGCTAGTCAAAAATAGGAAGGAGTTTATATCCCAAAAGATACATTACTTGGGAGTGGTTTTCAAATGCTCTCACTGTGGATTGGGAGAGGGGTGCAAGTAAAGCTTCTTAATTTTTAAAATTTTATTGAGGAGTAATGTATATATCATAAAGTCCATCTACTTTAAGTGAGTGATCAAATGATTTTTTAAATTTTGTATTATTTTATTTTTTTATTGATTATGATATCACATAATTGTCCTCATCCCCCCATTCCCATCTCAAACCCCTCCCCACACATGCCCCCACCCCCCTGTTGTCCATGGCCACTGGCTAGGCCCATATGCATGCATACAAGTCCTTTGGTTGATCTCTTCCCCTTACTCCCACCCTCCCTGATCAAATGATTTTTTAAGTTTATGTTTGCTAAGTTGTACAACCATCAACACAATTCTGTTTTAAAACAGTTTTATTGCCCCCAATAAGATCTATCTCCTTTTGTAGTTAATTTACTTTTTCCTCCAGCTTCAGGCAACCATGGATCTACTTTCTGTCTTCTAGGTTGCTACCTGCCCTATACTACCACGGTTCTCCATCTGAATATTGCTAATGCCATAAAAACCAAATAGCCAGTGTCCTCTCTCCCTCAATTCTCTGAGTCACTCTAGTTCCTGTTATTCTGCCATCCAGGGTTCCAGCAGGAAACATAAGGGTGCAAACTACTCAAACTGTGTAGATGAGGAGAGTAATAAAGGGTTTGCCTACAAACCAGTAAGAGATGGTCTAGTACAGTGGTCGGCAAACTCATTAGTCAGCAGAGCCAAATATCAACAGTACAACAATTTAAATTTCTTTTAAGAGCGGAAAACCAACTTCTGCGCATGGGCCATGAAGTTTCAGTCACACTGTACGTGCACACCCGCACGTGGTGTTTTGTGGAACAGCTACACTCAAGGGGCCTAAGAGCCACATGTGGCTCGAGAGCCACAGTTTGCCGACCACTGGTCTAATATCCCTAGTCTTCCCTGAAGGGTGACCAGATAGCTGTATGAAGAAGGCTTCCTGGCAGCACCCTAGGCTCTCATAGAGGGATCGTCCCTGTACTCACTTCCCTCCAGTTCTCTGACCTCTGGTTTGTGCTTTCCAATGGCCAAACCCAGGCAGAAACCAGAGAGGTAGAAAGCCTCTGTTGCTCAGCTTTCTGGTGCATAGAGCAGGGCAGAAGGTAGAAAGTGCATTTAGGAATATTGCACAAATACCCAAAGTAGACACTATTCAGCATGACTTAACAACCCAGCTCCACTAACAGAGAAAGTTAGTGAAGAGATAGCGGAAGACAAGGTTAGAAAAGGAACTTAGGACTAGCACATGGAACACTTTACGTGCTAAAATTGTGTCCCCCTGTGCCTGCTTTGGAGAATCATAGAAGACTTATGAAGAGAGAAATGACATAAACAGAGATATGCCTTTGATAGGTTAATATGGCAAGGATGTAGAGCAAGCATGTCAAACTCATGGCCCAAGGGCCACATGCCTCATTTATTTGGCCCATGTTAGCCTTTGAGTTTTATATGCTTGATGTAGAGAATTGATTAGAGTATTAACCACCTAGGTGGGGTCATTGTTGAAGGTTATGATAGTTCTAGACAGGAGTTGGTGAAGGCCTATGTGGTGGTATAGATCACAGAAGATAGGAAATTGATAAAAAGACAAAATTGGCAAATATTGGAAACTGATTATAAATGACACCAAAGAGGAGAGTCTAAGATGACTGATATGTTCTCCAAAAAAGCTAGTCTGATCCATGCAATGTGCAGATTAAGCTGGCTATTAGCCCTCTCATTAGGAAGAACACTGAAGTCCTTATTAGACAAAGTTAATACACTTGGATGGGAAATTTCTACCAGCCTAATTTGATTTTCCTATCACAGTATTAAGATATGAAAGAAAATGACTAATAATAGAGTATCCTGTAATGTGAAAGAAATCCCAGCTTAGAGGAAACATGCACACAATGATGTTAATCCCTTGATATGGAGATGACATCTTTTCTAGGACTGAATGATCATATTCAAACACGGGCTGTTAATATTTGACATGCCATTTGAAATATTTGCCGCCTGTGCTCTGAATGTGTTATGAATATGATACGTTCTGAATATTGTCTAGTTTAAGAGTTCCGTACTGTGTTCACTGACATTTATTGGGTCTCTAGCTAGGTCTTTCAGTTTTAGGAGTTAATGGGCCTTTGAAAGTAAAACTCCCTTCTTTTCTTTTGCACTGTTGATGTTGAAAAATAACTGTAGCAACAAAAATAATAAAATGATAAAAATTAGCTAATGGTGCCAGGCCAGTGTGGCTCAGTGGTTGAGTGTCAACCCATGAACCAGGAGGTCACCATTCAATTCCTGGTCAGGGCATGTCTGGGTTGTGGGATCAATTCCCAGTAGGGAGCGTGCCTGAGGCAGTCCATCAATGATTCTTTCTCATCATTGATTTTTTTTTTTTATCTCTCTCTCCTCTCTTTCTATGTCTGAAACCAATGAAAATATTTTTAAAAAGCTTTAAAATTTACCTAATACTTACCAACTATTTACAATATGCCAGGCACTAAGGACTTTTTAATCTAATTATCATACAGCTTTCTGATGTAGGTACTATTTTAAGCCCAATTTTACACATAAAGAAATCAAAGCACAGACAAGTTAATTAGTTACCCAAGATCACACAGCTAGCAAGTGGTGAAGCCTAACTGAGAACCCAAGAGAAGACACTTAACCCTGTTGGCAACTGTGCTTTCCTGGAGATCAAGGTGTGAAGCTGGAGGGAACAGGTGCCTGGAGAGGGTGGCCTGGCAAGAATTGGGAGTTTGGGGAGAGGGAGACATTCAATTAGGGGAAGGAGCTGGGGAAATGAACACTTGGCTGTAGTCTCCTCTTGCCCTGATGACCTCTGTCAGTTCCTCCTATTGACTGAACCCAACCAGGAGCTGGAGGGAAGGGGGGTCGATTGATAGAGGCCTTACAAGTTGACTTTTTGTAGCTTTAAGCATCCTTGGGCATGCCTTGAGCCTTCCTGAACTTCGGTGACTTTCTTGAGAGGTGCCATTCTTTGATTCTCTTCCCCTCAGAATCCTGCCTTGCCACTATTCCTAAACCATGAGACCCAGAAATGAAACCCAGCGTTCCTGCCAGTTTTTCCCAAATACTGCACCCACCAAACCATTAGGGTGCAGCATAAGAGTAAACTTCATATTCCATACATCTGTTGTCTTAAGTATCTGCCTTTACTCCATTTAGTGAGCTCCACAGGCAGTCTTCCTCCCTTCTTGGGCCCCCTCTTCCCATTTCAATGTCTGCTGACTCTTTTTTTCTTTAAATTGCCTTTTAGAGAGATAATGGAGAGAGAGAGAGAGAGAGAGAGAAAGAGAGAGAGAGAGAGAGAGAGAGA
Source organism: Pipistrellus kuhlii (assembly GCF_014108245.1). NCBI lineage: Eukaryota > Metazoa > Chordata > Mammalia > Chiroptera > Vespertilionidae > Pipistrellus > Pipistrellus kuhlii. The sequence goes on along the minus strand of NW_023425516.1, from coordinate 10,296,141 downwards.
GAGAGAGAGAGAGAGAGAGAGAGAAGAGAAGAGAAGAGAAGAGAAGAGAAGAGAAGAGAAGAGGAGAGGAGAGGAGAGAAGAGAAGAGAAAGAAGAGAAGAGAAGAGAAGAGAAGAGAAGAGAAGAGAAGAGAAGAGAAGAGAAGAGAAGAGAAGAGAAGAGAAATATCAATGTGAGAGCAACATCTGCATGCTCCCTACCAGAGATTGAGCCCCAACCTGAGCATGTGTTCTAACCAGGAATCATACTGGCAACCTTTCAGTGCATGGAATGATACTCAACCAACTGAGCCACACTGTTCAGGGCTGTCTGTTTACTCTTTTATTCAATGCAATCTAGTTCCCTCAAATCTTCCATTCAATATCCTGACAGGTTGCTCATCAGATCAAAAGCACCACTGTTTCCATGTTCATTTTCTTTAAAGCTAGGATACATTTTCCTACCACAGATTGGGTGGAGCATGTATGTATGAAAAGTTGATGCTTGATATTTCAACTACACCAGGACTGAAGGAGAGGTGGTTCACCAGACGGTATGTTTTAATGGATGGAGAGACACTCATTGCTCCTAAATATTGTCCATCTTGGACAGACATCCTGGGGTAGTAGAATATAGAATATAAAGTGAAAACACATGGATATAAATCATAACGCAACCACTTGCAAGTTTTTTAAAATACATTTTTATTGATTTCAGAGAGGAAGGGAAAGGGAGAGAGTGCAATAGAAACATCAATGGTGAGAGAGAATCATTGATTGGCTGTCTCTAACATACCTTTTACTGGGGATTGAGGCCACAACCCAGGCATGTGCCCTGATCAGGAATTGAACCTTGACCTTCTGATTCATAGGTCGACTCTCAACCACTGAGCCACACAGGCTGGGCCAACTTGCTAGTTTGTTTTTTCTTTTGTTTGTTTTGTTCCCCCCCCACCCCCCAGATGGAACAGATTGATTTGCCATCAATCACGTATTTCTGCACATCCGGTAGACAGAGGTACTGACTACCTTTGTTCTAGACTCTTTGAAAGGAAGGACGTGCATATAGCAAATACTCCCCTGGTGAGAAAGGGAAGTTTCTGATTGTCCATAATAATGAAGATGAAGTCTCCCTCCAGAGCAAAGGGCAGGCATGCTTAGTGAACATTATCAAGGTTTGGGAACCTTATAGTTAGGGCTACTCTCCTACAGTAGAGCCTGCTGCAAATGCAAGAGTCATCTGGCCTTTTTACAGAGGGACCTGGGCTATGGTCCTGGGGACAAAATGCTGTTATTCTGGCTGCAACGTCTGCTGTAAGTGATAGGCCTATGTGTCTGAACCGGCTATTTCCTGTCCTCCAGCAGCATCTTTAAGACTGGCAATCTCACTGGTCAGCTTTCACATGGGCTAAAATTTGTCCTATTTAATCTCTCAGTTCTTGACCCCTAGCATCTAGGAAAGTCACAAGAGATGGTAGCAGAGACAGCACTGGACCAGGAGTCAGAATAGCTAGCCAGGACACTTTCTCACAATTTGACCTTGGACAGGTCACATAGATACACTAAACCTCAGTTTCTGTGCCAGAAGTGTGGGGATAAGAAAATATGCCTTATACGTCTGTGATAATAAAATATGATAATGCATGTGCAAATGCTTGGAGTAGTAATAAAAATACATACTTGGTTGCATTGAAAAATATTAGTCTTCCTAGCACACTCTTCAAAGGAATATGCTTTTCCTGGTGTAGGGTTTTGGAAGGCCCACGCTAGCTGCATAGTGGCACTAATGAGCATGGGTATTTCTTAATGTTGCATTTGATTTGCCTCCTGTGAGACTTTACAATAATGTCCAATTAATTCCATGTTCACCTAAAATTTGAAGCAATCATTTCAAAGAATAAGTATCAATAAATTGCACAGGGTACTTCAAAATTGAGTAGGATAGACTTTTATGATTTAATTGTTTTTAGTTCCTAATGAGAAAGGTACATGAGTAAATATCCAGCTCTGAGTCAAGTGCCACCATCCTAAGGACAAGGGGGAGCGTGGTTAGAAGCTCGAAACATATCCATGTTCGAGTGAAGGTGAGGTGTAGGGAGTATGATGGTACCTGCTTGCTAAAGAGTAATTCTAGAGAACTAGAGAAATAAGATTTTGGTAAAGGTTTAGAATGGAGATAAAGCCCAGGTCTATACATTAAGAAATTAATTGGGCCTGGCCAGCGTGGCTCAGTGGTTAAGCATCGACCTATCAACCAGGAGGACATGGTTTGATTCCTGGTCAGATCACATGCCTGGGTTGTGGGCTGGATCCCCAGTTGGGGGCATGCAGGAAGCAGCCAATCGATGATTCTTTCTCATGTTTCTATCTCTCCCTCTCCCTTTCTTTCTAAAATCAATAAAACATATTTTTTTAAAAAAGAAAAATTAATTGGATGAGTATAGACCAAATTTCACCTATACTATTTTAATTTCTCAATATATGGATATAAGCATTAACAAGTCACCTAGATTGTAGACGAGGAGGGACTAAATCCCTCTCCTAAGAATCACAATAACATTTGCATGTGGCCCCTTGATTTTGTACTTGTTAATGCTTTCTGTCATTCTACATTTTGTCCCATAGACTAATCTTCTCAATCATGCAGATCATCCCTTCCACTTTGCTTAGAACTCCCAGAATGACTTCACAACCCTGGGAAAACCATAGGCTCTGCGTTGTTCAGTTGAAGTGAATTGTTTAAAAGAAAGGCTGCTGGGAAAGCACAGAAGCTCTCCTGGAGAACTGCAGTGAGCTGTGCTAGAGAAGGTGTTAAAGAAAATACGTAGAAATCAGCATGACTGCAGGAGTCTTGGCTCTGGCTGCAACCCAAGTGGAGTAATTGCGTCCTGTCTACCAAAAGCCCCCTGCAGTTCCAATCAGATATGCTCCTCAGATTCATTTCTTTTCTAAAGTCTGTGCTCTGATAAATAGAAGCAGCACCCAAGGAGTGGGTGAAAGGCCCGGGGGGTGAGGGTGGGGAGCTGAGTGAATGTGACCCAGAGCCTTGATGAATTCCTGCTGTTTCCTACAGCCCCACATTTGACTGTCATGTCTAAATGTCCTCATTCTTATCTCCAAGGAGATGGCCTGCATTATCTCCTGGAAAGAAGGATTAAAACCAGGAGTAGAATTCTTGGAGAAGACCATTTTTGTTTAAACAGTCTTCCACCTTGCAAGAGAAGATGGTACAAGTATCTGATGAACTTTGAGCCATTCAGACATTAGGTTTTGGAGATTCAGGGCCTCGCACCATTTGACTTTTGCCTAAAATATTTGGATATTTCATGTAGTTTGGTCACAGTGGTGCCCTCAAAAAGATGGAAAAGATAAAGTAAGGAGATAGACTCTCCCACCTGCAAAGCATCCCCCCACCTTCATTACACTCATGTCCATTAAGAACCAGCTCCTGAATGATTTCCTTTTCTTGGCCCATAATGAACTCAAATTGACTCTTGATGGTCATCAATAATTAACAAGTCCAATGGTTCTCTGCATCTCAGGACCATTTGGCAGATGGCACTGTCGATTTATTATTGTGCTTGCCATTCTGGAAGCTTCTCAAAGTGGTTTATATTGTGAAATCTAGTTCTAAAAGGCTTTGCATTTCAGGCATTCTCCAGGTTTTGACATTCTCTGTGTAACTTTTCCTTCTGTGACTGTGACAGAAGAGAAATAGCCAAGTTATATTTTCAGAGTTCATTTCTTCCTCCTCTCCTACAAGGCGAATAAAACAAGAAAACATATACCGTATGTATTTATACAGCCAATGAGAAAGTACACCGGTTAAGATAAATGGCATTGTAGGAAAGTATGAAGCACCCAGTGACCCAATATAGAAAAGAGAGATTTATTTTGAAGGTTGAGACATGTCCAAGGAGCAGTATTCAACCAAAATATGAAAGCTTATAAGCTTAAAATTTTTTTTAGAGTTCAAGCTAAGATAAATGGCTCAGGTATTAGTGAGACCTCAGTGAACCCAGGTAAAAGATTCAAATAAAAATAACACAACAGGACAGAGAGAGATATACAGTATTAGATAACCTTATGAAAAAATGATCACCATACCTTTTATCATCATTGAGGCTGGGATTTTGGCATATTTGTGTCCTGTCCCATATGTTAATTCACTGTGGAGTGGCCAATGGAATATACCAAACACACAGCCATTCCAGACAAAAATATGCCCTGCAAATGTAAGGAAGACCTGGGATAAATCATAGGTTTCTATTACAAACTGTGTTCCCTATCCAAATTTCTTTCAGGTAATTGAAAATTGTGAAATGTCCATATACAACAAAACATTACCTGATATTCTCTTGTTTGAAGCTGTTCTTGTTTAAAAACTATGATTCCAGGATTAACATGGTTCTCCAGAGAATAGGCTCATTTTTTGGTTAGATGTTTTAAAAAATATATTCCAGGGAAAGAGTTCCAGAAAAGGCAGGTCCAAGAATGAAATTTTATCTGCACAGATCTGACCTCTGGGGAACAGGTCCAGTCCTGAAGTCCAAGACATTTTCTTTCATCTTCTGAGCACTTGCTTCACATTGGCAATCGCTAGCTTCCCATGAAGGAGTTGAGTTGCATTTGAAGTCATCATTTCACAGGACACCTACTTTCAGACTATGACTTTCCATTGAGTTTCTTCTGATTTGGTAGGCTTAAAACACTTAACCTTTCTCTTTAAGAGAATACCTTTTTTTTTTTTCCTGAATGAGAAACCTTCGGTGTACCTCACCTAACAAAGAAAAGATGCTAGACAAGCAGATGAAGTCTCCTCAACCAAATAACGGGGCTGAGGTGGTTGGATTGAGAGGATGAAAGCCTTGAGTATATAAAAATACGAAACAAGTGAGTGGGAACTTTCTCCATTGCCTTTGGGAAGGTTGGAAGTTTGGTATTGAATGAATTTGTTTGGATAGATGTTGTATCTTTTAGAAGAGCAGTGAGCACATCAAAATACAGGTTTTGCACCGAAAGATGGTGTTTTCCATAAACTTTACCTCTTCCTTGTCTATTATCATGTGCCACATTCTACCCAGGATATTTTTCCTTTGCATAATTCTTTTTTTAAAATATATTTTTATTTATTTTAGAGAGGAAGGGAGAGAGATAGAGAGATAGGAACATCAAAGATGAGAGAGAACCATTGATCGGCTGCCTCCTGCAAGCCCACTACTGGGGATTGAGCCTGCAACCCAGGCATGTGCCCAGGGCCAGAATCAAACCTGGAAACCTTCAGTCCAAAGGCTAACACTCTATCCACTGAGCAGAACCAGCTAAGGCTCCTTTGCAGTCTATGAAGGCCTTGATGTGTCAACTCTGTCAATTCCATACTGGTTAAAACAACTGGCTAAACATTTTTCAATGATCAGAGCACATCACCTTCAAAGAGAGGGAAACATGAATTTCCTCTGGACTTTTGCTGTCAGATCATTGAGCAAAGACATAAGAGGGCTCAAGTGAATTATGAATGTGGCTATCTCTTCCTTCCTTTGTTTTCTACTGTATCCCATCTTTGGACTCACTAACATAAAAATCGCAGACCAAATTTTCTGATTTTGTTGATTTTTGAGACAATGAAGGCATTGGGATTTTAGGTGTGATATCCTGGAAATAAAATAACCCAAATGCTTATTGTAGTTTTATAGGTTTTCTGTCCCTCCATTCTCTCATTATCTCAGAAGAACTTAATATTTGGAAAAGTGAGAGGGTGCATATGCTTATTCCTGGCCATTGTAATTGTGTTTAAAATAGTATTTTATGTTTTATTTACATTATGAAAACATTATGTAAACATTATAAAGAACTCCTAAAAGGCCAAACAAAAAAAATAAATCAAAATCAACCATGATTTTAGAATCCAGAAATAAGTACTACCAATATTTTGGAGTCTTAATATTTTAGATATTAATATTATTCTTTGGAGCACATAAACACACAGCACAGATAATTTGACTTACATTGGCAATTTTGATTCTTGCTTTTAAAACTTAGCAGTATAATAAAAGAATGTTGTTAGATTATTTAAAGTCATTAAACAGGTAATTTTTAAGGGCTGCCTTAGGAGGGATTTCATTATAAAACACTAACATGTTTTATTTAGTCCTGGTAATTTTGAGAAGTAGGAAAAAATGGCTATTGTTGGAATAAAACATTTAGGGAGGTTTTCAGAATATTAATAACGCAACTTCAATTCAATATGTTCCACAACAATACACTGACTGCCCACCAGATGCAAGGCCATTTGTTGGTTCTGGGGCTACAAGGATGAGCAAACACATACCTTGTCCTTAAAAGAAATTCCACAAGTAATAATAACAACCACTGTATTTTGCTTTGCAGTCTGTGATTATAATAACTTCTCCCACATATCATTCAGTTGATCTTAACGGACACTAAGAGCTAGGTAGCATTCATGATGCCCGTGGTACAGTTTAGCGACCTGTATGGAAGTACCAAACAGCTCAGTGGCAGAAACTGTCTTTTCTCTTATTCAACTGGTTTTGTACACACTTTGCTGCCCAAGAGCCCTGTGCTCATTGCTCTCCCCAGCAGGTTTTTCTGTCCCCATCCCTGCTTCTTACTTGTCTTTCATCATCGGTTGCCCATGGCTAATGGTTGCTGTGAGGAGGAATAGATGGGTTCTACTTCTTTTGATCTTCACTCACCACTATTCTCACTGAGTCCTCAGGATGCTGCTCTTGCTGAGAGTTGATAGAACTTGGATCCTGTAAGAATAGCCTATAAAATGGCTGGAAGGAAAAGAGGCTGAGGCTGTGAAGGAAAATCTCTCTGGGAAGGAGGGAAGGAAAGGAAAAGGATGAGACAATGGCGGGAAAGAAATGAGGATGTGGGAACCGAGGCAGCCAAATGCGGGAAATAAAAACATTGAGGAAGAGGGGATTGGCTTGTTGTGGAAGGTGGCTGAATAAGACAGATAACTTGGAAGGAAAGGAGGACTCCTTTGAGCCATCTCAGCATTCTCATTGTGAGCCTTGGGTTATTTTGTTGCTACATTTTAATGGGCTTTGGCTCTATTTCTCTCTTGCGCGCTGCATTAGTGGTACTGTTCAGATGGCAAAGAAAAAAAGTAGAAAAATGGTCATAGTTGATTTAGGGAGCAAAAAGGAAACCACACACACAGGGAAAAAAATCACCAGACGCCAGCACAAAGATGCACTCACCTTTCCTAACGGGTCTCTCCGCCAGCTGCTTCCAGAGCTGACGTCAGCAGCTTCCTCAAGAAGCAAGCACAGAGCAGCAGGGCAGGGACCCGCTGGAGCACTGAGGAAAGGGGCAGATGGGGGGGGGGGGCGGTGTTGGGTGGCAGGGGAAGGGGCCAAGGCAACATGAGGGATTGGAGGGGCCCAACCCCAGACTGTGGAGAATGTCCGACTGCCTGGTCCTCGGGAGGCAGGACTAAGGCTAAGTCAGAATTGGCAGCAGAGGAAGCAGGGAGACAGAACACCATGGATGTGCCCAGGATAGGTTTCCTGTCTCAATTCTTGGTGGTTTTCACTGACTTTTCCTTTCTCACCTGACTTTGTTATTATAATTGTTACCACCTTTTTGTCTCTGCTGTTAGAGACCTTCATTGCCATCTGAGCCATCTTATGTAACCTTCCAGAGGCCCCATGCCAAGAGGACTTTCAATGTTTGGCGTTAATCTCTGGTTCTGAAGAAAAAAGTGGGCAGAACCGAATTCTTAGTGTTATTTGTAGGTCTTACAACTTGTAGACATACAATATTATTAATTTTATTGATTAAGTATGTTATTATTGTATGTATGATAATAATGATAGTTTAAATTTCTGAACTTTCTCAGGAGCTCTCCTGAGCAAGCAAAAATCACATGTCATTTACTTTTCACAATTATCTTATGAGATAGGTACCATTGTTAACAATAGTTTACAAATACCGAAGTGGAGTTCTGATCATGACAACTTGACTCAGCTATTGAGCAAGATTGGAAGCCAACTTGCTCAAAATCAAGCTTTGGAGTAGCAGAGTGACATGACACAATATATTTTAAAAAGATTACTTTGGCTGCTACGTTGACTGTAGAGCATGGGATCAGAAACCCAGAGGTCATTTAGGACGTGATAAATGATGGTGGCTTGGACCAAGGTAGAGACAGTATAGTTAATGAGAAGTGGTCCTATTCTCAATGGTTTGATGGTAAATAAAAGTAATAATAAAAAAGTTCTGATAGGTTGGCTCTGGGGTGTGAGAGGTAGAAAGAAGCCATGGATGAAATCATGAGCAAATAATGGACATGTTGCCTTTAACTGAAATGAGAACTATTGTGAGAGGAATGGCTTATGGAGGAAGATCCGGGTGTCAATTTTGGCCAAATTAAGTTTGAGATGAACATGACATTTGAAGCTATCATGCTGGATGACATCATCAAGAAATGAAGGCAGGCAGAGATTAAATAGAAATAAGGCACAAGCCCAGGGTCACTCACATGTTTACAGATCGGGGGATTGAGGAGGAACCCAAAAAGAAGACCAATAAGAATCTACTACTGAGGTAAAAAGAAAACAAAAAATAAAGGATTGATTGATTAATTGATATATTTTTAAACCAACTGAGCTTCTCTGCCACCAGGTGCAGGAAGTTTTGCTTTAAAAGAGTGTACAAAAGGAGTCAGTAGGTTGAGGGAGATGTAGGTGTAACCGAAAAAGAGTCTTTTTTTTAATGTGAAACCTACAGTATGCCTGGATATTAATGGGAATGATCCAGTAAAAGAGAATAAATAAAGAAAAATGGTGAGCAAGAGGATAATTTCTGTAGTGATTTGTTGAGTAAGCAGAGGTGATAAGATCTGGTGCCCAGGGTTAAGGACTAGCTTTGGTTAATAGTAAGCCCTGTTCATCAATGGGTAACATAAGGGAAGGCAGAGTGAGGGGTCCAAAGTGAGAAGCTTTATGAAAGTTCTGGAAGGCCCTTAGGTAAACTTAAGAAAGGAGTTGTTGGAAGTTTGAGAAGAGAATAGGAGATATGAAGAGTTAACTTATTTCTGTTGGTTATTATTTTGTTTTCTATATTTGACACTAATTATTTTATGGCATGAAATACACAATAGAAAATATGCATCTTTTAAGTCAGATGGCATTTGGATTTTTTCCCAATGATAAGCATATGTGCTTGCCATATTGTGTTGCCTTTCACTGTATGCCACTGGCTTATTATAGGACCCAAGTATGAAGTCTATGGATTTGATTACATCACAGGAAGACCCCTTAAAGCTACTGCTGCAAAATGCCCTTAGAGCGATGGGCCTTTTGGGCCCATGCATGGGACTTAATATAGCATCCTCATGGTCCATGAGCTCATTTTGAGTTTTGGATTGAACCGGTCATTTTATATTTGAGATTCCTATGGATTTCACAATGGTGAGTGTGCAGCACAGCCTACACAAAGGTGTAAAAGGCTGTAGGAACAAACAAAAACTGAGAGCATGAATGCATGGCAAGGAAACACTGCTGTGAGCAGCTGTTACTGCATTTGAAAGTGCCACTTATTTTAATTGAGAGGCAATAGGATAATGACACTGTTCAATAATGGTGCACCTTTGTGTGGGACCCTTGGAGGCCTCCCCATGCATGACGTAATGTGGCCTCCTACCTCCAAGGGAAAGAATCAGGTAGAGTTGCCTTATTTCTGCAAAACAAGTGAAACTGGGTCATAGACTGAGCATGACTTTCTCAAAAATATTCTGAGGGAACTGTTCCTCTAGACCCCAGAAGTAGCAGTTCAAATAAAAGTGACCGTGAGAGACAATTGCTATTGGGCTACTCTCCAGATAATATAGGTCAGAGTAGTGAGGAGAGCAGTCAGCTATGCATATAAATTTACCCCCAGATAAGTATCTGAGAAATAGTGAAATGTTAGAGATCAGAGCAGGCAAAAGTTCCCAGTGCTACCTAGAAAAGAAACTCAAATGAAGGATGCACTATAGAAACAGGACCATGGGATTTTAGGCATGCAAGAGACCTTTAAGATGATCTAAGTGAAGTCTCCTTTATTCCCTTTCAAGCTCCAACTATCCTTTGTTTCTGAAGCACAGATTGTCCCCAAACTATGTTCTCTTTGTATATGTTCTGTCAAGGCAAGAGCCAACTGGGATGGATGTAGACAAATGGACATAGACAATTCCCTGGATGAATTCAGTGAGGAAGTGAGGGCAGATAATTGGGTAGATCTTAAAAACCATATTGATCCAGCATTACAAAGTAGAGCTCTTTCCCAATGAGGTGAATTCAGGACTGTCACAATAGTGAAATGATTTCCTGTTTGAATTATTCTAGATCAGTGCTTCTCAAATATGAATCTGCATATGAACCACCTGATGAATCTTGACAACACACAGATTCTGAGTCTGTGGGTCTTGAGTAGACCCGAAGATTCTGCATTTCTTGCAAGCACACAGATGCTGCCGGTTTGAGGGTCACACCATGAGTGGAGAGGGAGAGGCAACTTCCAGGTCTCTATTTTCACAGGGACAGAATTTACTCCCCTGCTGATTGTTTGGTTCTGTAGCCTCTTCTCTCAAGAATTCATTTGCATGAGGTATTTTTAGCTCACAGATTCCTCTTGATGTAGTATGAGTAGCAACATTTCTCTTCCCAAAGCGATGGCAATGGCTGGGAGCCATCTCATCACATCCTCGTTGTGGGTCTGAGATCATTGCCTAGCTTCCACCTACTGGTTGCATGACCTTGGATGACCTTGGGTGGATCACACTCTCTCTGGGCCTCTGGTTCCTCTAAGAGAGAGATGCCTAGTCCCTGTTCCATTTACTTTACAGAGTGGAAGTGATCATGTCAGATAGTGGAGGTGAAACTATTTCACAAAGTAAACCTGTTTTATGAAGTAAATGTGTTTTATAAACGTGTTTTATCATTTATGACCAGTATTCAAAGTCTAAACCCCTTTCTCACTGAAAGCACTAGATAAATCTGTAATATGTATTACAGATGTTAGGCTTAACACTAGGCCCTTGGTGCTGCATATTTCATTAATCTGGCTCATTCCTGCTTTCAGAGATGAGATGCTCACCCTCCCTGTCTCCATCTCTGCCATGTCTGACCTTTCCTACGGAGTTAGATCCCAGTCTCTCAGGAGCCAGATCCCCACTCCAGTGAGGGCTATTCCTGTGATGAATTGTAATTGTTCCACAAGCTGCCATGCTTGCGTCCTAAGGCAGCTAGATGGTTTATGCAATTCACATTTTCATTGGATTATCTTAGACTATAAAATGGCATTCCCATTTTCCAGATGAGACGGCATGAGGTTCAGAGAGTTTAACTCTAGATAGCCAATGTCACACTGCTGACCTACACTGCTATGGGATTTTAACTCTTAGCACATCTGATGGCAAAGTCCGCCTAGATTTCATCATGACAAGCTGCTGTCCCTGTCCAAAGATTTTCCCAGTAGACTTGTGATGAGCCTTAACCCAAAGCCTATTTTTTAATATATATATTTTTATTGATTTCAAAAAAAAAGGGAGATGGAGAGAAATACAAAAACATCAGCGATAAGAAAAAAATTATTGATCAGCTACCTCCTGCATGCCCCACACTGGGGATCGAGCCCACAACTGGGGCATGTGCCCTGACCAGAAACCGAATCATGACCTCCTAGTTCATAGGTTGAAGCTCGACCACTGAGCCACACAGGCTGGGCATCAAAGCCTCTACTCTGCCGAAACCGGTTTGGCTCAGTGGTAGAGCATCGGTCTGCGGACTGAAAGGTCCCAGGTTCGATTCCGGTCAGGGGCATGTATGTTGGTTGCTGGCACATCCCCGGTAGAGGGTGTGCAAGAGGCAGCTGATCGATGTTTCTCTCTCATCGATGTTTCTAGCTCTCTATCTCTCTCCCTTCCTCTCTGTGAAAAATCAATAAAATATATTATAAAAAAAAAAGCCTCTACTCTGATCACCCTGTGGGAAAGCCATGAGGGAGCTTGTGGGGATAGGTGATAAACACCATAAAAAAAACAAACAAAAAAAAAAAACAAAAAAACAAAACACTGACCTCTACGTGACAGGGTTTGGGTTTGAAAAGAAGAGCAGTGCAGTGTTTCAGCCTTTTCCCAGAGAGAAGCTATCAGTGATGGAAGGAGAACAGTCTCCCCTGTGGGAATGAGTCATCTGTCAGTTATAGAGCAAATGAGAACTAGCATTAGGTAAGGGAAAGGCGACCTCCACTCACACCCTGAGTAGCATGAGATGAGGAGAACCATTAGAAGGAGAGCAGGAAAATCTGTAAGCCAGAGCCTTGTGGAAGGCCAGAGTGGTCAGTGTCACGGTGGGTACCATTTTTCCAGCACGGGGTTCCATCTTTGTCACGGTATCTGTATTCGTTCATCACACTGCATTCGTCTTACTCTCACAGACTTACTTTGTGGGCTGTGTTTTGTTCACAGTAACTCTCAGAAGTGTTATTTCTGTGATTTATTGCCCTTTGGTGTTTATCTGACTCTCCCAGTGTTACCTTGCCCATTGTCTAACGTGTTAGAGTTCTATTTTCTGCATGGCCCCGATTTATCTTCCTTTTCATATTTAGTTCAGCATTTGTCTTGTTCTCCCAACATGCTTCATCTTCAGAATTTATCTTTTTTATTTGGAAAATATGTCTCAGAATATGATCCTTTCCTTTTCCCTATATGGTCTTTAGTTGTTTAATATTTTAAATATTTTCCATGTTTTGCTCCTCAACCGAAGCTGTGGCTTCCTCTAGGGCCTCTTCCCAAGTGGGAAAGGTCTGGGTGTCCAGTAGATGTGGGTTCGGTGTGAGCTGCTTTATTTTCTATGCACCTCAGCTTTTCAGTTCATACAAACTGGACCTATTAAAAGCCCAAGAGATAGACTGTGAACTCAGCTTAGTCTCAAAATAGCTTTGGGAGTTGGCAGGAAGGAATATTTAGTCTGAAGACAGTAAAAGGGACGTTCCCGCTAAGGATACAGTGCATTTTTCAATCTCTCTTTTCAGCATGAGAGGGAGGGAGGGCAGGTCTACTTCAGTCATGTTTTTACATTTTTCTTTCGACAGAGCCAGACTGCTGTGGGCTCCTAGTTATAACATCAGCATTTTCATAGCTGTTAATGAAGATGCAAATTTATGTGCAGGATCACCTTTTTATCAAACATGATGATAGTATCAATTACGGATAATAACATTTGAAGAGCTATGGTTAGCTTCCTAGGCACGTTCTAGGTCTTCTCTCCTGATACTCACAGTGAGCATGGGAGTTAAAACCGTTACCCCATTTACTAGGGGGAAACGGAGACTCCAGGAAATCACATTACAGCTAGTGAGTGGTAGAGCCAGAACCTGAACCAATGTCTCATCATTTCTAATTTGTACTCATTTCCAATATCATGTTGTATTCGTATTAATTTTTTATCTCTGGGGTTAAAATTACATCTCATTCTTTGCACTGTCTTCTTCAGGCTCCCTTGTCAGGTGTTACTTAGCTTCTATGGGTCTCTAGTCAGAATCTCTTCCTCTGGCTTGGAAACTTCCTCTAATGGCCCTGACGGGTGAAAGTGCCAGAATTAGGTGGATTTGGACATTATTGCCTTCTACCCTCATTTAGTTCCAGGCTCTTTATTCACTCCAGGAAATACTTTATCTTCTCCTGAGCATTCAGGGTTTTCTCTGATGCTGATGATAGAAGTGCCCATGAGGAAGAAGATAATAAAACGTGTCACTCTGAAAGCAAACTCCTTCCCCACACACAGGGACCGGACTATACAAGTCCAGCTTGACATTATGGTGAGGGTGGCTGCCCAGACCTGCCCTCCCTTTTTCTCCACCTTTACAATTTCTCTGAGCTAGGACCTGAGCTTTCATAGGGGTTGGTACTCTGCTGGGAACCCCACTGATGTTTAATAAATATCAAACTGCTGGCTTGATCCCCCTGAGCAGTGAAAGGGCCCATGTGCTGTGATCAGACCGACCAACCTTGGATATGTTTTTAACACTTGACCTTACTCCAGGGACAGCTGTGAGGAGTGTTCTGTCATCATCCCAACAGGGGCCGTGAGGTTCAAACTCGGCACATGTGCCTCACTCGCTTACCATTTCAGAGTGAACCTGGGTTGAGAGTATCTTGGCAATGCTTCTGTTTTCCTGGTCACCCTGGAACAAGTTCACATGCTCACTGGTGCTCTGGTGTAGATTCCCTCCCTCGTAGCCTATAACACTTGCCCCCTCTCACCTCCAGCCTTCCCGATGCAATTTGAACCGATTTATAGAGAAGCCCTTCCATGCTTTCCCTCTCCTGTCCTCTCCATTCCGCACCCTTTCCTGCCCTTGCCATCACTCCCTTTTTTATTCTTTATTGAATTTTATTGGTTAATAAAATTATATGCCTCAGGTGTTCCATCGCTCCCTTTTTCTAAGAAATGGGAGGGGGGAAGGGAGATAGAGGAAATGTGTTTCAAACAAATAAGAACACATCCACATTTAATATACTTTTGCTTATGCCTCGAAAGACTTTCCACCCTAAATTCATCTTGCAAAGATATTGTTTTGCTCTCTTGCTCCCGGAGTAGGTCCCGTATATTCCTGCTCATATTATCCATCATCTTCATCTACTCACTATCCATCTCCAAATCTAATTCAGAACTGGCCCCTAGGTTCACAGAACTCTCGGCAGAAATATTCTTCCTCGCATTTGTCTTTAAGCAGGAATGCTTCTAAGCCTCAACTCCCTTCTCTGCTCATTCCCCTCTCCTTTGCGTTTATTTTTCTTTTTATTCCATTTATACCCTTAGCTGTTCCCTGGTCTTTTGTATCAAGACAGATAATGAATGTAGAAATGTTTTGTAATCTATTGAGTACTGTATACATTGACGTGTGTCTATTATTATACTCAGGATACTCTGATCTGACAGCCCTCACTCCTTTCAACAGCCTGGCTACATTTACAAATATTACTTAAGAAAGACACAGACGGCCGAAACCGGTTTGGCTCAGTGGATAGAGTGTCCAGCTTGCGGACTGAAAGGTCCCAGGTTCAATTCCTGTCAAGGGCATGTACCTTGGTTGCAGGCACATCCCCAGTAGGGGGCGTGCAAGAGGCAGCTGATCCATGATTCTCTCTCATCGATGTTTCTAACTCTCTCTCTCTTCTTCTCTGTAAAAAATCAATAAAATATATTTTTAAAAAATAAAAAAAGAAAGACTTAGAGGACAGTCACATACACTCCCCCCCTCCCTTAACTAGAGGGGGTTAGTAGTCATCAAATTGGGTTGCAGATAATAACCACACATTATATCATTAAGACTTTGAAGGCCTGTTTTGTGAGTGTTAGGCTGCCCTCCCAGGATCTCCACATTTTGCAATTGACTTTGCCAAACCTCTTATGAGATTAACCAAAGAACCTATATGAAAAGATGCATACCTCATAGACACAAACAATAGTGTGTGAAGGCCTGGGGAAGAGGTGTATAGGGGGGCAGGGGTCAATGGGGGGGAAAAGGAGGGCATAGGTCATACTTTCAACAATAAAGACACATTTTAAAAAAGAAGGAAGAAAAAGGAGTATTTTTCCTGCCCCTTGAATTTGAACTGGCCTTGTGATTTGTTTGGCTGATGGAATGTGGTAGAAGTGATGGTGGGAGCTAGTTCTGAGTCTAGGCCCCAGGACTAGGAGGTCCTCCAATGTCACCTGCTTCTTTGCTTCTATACTTATCACATGCCTGTACTACCCTGAGAACAAGCCAGGGCCAGCCTGTAAAGCTCAAAGACCACCAGGTGGGCATTTGACTCTCAATATGTGAGAGAGCCCAGTGGAGCTGAGACCCATGCAACCATGTGTATTAGTCAGGGTTCTATCTGTATCTGTATCTATCTCTATATCAATCAATCTACAGAAGAGAGAGAGAAAGAGAGAGAGAAAGAGAGAGAGGGGAGAGATTTTAAGGAATTGGCTCGTATGATTGTGGTGGTTGCCAAGTCTAAAGTTAGTGGACAAACCTACAGCCTGGAAATTCAACTAAGAGTTTATATTGTGGTCTCCAGTCCAAAATCCTGTAGGTTGGGCCAGCAGATGGGAAACTCAGACAAGGTTTCTAGGTTGCAGATTTCCCTCTTCCTCAGGGGACCTCAGTCTTTGTTCTTTGGGCTTTCAACTGTTTAGATGAAGCCCACCCAGATGGAGGATGATCTGTTTTCTGTTTAGTTTTTTTTTTAAGACTACCAATTATAAATGTGAATCATATCTATAAAGGAACTTCCCAGCAACAGCTAGACTGGTATTTGACCAAATAACTGGGTATGATGGCCCAGCCAAGCTGACTCATATTATCAACCATTATTTCATGTGCCAGTGAGCAATAATAAAAGTTTCAGCCCCTGCATTTGTGATAAAGCAGTATTGTGACAAAAATATAACCCTTTAAACTGAGCCATAAAACTGGCTTTTTATGAGCTAATTTGATTTTCACGACCAGGCTGATTCCCACCGACATGGTGGAGCACAGAGTTCAGTGTCAAGCCTAACCCCTACCTACGTTTTATCTACTAAAGCTCAATCATGCTGAATGGAGTCTGGGGAAGCCAATGATTCTCTAGCAGAGGGGTCTGGCCTCAATGGGGACGTCGCTGTGCATTTCCTGCTCTGTGTGTGATTTAGAAACTGCCAACCTAGGGCAGCCTTCTCTTAGCAGTGTCATTTGGATCTGCAGAACCTAAAGTCTTGTCTTATCTTTTCTTTTCCTTCTGCAATTAGCTTCTCAAAGAGTCTGAGTTATCAGTCATTTACTCCTTACTATAAACAGCCCTGTTTCTGTTTGCATTTTAAAATCTTCTCCTTGTGGAGTGAAAGGCATTGCTACTCACAAATAATTCTCAGACCACATGACTAGATGGAGAAGGTGTTTTTATAGAGAACAGAGGCAAAAAGGCCTTTTTTTTTTTTTTTTTTTTTGACACTGAAGTCATTGTGTTCCATGGATAAGCCAGGAAAGACAACTGCCCTGTAGCAATCTAAGACCATGGTGCAGTGTTACCATCTGTTGCTATGTTCTGAACACCATCTCCTTTCTTTTTTTCTTTCTTTTTTTTTGGGGGGGGGTGAGGTGGGGAGGGTTTGAGTTGAATTTCTACAGGCGTGCTCAAAAGTCAACTTTCTTAAGAAGCTTTATCTGATTTTCCCCAGCAGAATAAAATTCTTCTTCTGAACTAATACTGGGGGCTGTCTTTACCATTTCACTTAGCGCTGCTCATTCTGCTGAGTGATCTTTGCTGCATCATGCCTGCTCTTCCAGGGCATGATGGGAAAGCTGAGTAAAGGATCTCTCTCCTCCCTTTTTCTCTCTCCCTGTGCTGGGGTGGCCTCAGGAGTATAGACATAAAAGGGTCTTAAGTTTAAGGAGCTCAATTATCCCTGGGAAGAGCCATAAGACTTGCTTGATATCTACCACAGTCCAGGAAATTATAATGCAATGTGAAGGGGACTGTGGTAGATATCAAGTTGAATTTTATCACCTATTATAGCAAGTACTTCATCTCTCTGTTGGGACTCTCTATAGGAAAGGAAAGAATTCACCATTGTAAGGCTTTTTCTTATTTGTTTCTTTCATCCCAACCAACAACTCTTATAATTGAAAAAATACAATTTCTTCTTTAAAGCATATAGTGGAGGTCAGTTGTCATTTTCTGGACAGTTCACCTATCCTTTCTTGTGAAATTTATTTGGAATTCCATCTGTGGGCAACTATGCCATTGAGTCCTACCAGACACAGGACTGGTCATGTGACCTAGGCCAGACCAATCAGAATCCTCTCCTGGGAACTTCTTTTGAAATGAATACAAGGAAATAGATTCCTAAACACCTTGGCAGTAAAGATAAGAAGACACAAGCCCTGGGCCTGCCAGTGACCATGGTCCAGCCTCAGAAGAGACCTCCTAGCATAAATTATTGAAAGTGACATGCAGAAAGACACGTGGTGAGAAGCGTCCAGTCGGATTCCAGCCTTTGGATGAGTTGACTCAGATCAGCTGCCAAATATGCTCCATCTATGGTCTTAAAATGAGCCAACGACTTCCCCATCGTGCCTAAGATTTTAAAATTGAGATTCTTGGAAAACAAAAGAATGTGACTCATACAGGGTTTGACTCATCGGCTTCCCTCCCAATCTTCCAATACCTCGCTTTTCAGGAACCCACTTCACACCTTGAGTGTCAGAGGACTTGCACTCTTTAATTGAATATTTGATAGGGAAGAGTATGTGTTAGGGCTAAGACTAATTGGAATGTTACAGGGTCTATAATACAGCATCATTTGGCTCCTAAGCTTTTTTTTTTTTTTTTTTTTGAACAATTGAATATGAGCAGGAGAATTTGGGGGTTTGATTTGTGAATCTCAAAACAATTAGGTTTTTCAGCTTAGAAGACAGGTTCCTGAGAGCAGAGAAGCAGATCTATAAATATATTTTATTTTCCAGGCACAGAGAAGAGAGAGAGAGAGCAAGCACAGGGCATCCTCAGCTAAAAATGAAGAGAAGAAAAAGAGGGGTGTGGGAAAATCTAACAAGAATGTATGGTTAATGTACATTTAAACAATGAGAAGAGTGCACATAAATTTTTCTAGGTTAACTGCTTCTCCTTCTTCAGAATCATGGAGTGAATTAACAGTAGCTTAGGTGTCCTAATTTGAACACTTGATGTAATACGTTCTGAATTTACAATCACATAAATGTAGTTTTATTATTATCATCTCCAACTCCACAAAGTTATTAAATTTTTACTGTTTGCTTAGTTTTATTTCAGTTATGATCATGTATAAAGAAATATAAGGCATAGCTTTTGCTGCCTTATTTCTTCCCATAGCAATAAGAAAACCACACACACACACACACACACACGCGCAAAAGATAAAGTAATTTGCAAGACAGATTAAACAAAGTGTCAAAGAGATCTTAGCTGCAAAGGTGTTGCAAAGCATGGGCCAGAGACGCTAAGGGAAGTGCAATTTGAAGAGTATAGGGCTTTGCTGGGCAGAATACAAGGGGAATGGCCTTTGAGCTTGGTATAGGAAGCATGTTAATGCATGGGATGGAGCCGTCCGTAGTATACTTGGGGACAAATGCTATCGTACTAATCTGGTGGGAGTAAAGGGCAGTATTTGGGTAACGGTTAATGAGATACTATGTTGATCAGGCTGGATTGGGTCAAATTGTTAGCTATCTTGAATGCCACACCCAGTCATTAGGGGTTTATCATGTTTCTCTGGGGATAAATACAACAGGACATGGGCCCTCCCCTCATGAGACTTAAGGCTGGTGTTACTTATAAAGTTAATTAAATGAACCACATAAGTAGTCAATATGTAATGTATCTAGTAACTTACATACTTGCTGGATAATGTTATGTGCCAGGCACAGTGCTATGTGAACACACTAGATCAGAACTATCAGTCTAACAGGCACCACAGGTGTTAAAGGCACACACATGTTTCAGGGCAGAAGAATAACTGTGTAAATCAAAACCTGAAGTTACTTGCTTAGAACTGACAATTTTATTATTTTATTTTATTTTAATCCTCACTCAAGGAGATTTTCCCATTGATTTTTAGAGAGAGTGAACGGGAGGGAGAAAGATAAAAACATTGATGTGAGAAAGAAAAGTCAGTTGGTTGCCTCCCCCCATTGGTAGGATTCAATGTTAAGATCTCAGTATTTTATTGGATTCCATATTTTATTCGACTTCCTTAGCATTATGGAGTTTCTTGATCCATTTTTGGAAATAATTAACCCCCCTCCCAATGTAGAAGCTTCAGGACAGGAGAATGAGCTGGGAGTTAGAGCTGGGTAGCAAGGTCCTAGGGTCCTGTGCTCTCTCAGATGCTACTACAGGGGCCCAGGCTGGGCAAAGGAACTGGCTGCATGGGCTCTCAGTGGCTACCGTGGGGACCAGAAGGAAATGAAGGCACAACATCAATCAAGATGGGCTTAGAATCCAAGGCAGGGAAGGGAAGTGGTAAAGGTATCCGGCAGGTGAAAATAGGTCTCCATGAGGATCACAGTTGGCATCTTCAAGCCTGCAAGATGAGGAGGTCCAGAGGGCAATCAGGAAAACGTTCCAAGAGTGGTGACTCCACTGATCTGTAAACAAAGACCCAGCTTTCTAAAGAGCTGCTATGGGTTAGGGACCCTTCTGAAGACCTTAGGTGTCTCTGAGGCTATGTGTCTGCAAGATGAAGATTATGCTCTATCTCCAAGACTGCAAGTTAACTAGCACATTGTATGTGTTCAAGTAAACTTTCTCAGGAAATTCTGCATGGCTTCTCTTTGCACACCTGCAAAGCTTCCTGCACAGACAGCAGGCCAATGAGAGTCTCCTGAAAATCCCAGAGGGTCAGCACCTTGTCATGGCCCGCGTCTGCTGGTAGCCTTTCCCGATACATTTTTACTAGCTGGATGGAGGTCCCAGCTCCATGACTCTGCTCTCCTTTCAGGATTTTCCTTTTCTATTTCTTTCTTAAACTTTTCACCCTCATTAAATTAAACTCCAGTATTTGGCAAAACCCTGTTCCTGGGAATGTTCTTGAAAAGCCCCACGTTGAGTTAAAATAAAGCATGTCTTCTGCGAGTGGTGTGGTAGCAGATCTTGTCTGCATTGAAAGACCTGGCATCCATCCTGCCTTTACAGAGCCTGGGATGCTGCGGTTTGATGTCCGAAATTATCCTTACATTGAAAACACCAGGGAGTCTGGGTTGTAGCTAGTAGGTCCTTTCAAATCTGCTTTACTTCTTAGATGGAAGCAGCTCATTATAAATCCATTCCTTACCACGCATTTGAAGACAAGAGGGGAGATCACGCTTCGCAAACCAAAGCCTCTCCTTTCCTTTCAGTCCTTGCAGCTTTCTGATGTTCTGTCCTGTTTCTCCGCCTGCACCTGCCAGGGCTCAGAGATGGGGCCTTCTCTTAAAGGCACAGATCCTTTAGGATAAGGAAAGCACATGCTTTCAAACAAGCCTGCCCTACTACCTGTCTCTTTGGCCTTTCTTCCCTTTTACCTAGTAACTATGTGTGGGGGCCCAGAGTACACTGGAGGTTAAAGGGCCACTCACCATAACCATGTGCTAGGGCAATGACTCAGCAGTAGCATTAAGTAGCAGGCACACCTTTACATAACCTGCTAATGGTAAGGTACGGTAGCACAGATGTCATTGGCACGAGTTCTCTTTTGTTTGAATAAGTATATAAAGTGCCACTGGCTTGGCTATTGGCTGCTTTGTTTGAATAAAGCATGACCCACCTACCTATGGGCACTCGTGTGTTCTTGCAATTCCAGTAGGCTAAAGAGGTCAAGTCCCTGGCTGAGGAACTTGGACCCGACACCTTGATTAAACCATTGCATTGACTAAGATGGCCTTTTGTTATTTATTATATTTTTGTAACACCTTCTCATCCTGTGGCAAGTGGACATTACCAATGACTTGTTACTATAACGATGTGTTACTGGGTCATAAACCTAGAAGCACTTTATACAACTGCTGAGAATTGTGGGAAAACTTGGAACTAGTTAGCTTGCAGTGTGCTGGAGCTATGTTGAATATCCAAGAGCTTTGATACCTCTTTGCACCAACTCTTTTGTCCTCTGTTGTTGAGGGACCCCAGTTTCTTCTCAATCCTACATGACTTTTTGTCCCTTCTGAGACTCCAGCCGTATATTCCTGAAGCCATAAATACAGCATGGTGCTTGACAAATTCAACAGAGAGCTGAATTTCTTCCTTAAAATATTTTTACTCATTCATTTACTCAAAAGTCTCTCTAGCCTTAGCATTCATTAGACTCAGTGCTGAGGGTACACAAAGAATAAGTATCTTAGTTTCACAGGAAAATGAATCTGAATTCCAATAGAATGTGAAAATGAGGATGCAATAAATATTTACTCGGAGAGTGCCGAATGCAGAGCAGTAGTCTGGAAGGGACTGTAGGCAGGAGTAAGAAACATTTTTACAGGGAAGGTGATTTCTGAATTGTGTTTTGGGAGATGAATAGGGGTTTGGGACATAGCTTGGAGGTGATTTGTAACTGAGACATCTGAGAGCCAGGACCAGGTGTCCAGCTCCAATTATGATGGGCAGAGATGCCCAAGCTTGGATGTGGGTATAAACACATGGGCATCTTGTTAAAATGTAGATTCAGATTCTGTGAGTCTGGTATGAGATAGGAGAGTCTATAATTCCATACATTTTTGGTTAAAGGCACATTCTTGTTTCTTATATACATCTTAAGTTTTTTTGTTTGTTTGTTTTTAGAACTTAAAAAATTATATTAATTTCAGATTTACTCAAAAGTTGCAAGAACAGTACAAGAAATACTAAGTATTTTACCTAAATTCAAGTTTAACAATTATTTATGCATTCTACTGTTTCTCCTACAATTTCTTTCTCTACATATTTATAGATGATATTTTATTTCTAAACTATTTGGAAGTCAGTTGGTGACACTGCGGCCCTCTACCTCTAAATTCTTCAATGTGTATTGCCCAAGAAAAGGAAAATTCACTTATATTGATCAAACTCAGGAAATTTAACATTGATCAATACTATTACCTAATATAATACATATTCAAAAAATTTCAAGTGTTTCAATCATGAATTTAGGATTACTTTCCCTCCAGGTCCAGGACACAGTCCAAGGTCATGCATTGCTTGGGATTATTGTGTCTCTTGAGTCCCATGTAGCCTGGAGCTATTTCTCAGATGTTTTTGTCCTTCTTGACCTTGACCATTATGAATAGGACAGGCCAGTTATTTTGTAGAATGCACCTCAATTTGAGGTTGTCTGATGTCCTCTCATAATTAGATTCTGGTTGTGTATTCCTGGCATGAGTATCACAGAGGTGATATTGTGTCCCAGACCATGCTTTGAATAGCAAAAATCTAATGAACACAGGCCTGCTTGGTAACTGATACGGCTGCCAGTATGTCCACCAAGGATGGTCTCCCTGCTCGGAGCTCTGTGCTACCTAGTACTTTGCGTGGCTAAGTCTGGCTGGGACAGACATGCTGTGTCTTGGATTCACCTAAACCTCTGAACAATAGATGTTAGATGATGCCAGTTCTTTCCACTTCCAGAGTGGCTTTGCATGTTACCTTGTGGCTCGGTGTACCCTTTCTCTGGTGTCTTCCTATGTGATTTGAAGTCCTGATGATCAGGGCCTATCTGTATCTCACATCTGGACAGTTTGGTCCTGGTAATCTAGGATGTTGTTGGGATGGGAACAGCAGAAAGACTGACTCAGTGTGGAGCTACCTGAGTGCCCCCCACCTCCGGGTTGTACTCCTCTTGTCATATTCTTTATTCCTCTCTGCCTACAATGCCCTCCTCAGCTCCTTCTTCTCTGAAGCCCCCTCTTCTCCATGTTGCCCACCCGTTATTGGTATGAACATTAGTGTTTGAGAAGCTCTGTATAGATTCCAAGGTCAAGAAGTCTAGTCCCCAATAGACTAGAGGCCAATTGGCTGCAGGGCAACCAGAGGCGGAGCGAGGAGACAGCAATGGAGAAGGCTCCCATGTCTGGCCTGTGGGCTCCAATGCTCCCCAGCTGACAAGAGACTGACCCTCTCTGACTTTCATTTTCTTCATCATAAATGGGAATCATACACTACTTAGCTACAGGATCAGTAGAAGAATTAGTGAAGTAATACAGGCCACTTGTGTGGGGTTTTGTTGTTGTTGTTTTTAATTGATTTCAGAGAGGAATGGAAAGGGAAAGAGAAAGATAGATGATGAGAGAGTCATTGATCAGCTGCCTCTTGCACACCCCACCTGGAGATTGAGCCTGAAACCCAGGCATGTGCCCTGACCGGAAATTGGACTGTGACCTCCTGGTTCATAGATCGATGCTCAACCACCGAGCCACGCCGGCTGGGCTAGGCCAGTTGTTTAGAGGCGATCTGATTCAGTAAGTGTTAGGATGAGACTCACAGACACTGGCTTGCAGAATTAGGGAACTTGCATTTCACCAGCACGGGGACTCCATCTCAGAGCCTGGGGTAAAGCTGAACCCTCGATGGGCGAAACGTGGCCCTCGTTTCACAGATCAAAGATATTCGGGGCCCAGTAAGGAACTGTCAGAGCCTCAGTTGCGGAGGGCTGGGGGGCGCACGTGGCGTGCCAGAGCTGGACATGGAGCAGACTGGGACGTGAGCGCGTGCAGGCCTGCTGTCCTGGGGAACAGTGCTTTGGACCAGCAATGCCGGGCCAACAGCAACAATATTTCAACAAGATTTTTATGAGAGTCACTGATAACTGTGTCAGTCTGTTGTGAGAGCACGCTTCCTGCCGCGCCTAAAGAGAGGTGCAAAGGAAAACAATTCTGATCAAAGCCCGGATTCCTTTGTCGCAGGCAATTTCCCCACAATGCACCCGAAGGCGTTTTGTAAAATAGCAGCAGCCTCTGAAAGGAAGACGTGTTAATAGGATCCCGTTTGTGTGTCATCAGCTCATTCCCATGATGGGTTTCGCATCAAGACAGACATCAAAACGGGAGTAGAGATGGATTCGCTCACGTTGGCACTTGACGGGGGGGAAAGGAGAGAATCAGATGTTTCAGTGGCCCCGATTCGAAGACTCTTGATGGGAACGCTTTTTGAGCTCCATTTAGCGCTCTCCGGCTAATGGGGTTATAAAATCATCCTGCAAGAATGACACTATTAGTGGATACAGTGCTGTGCCGCCTTCAAGCTTGAAAGTACCTCAATTAGCAAATATTTACCGAGGGTCTATTGGAGGCCAGGGTGTGCCAGGCTGGAAGGGGCTTGGTCATTTCTATAAGCGGGCTCCTCGTTAGTAACAATAGTAGCAACCACGTTTGGAATATGTATGGTAAGCTATTTCAAATCATTATCTAATTTCATCCAGTGTAGACGGTGCTATTCCTCATTTTGCACGTGAGAAAACAAAGGCACGAAGGAGTAAAACAACTTGCTCAAGGTCCTACCATAAAGAGCAGTGCTGGTTTCCCTTCTGGCTGCTTTTCCTCTATACACGATGCCCTGGAGAGGAGATACCGCACATAGTAAGGATGCAAACCAGTGGGTGATAGATAAATGGAAAAACAGTGAATGTTAGGCCTAGCTGGTGTGGCTCAGTGGTTGAGTGTTGACCTATGAACCAGGAGGTCACGGTTTGATTCCTGGTCAGGCCATAGGTCCAGGTTGCATCCCATGCCAATGTGGGATGTGTAGGAGGCAGCCAAGCAATGATTCTCTCTCATCATTGATGTTTCTATCTCTCTCCCCCTCTCCCTTCCTCTCTGAAATCAATAAAATATGCGTTTTTTTAAAAAAATAAATAAAAACAAAAAATAAAAAGCATGAATGTTCATGTTAGCCTTCCAGGGGGGGAGTCAGCCCATTGAATAGATGCAAAAACGAAGACTGACACATGTACTCACTCACCCAGGAGGCTTATTATTGGAAGATGAGAACTCGGTGCCTTCCTGCCTAGCACTCCCCTAGGCACATCCTCCCTGGGCACTGCGGGATGAGCCTTCTGTTCTCGGGATGTCTGTGTCCCACACAGATGGCATCTGGGGTATTTAGTGTGCCTTCCCTCAGCTCCAGCTTGGAGGAGGCCCATGTCATCACTCTTGCTGGGTGGCCTACCTCCTGCCAGGGTTTCTCGAGGTGCTGGAAGCAAAGCATCTGAACGCTACCAGAGAAAGACTGTCTGGATCATGCCAAAGTGGATGGAAGCCCTTTAAGGATGGGAAACAGACTGCTGGGAGATGGATGAGTGCCGCCTGCCCTGCTCAGAGAGGAATCGCCAGCCTCCTGTCGCTCCCTCCTCCCGGCTCCCTCCCTGGTGGAGCCTGGCTGTTTAGGGGGCATTGAAGGAGTGTGTGAGGGTAGGTTCCATGAGAGGTGTGGCTCTCAGGTGGAACATTCCCGTCCAGGAGTCCAGGAGTCCAGGAGGGTCAGGAGAGGCATGTTGAGGACTCGTGGTGGAGACACTGCTGTCCAATGAATTTGTCACTGAGCCTCCTGCTCCCATTCCCTAGAAGAAGAAAGAGAAGAAAAGGAGCTGAGCGCCAGGCAAAGAGAGTTAATCTGTGTCCAGGGCGTTTTGAAATAATGGAACCAGAGCAGGCTCACTGGATACCATCCATTTCCATTTCACGCTCTCAGAGCCCGAAGACAGGCCGATGAATCTGGCTGGCAAGGTTCTTTTTCTCTGGCTGGCTGTCTCACTCCACTCTTCCCTCTGGTATATCGGGAGGAAGTCTAAGGGCTTGGAAAGTTGGCTTAGGGAAACTGTGCCAGGGGTCTACATCCTTGCTCTGGCATTGAGCAAAGCCATTCAGGAGACCTCACCGCCCCTCCTTCCCTCTCAGTCTTTGTTGCACCCTTCCAGGCAAGCGAGAAGGACATGTCTCTAAGGGTACTGCCACTCCAGTGAATCATGATGAGCAGACTGTCAGGGGAAGCATAACTTGGGTGAGTGGCTCAAGCCCATCTGGGGCCCAGCTTGCCCTGGTAACCAAGCCCACCACCCGAAGCAGTCCCATCTTGGCTCATTCCAGTTTGCTGATGTAGGCCAAGGGATAAGATGGTTCAGTAGTAACCTGGTTGCTTCTCAGGATCCAGCCCACTTTGGTTCCACAGCCCAAGGATAAATGGAATCATAAGGTAGGAAATGACATCCAAATCCTCCTTAATAATCAGGGCATTTGAAAGGACCTGACATGCAGTCACCGGGCTCCAAATTTATTACTACAACAGAGCGCGTGGAATGTTAATGGCATAGCAATGGTCGGAACACAGCTCATCGTTCATGGAAATGAAGCTCTACCTGCAAGTTGCAAGGATAATGCAGTGGGGCCTGAGGCTGGTGAAGGACTGTAATGCGTTAGAGTTTGCTATTGCCCATCATAGTCATCATCGTCATCATCATTGTCATCAGGCCTAGAGCAAAGACCAATAACAGTGGTCTTGGGGGAAGGACCCTCTTTCCAGACTTTGAGTGATTGTTCTGGGCCAAGATTTATACATTTTTTTATTTTATACTCAATAATCTTGCCATCCTTTCAGTAAATGAATATAAGATGTCTCATGAAATCCTCCTTTCTCCTACTTGTGTGCCATAGGCTGGGAATGGAAATCTTGTCCTTCAAACACCCTTCCACACTGGGTTTCTGTCTATATGAAAGACATGGTTAATTAGTTAATTAATTAAACAAGTAAACAAATGTTTATTAAATAGCTACCATTTGCCAAGCACTGTGCTATGTTGCTGGCATTGCCATGTAAAAGATGACAAATAAATTCCCATTCTGGTAAAAGGAATAACAAATTTTTAAAGGACATTATTTTGATATAGAGTAAAAATAAACAGAACTTATGAGTAATGCTACTCGAAAAAAAACAAAAACAGGGTACTATGATACGTAATGGGAATGGGGGAAACATCTTTAAATGTGTATTTCTGGACAACCACGTCAACATGTATAGATTAAGGAGCAGCCAAGCAATCCCACTACATGGAAAAGATACACTAAGCAGAAGGAACAATGGGTGCAAAGGCCCTGAGGTGGGAAACAGCAAGGCCTTAGAAGCTGGCAAGAGCAAGCCAGAGGGAAAGTTGGACACTCCGCAGGGAGAAGGCATAGACCAGGTGGGACCTCGTTCACTGCGTTGTGGGGTCTGGAGTGGGTTATTCTAAGTGCAATAAGAAGCAATTAAAGGATTTCCAGCAGGAACCCGATATGACCTGATTTTAAAGTCTATAATTATGTTTTTTACAGAAAAACATGTTGGTGGTCCAAAATTAAAAAACAATAATAAGCGCTTTTTTTTGGAGGGGGGGTGTCAAAAATACCTCTCTTTCATCTCTGAACTTCAGTTTCCCTCCCAGGTTGTATATCTTTCTGAATATATTCCATACACATTCAAGATATATATATATTAATACTTATTTATATATTATATATAAAATTAGTACACATATATACCATTCTGTAGCTTGCCCTTTTTTCTCACTGTATATCTTGGAGATTATTATATTCTGAGACAAAGAAGCTCATCATTTTTTTAAACAGCTGTGGAGTAGTCAGCATAACAGTGTTCAGAACAGATTTTAGATCCAGACTGCTGGGTCTAAGTCCTGTCTGTTGACATTGGACAGCATAACCTCTTAGTATCTGGTCAGTTGATATGGTGACAGCATCTACCTCATGGGAATGATACCCGGATTAAATGAGCTAGTACATGTGAAGCATCTTGGACAGTGAGTGATGGATGTGGTGTAAAACCCCTATGAGTGGGCATACCAGTCCTCTGTTGATGGTCCATTAGGTCATTTCCAGTGGTTGCTCTTATAAATGTGATAATGAATATTTTGTATAGATGTATGCTATTTCATTAAGGTTTATATCAGTCTAATCAATATGTAGGAATAAAATTGTTGGGTTACAGAGAGGTATCTTTGTAATTTTGATAGGTATTGTCAAATTACCCTTCCCAGAATATTTTCAATGTAGAAGGTCACCCATAATGTATATCATCAAACTTTTGGATGTTTGCCAATCAGATAGGTAAATAATATGGGTATTGGTAGTAATTTATATTCTATTTCCTTTACTTTGATTGAGTCTAAATGTCCATTTATATATTGAGTTATTTCATTTTTTTTAAAAATTCTGCCTCAGATTCTTTGCCCATTTGCTTTCATGCTGTTGATCTTTATATATATATATATATATATATATATATATATATATATATATATATATATAATTGAGTTTTTACATAGAGGAAGAGAGAGGGATAGAAATCTAGAAACATCGATGAGATAGAAACATCGATCAGCTGCCTCTTGCACACCCCCCACTGGAGATGTGCCCGAAACCAAGGTACATGCCCTTGACTGGAATCAAACCTGGGACCTTTCAGTCCACAGACCTATGCTCTATCTACTGAGCCAAACCAGTTTTGGCAATGCTGTTGATCTTTTCCTGTTGAACTGTCCTAGTGCAGTGAGTTTTGGAAAAAAATGGGTTAAAATTTAAGTTCTGCCTCTTATTAGCTTTGGTATTTGGGGCAGGTTAATGTTTCCATGCCTCAGTTTCTTCTGATTTACAGACTGTCTATACTTTATGGTTGTTGTTAGGTTGAAGTGAATTATGAGAAACTAAATATAAAAATGGACAATGACCAGACAATTTATAAAAACAGAACTGCCCACAATTAGCAGTGACCAGTCCAGGAAAAACAAACCTCAGCCCCAGGTGGTCCAGACCTAATTAATAACTACAGGAGGCCCTGATCTTGCCCTGCTTCCAAAGTAGGAACAACTGGAGAAAGTCAAGTATGCTCCTTTAACTAGTCACATAGGGTGTCCCACTGCCTCCTGTTTGCCTGTGACAAGAGCCTCCACTCAGGGTCTACCAGAAGCTGGCCTTTTTTGGTCTAGAAGGTATTTCTACTTCTCCGCCTGCATCCCAGTCTCTGCCAAGTGCAGAGATAGTGATCAACTCCCTTGCCAAATCAAGCTCAGGAAAAATTGCTTCCTCCATTTGGGTGGCCTTCATTTATCCCCACAACCAGTCCATGTAAAATGCTTAGAAGAGAGTTTCCTATGTCATAAACATTGTAAATGTTCCCTTCCACAGGTTGTTGTCATCTGTCTCTGATGATGATATTATGAACAATTTTTCCCAGTCTATCTCTCTTTCCAGAATGCAAGTTCCATGAAGGAAGATCTTCCAAGAGCCTAAAATAAAGCATATGGAATAACAGGCTGCAGGGATCATGCCTGAATATGGTAGTTCAGAGGGCAGTGGCTACATTGCAGTTTAGAGCTGTCCGCCCTTTGTGACCATGGGGAATTAAAGCAGGGGCCAGTGGTTCCATTTATACTCAAACAGGGACAAGAAATAAATGAAATGTCAAGGACAGGAAAGACATTGCAAATCCAGATGTGTGAGCTCTGTGAACTCTGACAAATATCACAACTATTGTCAGTTTTCTCCCATGCAGTGGGAGGATAATACTACCTGCACATGGGTATTGAGCAAAAATAGTTCTTAATGGGCTAGTGGGACATGACCCTTTTCTGACAACATTTGTTAATTCGTCTATACTTATATGATATTTATTCATTATTAAACACATATGTCTATCTCTACCTATCTCTATCTCTGTCTCTATCATCTCTGTCTCTAACTGTATATCTATATAAGAGGTCCCAAAAATGTATACACAGACTGAATAATTATAAAGGCAGTGTTTATTAAAATACATTTCATTTTCAAAATTGAGCTATCACCTGTTAAAGTGAGCACACATTTTATAATCTCAATATATATACAATCTACCATTAAAGTATCTCTATAATATATCATGAAAGTAGGCAAGGCCAGAATTGTCATTTTCATTTGACAGATGAGAAAACCAAGGCTCAAAGCCATAGAGGGAGTTATTTAAAGGCACAAGGTGGAGTCAAATGTTAAGCTCAGCCTTTTTATTACGAAGTCTATGTTTGGTCTACTATAGTATTTATAGCTTCTCTTTGCATATTCACACCTCTCTTTGAGAGAATAAAAAACATGAAAGTTTCCTGGGCTCCTAAGAGCCCGTGGAGAAAATCTAAAGGCCAATGTGCCCAAAGGTATGTGCCTCTGAGTTTCTAATGTCCCTTCCATGGGTCAGAATCAGTCGAGTAGGAAGAGGTCTGCAGAGCCCATCTGTGCCCACCGCTCTTCACTCCCTGCCCATTTGATTCATTTTGTGCTCATCGCTGCTATTCCCCCTCAGGCCCTTGGCCACTGCAAGAAGCAGCAGCTGTGGCCATCTAGTTCATGTCACTAATTAAATGGGATTTATGTTTCACATTTGAAAATGGATACCTTCTTGCCAGGGCATAACAGCTACTGAAACCAAGCAACTGAGCTCACCGAACTTCAAAAGCAACCTTTTGTAAGCATCCCTCCCCTCCCCCGCCCCCACATTCCATTTCAATCAGCATTTACTGTCCATGTGCCATGTGCCAGAGACATAATGAGTTGCCATATCACCACCCCACTATGAATGTTTCTCGAGCACAAAGTGTAAGGCCATGCGCTATGTTAGTGTCTGGAGGGTGCAAGGAGAAATGGCTGAGGAAATGAAGAGTACCGAAAAAATGGTACCCCAACGAGAAGTATACAAAGTGAGACACTGGACTATGGCAATTGCCAGAAAGGCCAGGGGAAGTCAAAGGTCAGGAGAAACACTGAAACCCTACCCTTCATCCATGTGTTAAGAACTTGAATAGAAATGCACCTATACTATTTTAAGGAACCACCAAATTGTCATGTTTCTGCCTGCTCTGAACCCCAGAGGACCATTCCAGATGAGGAGCTGAGCTGCAGGGGGCTTGAATATTCTAGAATATTCTTGAATATTCTGTCACCTGCTTTCTCGGCATCACATCCCTCTCTTGTGCCAGACCACAGGGTATGTTTTGGTTATTTCCTCTCCCTTTTCCCAGTTAGTCATCTTTCTAATATGAGTTATAGGTTGTCCCACTGTAGCTTATTGGAACTGACCATCTTAGCCTTTGACCAGAGGTCACCATATGTCTTAAACCTGGAGAAGATAGGCCCACTTCTTTTGGGTGTCCGCACTCTGCAACATGATTCACCTGTTCACTTGACCTGTGGGATGAGCAAGGAACTTGGGAATCGCTTCCTCACCTACATCCTCAGTGGATGTAGTGCTGCTCAATTCGGTCTGCCTCTGTGAATGTCTTCAGGGCTTTAAATAGAATCGTGTGGGAGTGATTCCTTTAAAGGAAGTTGAAAGCACTTGACTCAGCCAGGACTCAGTGGGCATCAAACACCTGTGTCTGCTCAGCAGGGATGTCCTTTTAGTTCTGCTCTGGTCAGAATTAACCATACATGTCCTTTCATTAAGTGGTCCTGAAAAGCCTCATTTTGGAAAAGAGGGAGGTGGCGATGTAAAGAAGAAATAAGTCTAAAAGTTTTCTGTAGAGGCCACATAGTTCTAATATTATAGGGGAAGGAGGTAAGTCAGGTAATTGCTATTAGTCAGGGTTCTCTAGAGGACAGAACCAGCCAATGAAATTACTTCTTAGTACAGATATGTGAACATATATTATAGATAGTTCAATATGAGGAATTGGTTCCTACAATCATGGGGACTGAGAAGTCCCGTAATTTCCCATCTCTCTGCAAGTGGGAGACATGGGAAAACTGGTGGTGAAATCCAGTCCAAGTTTGAAGTCCTGAGAATCATGGGTGCTGATGGTGTAAATGCTAGTGCGAGGGTCAGAGAAGACAGATGGGTGTCTCAGCTCAGCAGTGAGGCAGGAAACAGGGAACAAACTCCTCCTTGCTCACCTGTGGTTCTACTCAGGCCCTGGATGGGTTGGATGATGCCCACCCACACTGGCGAGGAGGAAAACATTCTTACACTCTCCCTCCAGAAATACCATTTTATCTGGACACCACCTGGCCCAGTCAAGTTGATTAACTGTCATGGTAACTATTATAATTCTTAGTACTTTCTTTGAAGAAGAAAACTTGGTTAAAACTTATTCTTATCTGTGCGACCTTAAGTAGGTCTCTGAGCCTCAACTCTGTAATCTGCTAAGTGAAGAGAATAACTACAAGTTTATTGAGTGGATTCAATGAAATAACCCTGTGGTTGGCAAACTGTGGCTCTCGAGCCACATGTGGCTCTTTGCTCTGTTGAGTGTGGCTCTTCCACAAAATACCACAGCCTGAGCGAGTCTATTTTGAAGAAGTGGCCTTAGAAGAAGTTTAAGTTTAAACAATTTGGCTCTCAAAAGAAATTTCAATTATTGTACTGTTGATATTTGGCTCTGTTGACTAATGAATTTGCCGACCACTGAGATAACCATATAAAGAATCCAATAGCCCTGGCTCAGTAACCAGAGCATCAGCCTGTGGACTGAAGGGTCCCAGGTTGGATTCCAGTCAAGGGCGTGTGCCTTGGTTGCAGGCACATCTCTAGTGGCGAGTGTGCAGGAGGCAGCTGATCAATGTTTCTCTCTCATCGATGTTTCTAACTCTCTCTCCCTCTCCCTTCCTCTCTGTAAAAAATCAATTATATATATATATATATATATATATATATATATATATATATATATATATATTTAAAGAATCTTTAATATATATATATATATATTAAAGAACCCAATAATAAGAATAAGGCCTGGGGGTTACCTTTAATTAATATTTTTTGCTCATTTCATCATCATCATCATCATCATCATCACCATCACCAGCACCATCATTGCTGTCATCATTTTCACCCATTTCATGAATATTTGTCCAGCTTTCATTATATGTGAGTCACTGTGTTTGCTTCCATCAGGATATCAATGAGGGTTTAACGACTTAATTCCATTGAAGAACACTTTTCCAAGCTTTTGCTCTGCACAGGATCAGATCCCAATCATGGACAATGATTGCAAATGGTTGAACATGTGAAGAAAACTATTCTATAGAAACAAAAGTCAAGGGGCTGTTAAACACAGGGCATCATCAACTTAATCTCAAGAAACATTCACCCCCAATACCTGACTGAGTCTCCTACTGGATTTTTTTTTTTTTTTTTTTGGCTCCCTGTTGAAAAATTGAGCACATTCTTTTTCTCTTGACATTTCATCTAAATCAAGTTGTCAGGAAGGTGTAATTTCTTCTAGGTGTGCGTATGAAAATAGATAGGCTGCTTTTTCCGTGGGGTCATTAGCACTTCCCTATTTTCTGGATCCCTGGTTTGCTGAAAGCAACAATGGATGACATTCACACCCAGAATGACTGGCTGGACGTGCTCCCTGGACTGTCACCGTTTTGTCCTCTGGCTCCCCCTAGTATGCTTATAACTGTAGCCCAGGCACACAGCACCATTTTCCTCCTGAACGTGCCTGCCTTCTGGTTTTTAAGGTTGAGACATAGCTTGAAACCAGTGCTGAACACAAAATCAGAAATTATATATCGTATAGGTCAACATTCCAAAAGTAGAAGAGAACTTGGTCATAATTTCATTCAACTCTCATTTTACAGGTTCGGAAACCCAAATTTATCCCTCCATTCATCTATTTATTTATTCATTATTTAAAGCTATTTTAATGATAGGCACTGGGTACAAAATATTGAATAGATTTTGGGGGGGGAGGGCTCAATTCTCAGAAACTCTGATAATATTTGATTATCCTTATGGCAAAAACAAAAATAACAATTATTTATTGAATAGTCCATATGTCTCAGAAAAGTGCTTTTTCATGCACTATTTTATTTTTATAAGTATACGAGAGAGCTACTATCATTATTTCTGTTTGCACATGGTAAATCTGAAATGGAGAGAGATTAAGCAACATGCCAATAATCACAAAATTATTAATAGAGTTAGTATAGCTCTATCTCCAAAACCACATTTTCCACACTAAGTCCATTAGTTCAGAGAGGCAGTGTGATTGCCCATGAGAGCAGACAACAGCTTCCAAGGGTCAGAGTCACCTGAATCAAATTGCTATGTGTATAAATGCGAATAGGTATTTCTCTACTTTTATTTCCCCTAAGCATTACAATTGGTGATCAGTTGAGAATTTGCCACTTGATACCCATGTTAAGAAAGTCAATAATCTTTCCTGGTGGGTGTGAGTCACTCAGTTGGGCATTGTCCTGTGCACCAAAAGGCTGATATTCTATTCTCATTCAGGACATAGGCTAGGATTGCAGACTCGATCCCTGGAAGATACGGTACAGAAAGCAGCTGATCGATATTTCACTCTCATATCTATGTTCCTCTCTCTCTCTCCCTCTTTCTTTCTTTCTTTCTAAAAACCAATACATTTTTTAAAGTCCAGAATCTTACTTTTCCTTTAGATAATCTATTAGAGTATTCAAAGTAGGTGAGAAGAGTGAGAAGGAGCAAAGTTTGAAATATATTGAGGTGCTAATCCAATTTCTGAGAATTTCCATAAAGAAATCATGCAGGAATAGAAAATTCTTTGAGGACTGGTAGAGGGCACAGGAGGTGCTATTCTTGAAAAATGATTACCCTGAAAATTGCTGCCCCATCAATATCTGGGCAATCATAAGGCAAATCATTAACCTATCAATTTAAAATCACCTAGGAAAGCATAGATGATAAAGCATACTTTATCAGAAAATAAATCACCCAGAGCACTGGTTCTCAAACCTGAATGTGCATATGGATCATCCAGATATTGTTAAGTGCAGGTTTGATTTGGGGGGTCTGAGCTGGGGCTTGTGGCTGCATTTTTTAAAAAGCTTCCAGTTGCTGCCAATGCTGCTTTGTCTATGGACCACAGTTGGGCAAATGAGGCTTTGGGACCAAGATGTTTTCCTGTTCTGACTCTTAGTTGAAGTAAACAACAGCCTGTCTTTATCTCCATAAGGCTTTTTTTTTTTTAATTCTGTAAATTATTTTTTTAAACTATGGGCTTCAAAGGTATGATGTTGATTGTCATTTTGGATGAATGATTCTTTGTAAGACTACACCATAAAGGCGATTGCTGTCAACTTGTAAGCAGACCAGGGGTGTATTTCAAATGGCATTATAGAGAGCGGCCCTAGATGAGAGCCATGTTATTGCAGGTCTCAAGTACAGAGTGGGAAAATGTAAAAATAATCCAAACTTGTGCCTCATTGCAAAGAAAAAGAACATTCAAAATGACCCTGACAAGTCATTTAAATGACCTTGACACATTGTAGTAGAGCTCAAAGTAAAAAAAGTACAAAGTAGTATGCTAAATGCTTAGAAAACCAAAATCTAAATATGAGATATGGGGAAACTGGGAGATATCAAAGGGAAGATCTAAAAGACACACTGAATCGCAAGCCGCAGATGAATCAACAATGAGATGCTACAGTGGATGGAAATCAGGGTACTAAGATATTGTAAAAGTTTAAAGTAATCTTTCCACAAAAGCTTTCCCCTATTTTTTATTAGGATTTTACACATTACATTTCAAAGAAGACATAGGAAAATTGGAGATTTAAGAAGTAGTAACCTCATACATCTTTGCATCAGAGGAGTTTTCTCCATCCCTAGAGAGTCCTTGACTCTACCTTCTTTGTTCAGATGGTTTATTCCCCTCCTCTTGTCATTTACAACATCACATAAAACTGAGCTGCAGAAAAATACCTAGCCAACAGGAGCCACTGTTAGACTTGTTGGTTCATCTGTAAAGTGCACACATCTGAAATTTAAGTTATCTAAACTAGTAAGCTTCCTACTATGACATTGCAGAGTTTGAGATGTCATATGTTGAGTTTACTAAAAAAAAAAATATATAACATTCACATTTGTAGAATTGCCTCATTGCAACAGAAATTCACAAAATTGGCTTGTCTCCAACAGAGGAATCCTGGGAGCGTATAAATCCCTTTCTATCAACTTACTGACACTTGATATTCATTTAGGACTTTGAGGCAGAAATGCATCAGTGAATAGAGGTCCATTGGACATCAGGGAAGTTGTGTGGAAAGCCAAAACTGATTTAAAAGAAAAACAAACTTTGAACCTCTTATAAAACTTGTTTTCAATTTGTTTTAGTCTGGTTTGGGGTTGTTGTTAGGATATTCTACCTTGTGCATATAAAAATAGATAGGCTGCTTTTTCATTGGGGCTGTTCCTAGTGAAAGACCTTGTAGATACAAGCTTAATAGTTGTGTTGATATGACTTGTTTGTAGGAAGCAGTTATTGACAACTTTCTCTTTCTTCCCACATAGCCAGATGTTCCTTTGGTTCCTATACTAGCTTGGAATTTCCCTCCGTGGATAAAATTAGTTGGCTAGCAGAGGAGCTAGTCATATAAGAAGCATTTTCATTGGCTAAAGAAAATCTATCTATCCATCCATCCATCCATCCACCAATCCATCCATTCATCCATCTACTGTCAGTCATCTGAAGAAAAATACATCTCCTAGGTTTTAGTTCTACAGCAGGGAAAACACATATTTTCATCTACATATCTTTAACACCTCACTTCCTCTCCTGCCAGTCAACTAAGAAGGAAGCTGTGTATTTTTTCCTAGAGAGAAACACAAGCTCCCATGGTCAGATTTCTCCATGGGAGCCACAGAATTGTTATATTAGGCTCAGAAGTAGGTCTAGAAACCCAGCTGGTTCAGAGTTCCACATGGTTTCAGTTCCTGAAAGACAGTGGCCATGTGGAGACAGTGGATCACTAGACCTGATAACATGCTTCCTTATCTTCAGTTAAGTCAGCTCCTGGGCTTGCACTGCTCTTTCCCAATGTGATTCTCTCAGGATCCATGAGAACCTTGATATTATTTTCTTCTTTTTATTAGAATAATATTGAGGCCCAGAGAAGCTATAAATTGCCCCAAATCATACAATAATAGGACTTAGATATGCACATGATCTCATTTACCTCTTCATTCCTTCCTTTCTTTCTTACTCCCTCCCTTCCTTTATCCTTCTCTCCCTTCCTTCCAAGTACTAGTTGAATTCTTTTATGTAACAGGCTCTTTTAATTTCTTAAATAAAAATATAATGAAGGCATGTTCCCTGCCATAAGGAACTTAGAGTGCAGTGCTAAAGAGGAACGCTATTGTACTATTTTGAGTGCTATTGCAGAAGTGTATAGATGTTACACTGGGAGACCAGAGGAGGGGGTATTTAATTTTTTCATCTGTGCTAAGGGGATTCAGGAAGCATTTTATAGAAAGACTAATATTTGTGTCGGATATTGAAAGATGAGTTATTATATATAGAATAAAGGTAAACAAACATAGGGTTAAGAGAAAAGTTTTGGGCAGGAAACTGAATACTAGAAAAAGTCTGAAGCATGGTTTGTTATGAACATTGTTAGTGATTTCACATGGTTAGAAGTTAGGAGGGGGCGTTAGGCCAAGTCCAGCCAAAGGAGAGTCTTGGGCGCTATGTTATGTATTTTAGCTTTCAGAAAAGGGTTTCTAAGACTTGAATAATGGATGTTCCACTTTTAAAAGAAAAGATAAAAATCCCCATTATTCTGGTGATTCTTCATTCTGTTGTGAAATTTTCCTGAAACCCAAAGGCTGAAGAAAGAGGCTGGCAATTCCAGCATCACTCAATGGTGAAAAATTGAAAGCTCTTCCCCTAAGATTAGGAACAATACAATGCTATCCACTTTCACCACTGTTATTTACCATAATACTCACAGTTTAACCTCAAGCAATCTGGCAAGAGAAAGAAATAAAAGGTATTCAAATTGAAAACAAAGAAGTAAAATTGTCACTTTTGGCAGATGACATAATTTTTTAAATAGAAAATCCTAAAGACTCCACCAAAAAACTATTAGTAACAATAAATAAATATTGTAAAGTTGCAAGATATAAAATCAATGCACAAAAATCCATTGCATTTCTATACATTGCCAGGAAAATTTCAAAAAAATAAATGAAAAGAAAAAGCAATTCCTTTTGTAATTACAACAAAAATAATAAAATGTCTAGAAATAAACTTACCAAAGAATGTGAAGGACATATACACTGAAAACTATAAGTTATAAATAAAATATACTGTAGTCACAAAGCAATGGATGATATTCCATGTTCATGGATTGAAAGAATTAACATAGTCAAAATGGCCATATTACCTAAAGCAATATGTAGATTTAATTCAATCCCTTATCAAAATTCCAATAACATTTTTAAAAAGAAGTAAAACAAGAAAGCTACCAGATTTGTATAGAACCCCTAAAGACTATGAATAGGTAAAGCAATTCTGAGAAAAATGAACAAAGCCGGAGTTACCACACTCCCTGACTTCAAATTATACTACAAAGGGACAATAATCAAAACAATATTGTACCTCCAGTAAAACAGGTGCACAGACCAATGCAACAGAATCCAGAAATAGCCCCACATGGATATGGGCAAATAACATTTGATAAAGGAGCCAAAACATACAA
This sequence comes from Pipistrellus kuhlii, assembly GCF_014108245.1. NCBI lineage: Eukaryota > Metazoa > Chordata > Mammalia > Chiroptera > Vespertilionidae > Pipistrellus > Pipistrellus kuhlii. Next base: position 10,257,157 of record NW_023425516.1, on the reverse strand, counting down.
TGGAGAAAATAAAGCCTCTGAGATCAATGGTGCTGGGAAATTTGGAAAGCCACATTTTCAAATTTGCAAAAGAATAAAACTAGCCTGCTATTTGTCATCAGATGCAAAAATTAATTCAAAATGCATCAAAGACCTAAATATAACACCTTAAACAATAAATTGCATAGAAGAAAGCATGGATACTAAACTTGTGGATCTTGGTCTTACTGAAGATGAATTTGACCTCAAAGGCAAGGGAAGCAAAAGCAAGAATGGAATTATATCAAACTAAAAGCTTCTGCACAGAAAAAAAAAAATCAACAAAAGAAAAAATCAACCAAGCAAATGGGAGAAGATATTTTCAAACAACACCTCCTATAAAGGGTTAATATCCAAAAAAAATATAAAGAACTCCTACACTCAACAACAAAAAACAAACAATCCAATTTAAAAATGGGCAGAAAACCTAAAGAGACATTTCACCCAAGAAGACATACAGTGGCCGACAGATATATGAAAAGATGCTTAACTTTATGAGCTATAAAGGGAAAGGCAAATCAAAGCTACAATAGATACTACCTCGCACCTATTTGAATGGCTGTAGCAACAAGACAAGTTAACATGTGTTGGAGTAGTTGTAGAGAAAAAAGGAACCCTCATTCACTGCAGGTGGGGATGTAACCTAGTGTAGCCACTATAGAAAACAGAAAGGAGGTTTTTCAAAAAATTAAGAATTGAGTTATCATATGACCCAGCAACCCCTCTTTTGCATATCTACTGAAAAAGGTGAAAACATTTATTTGTAAAGATATATGCCCCCCTAGTTTCATTACAGCATTATTCACAGTGGCCAAGACATGGAAATGAAGGAAATATCTTTCGATAGTTGGTTGAATAAAGAAGATGTGATACTTATGTACAAAATACTGCCATTTGTGACAACATAGATGGATCTTGAAAATATCATGCTAAGTAAACATAAGTCAGGTGGGAGAAGTAAAGAAGCGTATGAATTAACTCATATGCAGTATGTAACACAGAAAATAACAAATAGACAAACAAAAACAAACTAAATTCATAGGCACAGACAACAGAATGGTGGTCATCAGAGGGACAGGGGGAGAGGTAGATTTTGGAAAGTGTAGGGTCAAATATACGGTGGTGGAAGGAGATTGGACTTTGGGTGGAAAACACACAATACAATATATAGATGATGTATTATAGAATTGCATATTTGAAATTTACATAATTTCACTAACCAATGTCACCCCAATAAATTTAATAAAAAATAAAATGTGAATTAAAAAAAATATTGAAGTTAGTGTTACAACTAGAATGACATTTTGAAAAATGTATTTAATCACAGCTAAGTATACAGAGTTTACGTACTCATAAGTACTCCTAAGTCCCTTTGATGTTATATGTATAGCTAGTTCTAAAAATATGTAGTCTCAATAATTCTTTTGGTGACTGAAGGAAACATTCTCATATAGAAGAACAGAATTATGATATGTTTGCTTAGTGTGTTTTTTACGATTCGTGGTTTAAAAGTTTCTAGAATCACTTTAGAAACATATATCATGGGATAAATAGTTTCACTTGACATTAATGTTCTCCTTTGCAAATAAAAAAGTGTTTATTAAGGGAATTCATGGACAGAGCAGTGTCTTGGGCAGCAGCATGATAGTGGATCTCCCCACCCAGAAGGGGAGAGGGTTAGTTATATGTAGCAAGTAGCACATGATAATACAGGTGCTTGTAGTGAGTGGCACATGCTGTTAGCGCAATATAGTCAGAAGCAGTAAACAACCTAATTGGCTCACATACACATGTGAGAACATTCCTGACAAGTTATGTGAGCCTTCCCCTCTTGGTTGAACTGGTGATTAGCTAGCTTCCTGAGATGGTACAGGTCATCCTAAGAACCTGGGGACATTTCACCTAACAATCCCCTCCTTCCCTCTCCAATTTCTACCCTTATTCTCCTCACCACGGGACCCAGAAGGGTTCCTTTATGCATTGCAACAGCCAGATTCCTCTGCCCTCTGATTTCTAAGTGATTGGGCCAACAGTGAGGCTCTGAGGTGGTCAGAGGGTGGTAGGGAGAGAGTGCAGGTCAAGCCACGTCAACTCTCAATGATAACTAAAATATTTTTATCATGATGATAGCTTTTTAAATATACAGACATAGCCAGGCTGGCATGGCTCAGTGGTTGAGTGTCAGCTTATGAACCAGCAGGTCATGGTTCAATTCCTGGTCACAGCTCATGCCCAGGTTGCTGGCTCAGTCTCCATTGTGAGACATGCAGGAGGCAGCTAATCAATGATTCTCTCTCATCATTGATGTTTCTATCTTTCTGTCTCTCTCCCTCTCTGTAATCAATAAAAAATATATTTTAAAAATGTACAGATATAATAAAGAATGCAGTTCTTATAGCTCTAGTGAAGCATCCATCTTATATAAAAACTGCAGTTTGAAATTTTAACCCTACTATTTTGGCTTCTGTAAACACTTGCTTGCTTAAATAATAGGAAAATAAGACTACTCCCATTCCAGAGAGGCCATAAACTATGCCCCAGACAGTTGTCAGTGCTGACACCAGGTCAGGCCTTGAGATACAGTCTCCTGGCCCCTTCCTAGCATGCAGGCCTTCTTTCTCAGAAGGCCCAGAAGTCTCATTCCAAAGTCAGGAGACAAAGAGCTAGAAAAAGTATAAATAGAAAAAGTTTCCTCCCTGGGGGAAGGGTGTGTGTCAGAATTTGAAAGACATATTTTTTCTCTGGGCCTGAGCAGAATTTAATAATAAAATGTAACTCCCTTTCTCTAAGTGTGGCTTGGTTTTTCCTCCGGTCTTCTGTATCACTAGTAAAACTTAAAAAAAAAAAAAAACCTAAAAAGAATGTATAAATAAATGCACATGGAACAAAAAGCCAATAGAATAAAAATTTATAGCACAGTCTAATCTGGTGCACCAGGTTGGTTTGGTTTGCTAACTGCAGTCTGTGTGGGTTGCTGCCCGCTACAATGCGGACTTTTCCTTGTTTGTTGTACTTCTATTATGGAGCGGCGCGATGACTCAATTCTCCTACCCTATCTCTGTTCAGGCTACTGGGAAATCTTTATTCATGCAGCAAACATTGAGGTCATTTGACCTTCATTTTGAAAGAGAGCATAATTTATGTATTTGGTCGGCCTCTGTTCTTTCCTCATTAACTTTCGGTATTCGAGAAGTACAACTTGTCATCGTTCCTATTGTAAACACAAACTCAAGCGCAAACACTTTAATTGCTTGGCAATATTCTCCGACAAGGTGAGCATCCTGATGACCCAGAATTTGCCTGTGTTCATTTGTTATATTAGCAGGAATGAAAGCGCACATTAGACAACATGCCTGATGTTACTGAATTGTGTCTGAAGAACTCAGGTACCTGGTATCTGGATTCCCATGGGGAGTCACAAAGATCATAAACAGGTGTGACAGGACCAGGTATGCATGTGGTGCGGAGGGGAGGGAGCTGGAGACAGTGGGATTAGATAGAAAAGCATCAAGTTCAGGGCTCCTCGTGAAATTTTTAAAAAATATTTTTATTGATTTCAGAGAGGAAATGAGAGGGAAAGAGAGATAGAAACATCAATGATGAGAGAGAATCATTGATTGGCTGCCTCCTGCACACACTCTACTGGGGATCAAGCCTGCAATCCAGGCATGGGCCCTTGATTTGAATCGAACCTGGGACCCTTCAGTCTGCAGGCCAACACTCTATCCACTGAGCCAAACCAGCTAGAAGGACAAGTGGGTTTTTAAATATATATATTTGTGTTGATTTGAGAGGGGAAGGGAGAAGGAGAGAGAAATAGAAAGTCGATGAGGAGAATCATTGATTGGTTGCCTCCTGCACGCCCCCTTTTGGGAATCAAGCCACAACCCGGGCATGTGTCCTGACTGGGAATCATGGAACCATGACCTCTTGGTTCATAGGTTGATGCTCAACCACTGAGTCACGCAGGCCGGGCAAGAATTTTAAAATGTGGTTGAGGGGAAATAGTCGGATTTCATCCTCCCTCCCCACCGCCCCTTCCCTCCTCCTCCCCCCCCAATCCTCCTGGTTCATCAGGACTGCCCTCCCCTCCTTCCGGAGTCAGGAGGAATACTGCAAATTAGGGAAGGAGGAACTTGACAACTGACAACTTTGCGACACTGCAGAATAAGTAAGACTTTATCTCCTAAAAGTGGGAAATCACGGACCAGAAGGTAATACGAGGGAGAAAGAGGAGGAGAGATGGAGGCTGTAGGAAAAACACTCTACAGGGATTAGAAAGCTGCACCTTTGAGGATTCAATTCTCTTATCTATAAATAGGGAGGAGGATTGAAATAGGGGATCTCTGAGGTGCAGCTGTGGCACCGTCATCCAAGTTTCAGTTTAAAAAGTAAAAGATGAGGCAGGTTGCGTGCGCATGCAGGTGTGCATATCAAGAGGCCTTCCCAAAATTAACCTTAGAATTGGTTTCCAAGCAAATCAGGGGACTCAGAAATCTCAGTCTCCTGGGCTGGCTGAGGTGCAGCTCCTCTGCCTTTTCTTGGCTGCTCAGCAAAAGCACTTAGAATGGAGGCCAGGGGGGTCGAGCTAGAAGAGGAGGTCAGAGGGCACTGGGCCATGAAACAGCTCTGCAAGCAGCCAGGTGTCCTCGGCACCCCCTTTTCAGTGTGGCCCAGCAGGAAAGGACCCTCCAGGTGGACCCCGATGCTCTTTATGGCTCACTGTTGGGGTGACCCTGTTGCAAAGGGGAATGATCACCCCGCATTGTGTTTCTAGAGAGGGGAGGACATTTGCTGACTCGCCCGCCTCACATAAATGTGGGAGGAACCGCCTCCAATTCTGTGTCCATTCCCTTCCTCCCCGAAGGGGAAGTTGCCAAGCCCAACACATAGGGCTGGGGGTCTGAGTGGTCATCTGGGCTAGTGGGTGGAGTTGCACACCCACAAGTTATGGATGAGCCAAGCAGCCCCCTTCTCTGTGATCGTCCTCTCCTCAGATTAGATAGGAGAGGGGCTTTCATTTCCTACCTATTTAAGGCAGGCAACCCTGGACAAGGGGACATATAGGATAGGAAGTAGGATGCTTTTTAAATACATTTGATTTACCGTATTACAGAGTGGAAAGGAGAGGGATAGAAAGTCAGAAACATCGATCAGCTGCCTCATGCACATCCCCACCAGGGATGTGCCCACAACAAAGGTACATGCCCTTGACCGAAATCGAACCTGGGACCCTTCAGTCTGCAGGCTGACGTTTTATCCAATGAACCAAACCAGTTTCAGCTAGGATGCTTTTTTATCTCCAAAAATTAAAAATTAAAAGGTAAAAGCTGTATTGTATAGTGGAGTTTCCCCAAAGCCCTGTATTTGGGAGTGAAGGAGTAATTTCCTAAATTAATAAGGGGGCTGGCTATTCAGGTCTCACAGTGATGGTTATCTGTGTGTCCATTGACCAGGACAAGATGAGGGGAGGAATCGGGAGACTTCAAAGCTCTAACATATGTCACTGCCCCTCTTCATGGATCAGTCCCCACTCAACTCCTGGTCTGTCCAGCTTGTTGCTACCTCATGGGACTGGATGCACCTCCAAACGTGTAGGCAGTGGCCTTGGTGCATCCTTTAAGCGTCTAGGCCACATGTGTCAAACACAAGGCCTGAGGGCCAAATCCGTCCCGCCAGGCCTTGCAATGTGGCCCGCACCACGCTGTCATCACTGCACTCCGCTGCGTTTCCATCACAATGACAGTTTATGACTGTTCAGTAAACCATTCGGCCCGCGATTTAGGCTGGATTTTAGATTTTGGCCCCTTCTCTGATTGAGTTTGACACCCCTAGTCTAGGCCTTGGCTATGGATGCTACTCTGTGCTAGCAGGTGCCTGGAGCACCTTGCTAGGCAGAGCTTGGATTAGTGAGCATTGAACCTGTCCACTGTTCCCTCTTCTGGGAACAAAGAAACCTATTATTGCTGGGCCTGATCTGTTCCCAGAGGGAGAGCTAGCCATCACCATTCACTGGATGGCCCTACACGTTTTCTCTGCTTTTAGGGGTGGAAGCAACTGACTAAAGTGTTAAGCTCATTAACTCCACCCCACCTGGTACAGGCATATCCTGGTCTTTTCCACCTGCTTTCAGGGGGCAAACGTCTCCCACTCGAGGGCTCAGGTAGGAGTCACCAGGTCTAAGGCTCTGCATACAGATGTTTTCTGGATTCTTGCACGTCTTATTTTATTTTATTGATTTTTTACAGAGAGGAAGGGAGAGGGATAGAGAGTTAGAAACATCCATGAGAGAGAAACATCGATCAGATGCCTCCTGCACACTGCCCACTGGGGATGTGCCCACAACCAAGGTACATGTCCTTGACCGGAATCGAACCTGGGACCCTTGAGTCTGCAGGCTGATGCTCTATCCACTGAGCCAAACCGGTTAGGGCAAGGATTCTTACACGTCTTGATGACTGTTGCTGACAAAGGTTACTGAGTCTGTGTCCCAGCCACAGTCCTAACCCTATGCTTGCCAGAAAACAGAATAACCAGTGTTTTCCAAGTGATGGTACTCTCCTGAGAGGCTGGTGAGTCACGTGGTAAAGTCTGTTGCCCGCATTTCAAAACAGTTCTCTTTTAACCTAACCTGGCTCACGTGTGTTCAGATAAACCCAGGCATTCTGCAGTGTCTCCGGGACCATCTGCCAGGAGCAGAGAACCTTCTTGGTCACATTACTCTGTGTGTTAAACTCCCAACTGTCGAGAACATTAATCTCCAGGGTCTTCATATGGCCCCTATTCAGGTTATTTTTGTAAACTTTCTCCCAGTCCTTTCTCACAGGTAATTATCATTAGATGATAATTATGGTCCTCCAATCTTGCCTGTGTGAAAACACATGTCTATATCTTTCATTTATCATCTGTCTATTCACCCATCTATTCATCTTTATCTTTCTCTATGTACCTAAACACACACACACACACACACACACACACACACACACACCTAAAAACAGCAGTCCAGGTTTCTAAGCTTATAGCTTATCATTTTAGGATTCTAGGCCTCCAAACAGTGAAGGCCAGCTCTGTCTCCAACAATTTGCCACTCAAATGTCAGCTTCCTCCCACATGAAGATTGTCCAAACTGGGGGCAAATGATAAGGGCTGCCTGTGCTCTCTGCCCTCCCTGTGTGCTTGGTGCAGTGCCAGCCACTTTGCCTCTCCCCTCTCCTCCCCTCCTCCCCTCCCCTTCCATTTTATTTTACTTTACTTTACTTTATTTTATTTTATTTTATTTTATTTTATTTTATTTTATTAAAGAAGGGAGTTGCATCTTTTATTTTGGGTCACTTTAAGCTTAATGGTTGAACCTAGAATTAAAACTTACCGGTGGCAGATAGTTTCTCAAGTATCAGGAGAAAAAAACAAAACAAAAATAAAAACAAAAGTAAAGAAAGCCTTCAAATCAGTGCTTCCTTGCACACAGCAGTTACTTGAACTTAGATCACAAAAATCCTGTATTTTTCCGTTTACAGATGTAATCGCACATATGTTCATTAGGAATTCATGATGAGGGCCCAGGACAGATGGTGCGGACTTAACATGGCATACATGGCAAGCGATGCTTGTCTGCACAGGGCTGCGGCTGCCCTCAGAGGCCAGGTTGGGGAGGGGGTGCTGGGAGGGGCTGTGCAGGCCTGGCTTGCCTGGGGGCTGGGCAGAAGTTTCCTGGGCAGGCACCCTATTTAGCTGAATCTTGGGGAAGGCTTGGAGCAGGTCCCATATCTGTCACAGCCTTCCTGTGCCCAAGGAATACCATAGTGGCATGAGGATTTATTTATTCGGATTTAGCTCAGGCAGAAACATGGAGGATCTGTCTGAGTGTCAGAGATGCCCTACCAGGGTCCCCCTCCCACCTGCCCCACTCAGGGGGCTTCAGCTGGCTTTCCCAGCTCCTTCTCTGAACCCACCTTTGCTCTCAGTCAGAGCGTTCCTCTCTTTCTCCTATGTCCAGAGTTGGGGGGAGAAGGAGGCATTGACATCTGTGACCTGGTGTATTTGTCTATGCTAACATTATGGAGTGAAGTAGCGCGTTGTCATGTGTGTTATGCCTCGTAATACACACGAGTTTTAAACCATGTTTAATTGAGTGCATTTTGAATCGTATTCTAAGTGAAGGCACCAAATTTGAAGTGAGGCCCATTTGCTTGCAAAGAGCATGAATTGTCTAATAGAGTCTATTGCTAGTGTAAAGCTTTATTAAAGATTGAATGTGTAATTCTTTTGAAAATATTTTTTTTCTTGATTCCAGAGAGGAAGGGAGAGAGAGCTAGAGATAGAAACATTGATAATGAGAGAATCATTGATCAATTGCCTCCTGTACCTCTCCCCTTCCCCCAACCTGGGATTTAGCCTCCAACCTGGGCATGTGACCTGACCAGAATCCAGCTGTGACCTCCTTCATAGGTTGGTGCTCAACCACTGAGCCATTGCTGGCAGGTGGTTAAACAAAAGCCACTGCTGGTAGGTGGTTAAACAATATATATATATATATATATATATATATATATATATATATATAGCTTTTGTATATATATATATATATATATATATATATATATATTTCAGAGAGGAAGCGAGAGGGAGAGAGAGATAGAAACACCAATGGCGAGAGAATCATTGATCAACTGCCTCCTGCACGCCCCACATTGGGGATTGAGCCTGCAACCTGGGCATACACCCTTGACTGGAATTGAACCTGGGACCCTTCAGTCCATAGGCTGATGCTCTATCCATTGAGCCAAACCAGCTAGGGCTGTAATTCTTTTCTCTGAGAATATTCATGACTTTTTCCCAGGGGGTTCTTTAAATGAAAGCAAAGGTTAGACAGGTGACCAGCAAATGGTGGGGCCTCGGTTTTGAACAATGAGGGTTCCTATGGTTGGAGACTGTTCCGATGCTAATCCTCAGAACACATCACAGACACTGTGCTTACTTACACCTCAGAATGAGCTGCGTCCATTCTTCACTCTCTCCTTTGTCCTCCCACTACCTCACAGTGCCAGAGGTGGACTGCGGGACCAGAGAAGCCTGGCAGAAATGCCCGGATTCACCGAGGGAAAACGAAAATCCATCACACTTCTCTCCAAGTTCTCACCCAACTATTCAGGTAGGATGTATGCAGGTGGTTAAACTAAAGCAAAATCCAGGGAGGGGATTTTGCAAAGGCCACATGTGTGGGCTTCCTTTAAAACTGGAGATCCTCTTGCAGGCGGGGATTTTTTAAAAAGCAGATAAATAGGAAACTATCATGTCTCCTATTTGTCAGCGCTGAGTGCTACTGAAGGAAGAAAAGGAGGCATAAATCGTGTGTTTGCCACTATGTCCTCAAGGGTGTAAAGCATAAATTGTAGAGCTTTTATTTATGTCAAAGGCGCCTCACACGCCTCAGTATTAGGAGGCTCTATCAGGCCACGAAGGAGATAATAAACATTTGGTCTCTGTTGTTTTCATAGGCTATGGGAGGAGATTGTAACTACATAACCTTTCTTGGAAAGATGCAGCCATATTGAATCTTACAGGTAGCACAGGTGGCCTTACATCAGAGGTGGTTGGAGGATGGAGGTTGGGTCCCTGGGCTCTAGTGCTGACATTACACTCAGCCACCCCACACAAGACATCTCCACGGAGCATCACTACTTACCTGTAAAATTAACTTCAGAGAAGTGTGGTAAGATCAAGTGAGAGAGCATGGTTTCAAACCTTTGTGAATATTAAAGTGCTTTACAAAGACCTGCAGTTTCTAGAATATCGTGTGAGTAGAGGATTTTGCAACATTAGCACTGTTGACATTGTGGGTCCAATCATTCTGTTTTGGCAGAGAGCAGTCCCATGCATTCTTGTCCTTTATCCACTAGAGGTCAGCAGCATGCTCCCCGGTTAGTACCTCCCTCCACCCAGTCATGACTTTCAAAAATGTCTCCAGTAGTTGCCCAACTGTCCCCTGGGGGGCAAATCTTTTCCCAACTAATTGTGTGACCTTCTGATGTTACTTAAATTCCCCAAACCTTGTTCTCCTCCTCTGTGGACTGGGGATAAATAATAATCACACTTCCCTCAGAGGCACCATTTAATGCTCATTGTCAGGATTAAATGAGATCATGCACATAAGCAGTAGTAACACTGCATGCTACATACACATGGTACATGATCAGGAACTGTTTGCTATTGTTTTAAGAGCATCGGCATAATGCTCCTTTGAATGGAAAGATAATCCTGCTTAGCCAGCACCCCTAGACTTTGTACCTAAGAGTCTATCTAGTCAAGAACAGTGATGGGTTTGTATCAACACACTCAAGAGCATGTGACCTGGAATGGATGTTGGTGTGTGGCTTGCCCAACTACTCTGACTCCTTCCTTGTCTCTGTTCTTTTGCTGAATAACATCATCTATTTAAGCTCCTCCCACCTCACCCCGATACCCTGCTAGGCCTTACTTGCTTTTTCCTCCCCCTGCAGACCTACTTCTAGGACAGTATCTGATCAGCTCATTTGTGTCTGAGCAGGTTTGTCTATAGAGCTTATTATGTTCTCTTTATGGGAGCACTTGAGTAAGTCAAAGAATTTACTTCAAGCATCAACAGGCCAGTGAACTATGTATTTAAGCAGCATAAGTGCCTTGGAGATTTGTGTGTGTACTCTGCTCATGGTGCTGGCCCGAGAGCACCCAGTGCTGAGTTTAAGAAACCTGCTGAACAGCGCACCTACACGGTGAGATCGATACTGTGGTGTTAGTTATTGAGGTTGGGGGGAAGGAAGCACTGGTGTTTCTCGTGAAATCTAGGGATCTAGTAAACTATTCTTTGATTCTCCCACATTTGGCACCATTTGAACAATAGATGCAAAGGATGAAGTTCAAAATGTCTTCTGTTTGAGATATAACAGTTTGATGTGTGGAGCTTCAGACTGACTGCCAAGGGCATTTGCTAAGTCTTTACCCCCTGACCAGACAGGCTTGATGTCCCTCATCCTCAGTCTTTTTCCCAGCTTCCCTGCTATGGGCATGAAGAGGAGCAGATCCAGTGAAGGGAAGATAGGAGCTCAGATGTATTTCTCTATCAGTAGACCCAACACAAGCCAGGGAAGCAGATGTTGCCTCCTCAACTCTGCAACCTGTCCTAGTGGCCTTGACCTTTAACCCTACATTATACTTGTATAGCTGTGCATGCTGGCTTCATTTTAACATTTCCCCAAATGCGTCTATAAATGTTTGTCCTGTTAGAAAAGTAATTAAGTTAGGGTGGTGAATGCTAAATACCATGGTGAAATAAGTCTGGGAAAAATCTGCTTTTTCTTTCTGCTGGACTTCTTAGAGCTGTTAGTGTATAAATTTGCTCTGTAGGTTTTTAAGCAGTTGGTCCACCACACAGACTGCCCCACACTGATGCACCTTCCCCCGCCCCCCGAGCACCCAGCACCCCTTGCTAAATGCTGCCTTAAGCTGGTGGAGAAGGGTATCTTTTTTGTAATTTTTTAAACTAGCAAACCAGGTAGGTTGGAACTCTGCTAATGAAAGTCATGCAAAATTTGCTAAATAATTGCCCTGAATAGCAATGAAAGACTGAGACCCACAACTTTTGGTGGAGTTTTCTGCTATATCCAAAGGATACATGTATGGGCACTGTGGAAACTTGCTTATGGCTTTAAACGATATATATATATGCATGCCCTTGGCTTACCATGGGGTCAAACCCATCATAAGTCAAAAATGCTTACAGTTGGGCAAAACCATCTTGCTGTTACTGCAATGGAGCATCGTACAGCATCTTGCTAAACCGGGAAAGATCAAAATTCAAAATCTGATGTATGATTTCCACTGAATGTGCTTCCCTTTCACACCATCGTGGAGTTGAAAAATCATAAGTCTAACCAACCGTATGTCAGGGACTGACTACATAATGTCTGTATGTACACACACACTACACGTGCTTCCCTGATGATGAATGGATGACTTTTATGTTCTACTTTTTGTTTTGCTGATGTCCAATGTCAATTTGATTTTTTCCTCCTGTGACTTGAGGCATTTTTTATTAATTTGATGAAGCACCCTATGATTTACTTACATGGAATCAGATCAATGGAGTAGTTTAAATGACTGTGGGATAAAGACTTCCCTCTCTCTCCCCTTGTGTTAACATTGGCTACAGCTTCTTTGCAAAAAGTTGCATTTTATGCTGTGCTAACAGGAGAGCCCAGCCCCCCTCCACCTATTCTTAGTTCTAAACTGGAGTGAAAGGTAAAGATAACTGGCTCTGGGACTGTGCCCAGGATCTGCTCGGCAAGGCTCAGGGGCTGGCCAGGAGGGAATTGAACCCTGATGAACTCTTCAAGCGCCCTGAGGTTATCATTGCCTAGTTGTGACAATTGCCTCAAGTCAGAGACCAGAGCCCTTCATAATTGATTTTTCTCCAGTTACAAAACTTCCTATTCTTGCACTAAGTTTTCCCCCATGAAACTTGTGTGTCCTTTAGCTGGAAATGCCAAGGATTGGAAAAGGCGACAATCTAGGAAGTGGTGACTGGGCATCCTGGTTGTCCTCACACTTCTATGGCAGGTGACTAGTTATAGTTGCAATAGCACTTCTATTATAAAACCCTGTTTTCAGGTGCTCACAAGAGGGCTAAGGAGATGGGGAATGACTCTTTGGGCTGAAATGTCTCATATCCCTTCTCACCTCCTGGTGAAAGTCTTGTTCTAAAGTCTGGCAGAAAGTCTGTGACTGTGTAAAACCTCTCAAATGACCCATGGAAGAGAGGGTGGAGGATAAGGTTAGAGATTTCATAGGCATGAGATCTGAGATATTAAGGGTCCTCGTCTTGATGTTTGGAAGTAGGGACTCCTTGATCACTCTGTGGACTCCGTCCTGGTTTTTGCAGGTCACCTATTTCCCTGATTCCTGGTGTTGAAGGAAGTTAGAAAATTCTAGAAGTAGGTGAGTGAAGTAATTTGCAGGGAAAACTTGGATTTGACCTCATGCATCTTGGTGGTTTGTGTCAAGTAGGCACTACTAGGCTGATGGCTCTGGTCTGGCCTCACCATCGCTCCTACCTGCTCTGTGCTGTTTTCACCCAGCTCTCTCAGCTGAGAATTCCTCTCATGTCCTCTTCTATTTGAACCTTAAGCTTCCTATGATATCTAGCTCACGTGCCACCTTCTGGGTGAAGCCCTCCACCCGTCCTGTCAGGTACCCTCTTCTTACTCTACTTATAGCATGTTACCTGCATGTTACCTGATGTAGCCCTCCATTCATCCTCCCTCTAGTCTACTTCTTCATTCCTCTGCCTGTGCCCCTCCCATCCTTTAGCTTGCAAGCTTACCACACTAAGGACTCTTGAACTTCTGAGGTCATGGCAATACCTCCTTCAGATGGGGACCCAGTAAGTGTCATTAGATCATCTCATTATTGCCACTTTCTGAACAGCAGACATAGGCCTGGCACTCTTAATGTGATAGGGCTCTTTGAGTTTTCCACTAAGAAAAAAGTAAATGGATGTGATTGTTGCTCTCTGTTAATCCGAAGTGAAAAATTAAATAAAGCTAGCAGACCAATATGGGACCTGACACTGTCTGTCACAGGTAATGCTTTTGTGGTGGAGGGGTGGGCGTGGGGAAGGTCTCTTATGAATCTCTCTGCTTAAACTGAAGTCATGGAAGCTTATTTAAAAGGCTAATTGTAGCCTGGCCGGTGTGGCTCAGTGGTTGAACCAGGAAACTATGAATCAGGAGGACATGGTTTCATACCAGGTTGTGGGCCCGAATCTGGGTTGTGGGCTCGATCCCCAGAGTGGGGTGTGCAGGAGGCAGCCAATCAGTGATTCTCTCATCATTGATGTTTCTATCTCTCTCTCCCTTCCTCTCTGAAATAAATAAAAAAAATATGTATATTTTTTAAAAGGTATTAGTACAGATTAACCCAGACTATTTTATGATGGTTTTCAAATTGTTCTTTAATGTTTTCTTTAACTATTTGTCTTTTTATTTTATTCTATTCTATTTTTTCATCACCATTTATTCCCCCCCCCATACTTTCCTCCATCTCCATGAACCACCCCCCCCCCCCACACACACACACATACTCAATCACCACACTGCTGCCATTTGTTCTTCAAATACACCAACTTGCTATGAACCTTATGGCAAAAGTTAGTCTTTTTACCAACAGTATATCTCAGGAGGGCTAATTCTTTTCTTTAAAATGGGTCTGCATTGTGCCCGCATTCTTGTAAAATTGTTGGAAAGTAATAATAACTCTACACACAAAGAATGTCTCTGAGTGAGGTTTAAGACATTGTTCCTCCCCCATTGTCAGCACCTCTTATTAATGGCTCCTCACAATTGCTTGGAGCTGTTGCGGCCTCTTCTTGTCTTCCTGGGTCTCTGTGGTATTGAACTTGAGGTTTGTTCTGTGCAGAGACCCTGACAGGGAGGGTGTGGGGAATGATCAGAGCCCGCACTTGCTCCTTCGTTTTGTCTGCTGCATTGCCCTCCAGAATGACACCAGCAGCCAGCACACTATGAGCCTAGCGAGTTCCCGTCTCTATGCAGTCCTGGTGTTTGTTACCCTATTACTGAACAAGCTATCTCTTTTGATAGACTGCCCCTCCAGTCAATTTCCAAATGGATTTGGGTGTTGGAAGATTGTCTCGGCTTCTGTGATTAAATTCAACTCCAGATTTAAAAGCAAGGCATTCCGCACATTGGGATAATTAACAAAAGCTTATCCCACTTTATCCTAAGTCCCCGTTGACCTAGTTTAGGTGCCATGTTTTCGGGAGTTGTGATCCAAAGGTGGAGGCAGAGTTAGCCTGTAGCACCTTGCCCCTCCCCCACCCTTGTCTCCCACCCCCAAGTTTCCTCCTTCCCTGCCTAACTTTCCCACCTAGAAGTGAAACTGAGTTGAATGCTCTTTTTTGTTTGTTTTTTAGAAATTACACCAGGTGCAAGCTCAGCAGTAGGACTCCAGGATAGTGAGCACTGAGACGGGGAATCGAATAGGTTTGGGCTCACCTTGAAGGCGCTGAATGCTCCTATGAGCATGACCTTGAAAATGTTAGGTGCACAAGCTCTGAGCAGCATGAGAAAAATGTCTCTTTCTCCAGTGCTGCTAAGCACTATGGTGATGGCAGCTGCCTCTCTCCTCCTTTCTTTGCCCTTTTCCACCTCTCTCCCTCTCTCTCTCTCTCTCTCTCTCTCTCTCTCTCTCTCTCTCTCTCTCTCTCTCTCTCACACACACACACACACACACACACACACACGCACGGTCAAGGGAGGAGGAGGAAAAGAGATAACAAAGGAACCTGACAAGAACGTCTGAACACTCAGATAAAACAATATTGTTCAACTTTGCTCTCTATTCTACCCTTAACTCCAGAGAGGAAAAATGTAAAAATATAAGGCCGTATTAAGCCCTAACCAGTTTGGCTCAGCTGATAGAGCCTCAGCCTGCAGACTGAAGGGTCCCAGGTTCGATTCCCCTCAAGGTCCTGGGTTCGATTCCCTTGGTTTGGGCACATCCCCAGTGGGGGGGAGGGGGAGGAGGCAGCTGGTCAATATCTCTCTCTCTCATCGATTTTTCTAACTCTTTCTCCCTTCCTATCTGTGAAAAATCAATAAGATATATATATTTTTAAAAGGTCCTATTAAATAAGCAATTTCAAAATAGGGTGAAATGGCACCCAGAATTGCTCTTTACACAAAAAAAGTTTTACCACGGTGCGGCGCACGCACGTTCTCTTCCTTCCTTCCTCCCCACTTTCTTGACCTTTGCTGTTATCTCTAGATTTATCAGCAATACTAGATGGCTTTTCACATCAGCAAGCACCATCCAAAATATAACAATCAGAAAGAATCAGAGAAAATAAATCAATGTCCGCACACAGCCAACTGGTTTTGGCAAGCCCTTATTTATTCATAAAAGCTACCGTTCACCGGGGACTCTCTTGTCTCGCAGCCACAGTGCCCTTGATTCAGATGCCAGGGTGGTGAGCGCCAGGTGGCAGCCAAGATGGGAAGACAGGCATTGTTCCATCCGGGTGCTTTGTTCCCCTCATGCCTCTGGTCTCCCTCTTTTTTTAATCTCAGAGGCCCACTTCGTTCTAGCAATTCTATAGGACTGTTATCCTAACGAATTGAAGGTAGAAATTAAAGTTGAGCTGAGCTTTGAGGGGAGGGGAGGCAGAGGAAGGGGTTTGTAAGAAGGAGGACTCTGATCCAGCCTACAGAGATTCCTTTGGCTTTATCTGATCACCGCTCCTCAGAGGTCATAATCACGCTGGGGCAGAAACCATCTGAGTGGGAAGACTTGTATCTTTCAGCTCTGTGTTCTGTCCAGGGTTAATTGCATCTTTCCCCCAAAGGGACTCTGTGTTTCCTAGCAGACACTACAGATACTGCATCTCAGACCCCCTCTTATTTTCCAGCTCACATTTGCATTCATCAGGGTCTCTCTTCCTCTCTTTCTGAAAGCCTGTTTATGTCTGGGGTCCAAGGGGATTCGCCTTAAGTCTCAATGCTTTGTCTCACAGTTTGGGACTTGAAAAAAGGGAAGAGGAGAGAGACAGGACCAGAGCTGTGGATGGGAGAAGACGACACAACAAAAGCATTCTTTACCAGTAAATAATGGCTCCGAGGCCTGAAAACACAGAAACACAGAGTAAATAAATCCACTGACAATAATTAATTAACAATAATAGTTTGCACCAGGAGCTGGCTTTCATCAGGCAACCTCAAAGCACTTCACACACCACACTTAATTAAGGCTCTGGCCCCCTGTGGAAAGTTCACAGGTATTAATAGCACCCTTCTTTCCAGCAGGAAAACAAAGGCACTGTTGCTCAGTGGCTCATCCAGCGGCCAGTTACTCTGAAATCTCTGCCCAGTGGGAAGGAAAGGAACTTCTTCTGGTTACCAGAGTCCAAGTCTGTGATGAGCTGGCTGGTAATCTAGTGAGTGTGTAATGCTGGTGATTACTAGCAGTTTCCAGGTTCCACAAAGCTCTTGGGAGTGTCATTCATTGATCTTGGTTCTCAACCAGACTGACTAGCTAGCTTGCAGCCTCTTATCTGGTCAGAGCTTGGCCCATCTCAGTTCCCGTACCCAAAGCCAGTTGGGAGGTGAGCGCTCCTGCCCAGACAGTGTTTAATCTGTGTCTGCATGATGAGGCGAGTCACCTTGCCCTCTACCTCTGTGCTCCCCTGGCCGCGTGTTTGCCA
Source organism: Pipistrellus kuhlii (assembly GCF_014108245.1). Lineage (NCBI taxonomy): Eukaryota > Metazoa > Chordata > Mammalia > Chiroptera > Vespertilionidae > Pipistrellus > Pipistrellus kuhlii. The sequence goes on along the minus strand of NW_023425516.1, from coordinate 10,239,885 downwards.
GGCTTCGCCTTGTCATGGGGGTTGATGGAGAGGGGTCTGGGAGGAGCAGAGGAGAGACGCTCCTGTCTGTCTGGTGGCTCTGCTCATCCTCCTGTTGGCCTCGGCTGGCAGCTGCTGCTCACTCCCTCCTGCACTGCCCCCCCTCCCCAGTGCAAGGAGGAAAGATTAGCTGGCTCCCCTGCATCTCGTGCCAGGCTTGTGTGCTGGATTAGGTTGGCAGACAGACTCAAATAGCTTCATCTTCAGGAGCGGGATGCTCTTTCTCAAGGTCACCGTGCAGTGTGCATATGTTTCTGAGTTGCTCTGTGAAGTTGACTTCCTCGGTTCTGGACCATGAGTGATTCCTACACTTTCCTGGTGTGGACATTGCTTTTCATGTCAAACATTTCTCAGCACACACTCTTACAAATCCACCAGTCAGCGTTTACATCATTACGGAATACTTATTTTGTGGGGAAATGCATAATGACAAACTGTATTTTCCTTAGAGCAAGGGATGTAAAAGAAATGCAAAATGGGACCATGGTGGATCTACAAGTGTATAGGAGGAAGCTCTAAGTATTTTCTTTATTTGAATTTTTCTTCCCATGCACTATTTAGGTTCAAGAGACCAACAAAAAGGGCTCTAGGATTCAGAGAAATGGTTGAGGACAGGCAGAGCTTGACGATGCTGGTCATAGTGAGTGAGCATCTACCGGGCTCCCGCTGTGTCAATATATTTACAGAGATTAAATAATAAGGCTTCTAGAAGATGCGGATATCACTCCCACTGTTGTCTGTTTTCTGCACAACAATCACAAAGAGTATTTATATTCCTATGGTTAAGAAAATACATATTCAAGGCCACAAAGCTGGTGAATGGCAGAGCTGAAGTCAAGTGCAGGTTCAACTCCAGGTGAGAAGCTTGGACTATGGCTCAGCATATCTGTTAGGCAGCTCACTTGCTCCTGCATTAACTTGCCAGCCAGCTGTGTGGGCTACTAGTATCTGGTGCTCCTCTCTGTAGAGGGCTGGCTTCCTAAGAAAAGGAGTTATGCCTAGTGGAGAGTTCCCACAGATGTGGTTCTGTGTGGTGGAACCAGAGATGCTAGTTTGAACAAAATATCTATAAACCCCGAGCCAAGAGTTTTTAGTCCCAGATATACCAGTGTTCAACTTTTCACAAGATTCTCAACTTCTCCAAACCTCAGTTTTCCTTTCTCTAAGTGGATGACTTCTTCAATCATCAGATAGTTTTTTGTTTGTTTTGTTTTTGTTTTGTTTTTTGTTTTTTGATCTTGCCCTTGAACTAGCAACAGTGTTGGATGGTTGTTTCTACCTTTTATGAACTTCAGCCAGTGGTGGATGAATATAAAAAGATAATTATTCAGTGTAACAAGTGGAATAATAGAGACCTTAAACCCTACAGTGAATGGTTGGTGGACTCACAGAAAAAAAAGTGACATTTGAATAGGGTCTTAAAGACCTACAAATGGACGGGACAGGGAATTCAATGCAGTTCAATTGAGATGTGTGTTTGTTCGTTTTGATTATGTACCAGTTATTGGACTGGGCTTTGGATAGACCACTGTAAAAACATACCACCCTTTCCTGATGCTTAGTCTGATTGGGGAGGAAGGTCAGGAAACATAGGACATTAGCAACTACAATGAGCACACACAGGAGCACTTGCAACATGGTCTGTGGCATGGGGAGAATTGTCAGCAGAGACAACTGGTTGTGTGTGGTGAGCCAACACAACCATGGCATACTCGGCCTGAAGGTGCCTTATGTACCCACCAGCTCAGCCAGGTTCAATGACCCTGAGAGGGGGCGGTGAAGGATTGAGAAAAGACGAGAGAATAAAAGCTGGGTCTCGGTGGGACGTTGCTCCCGGATGGAGAGATAGTACAAGGACCCACAAGCTGTGTCTTTATTTTATAGCCAGATGCAACAAGGCAAAGTTAGGGCGTGGTCAAGGTGTTTATAAAATTCTCATGGATTTCGAATTTACTCAATTACATGCACCTGATCAAGCTTTGTTTACTTGTAGCCTATATCACTTAGGGCCAGGGGTCTTCAAACTTCTCTCATTATGAGAATCACCTGGTGGAGGTGTTAAAACACAGATTCCTGATAGCACTTCTTATAGTTGGGATCCGGGAATCTGTGTTTTAACAACTCCACCAGGTGATTCTCATAATGAGAGAAGTTTGAAGATCCCTGACTTAGGCACATGGGGCCATGTGTTCAGACCATAGATTCAAGCTCAAAACTACAGCTGTTGGCTATCATTGTGCTGGGAAGGCTCTGCCCTCCAAGCTGGAACTTGCACATGGCCATGAGAGGACTGTGCCCTCTCCTCAGTCTGAGGCTTGAACCTGTCCAAATGCTGTGGCCGCTCTCTGCAGTTGTGTTCAGGTGATACATTGGTTATGAAAGGGCACTGCCTCAGTGAGGTATCCATGCATGAAAATGTAGACAGAAATCCTGAAGAGTGATGCAAGGGGCAGATGGTTAAGAGTGATACATGCCTAGTGAAAACTATCAATTTTAACTTGAGATAATGGAGAATGTTAATCAGGAGAACACACCAAAGGAGAAGTATTTTGGGAGGAAGGGAGGAGATTTCCTCTGGAACTGGAAATAATCCAGTGAGTTCTGATAATATAGGACATCCATTCAGGAAGCTCTTGCAATGGGGGCAGCAGGAGGGTTGGCAGAGTGTAAAGAGCTGAGCTAGGAAATGGCTCTGAATTAGACCATTTATGGATTGATGAATGTTGGGGGGGGGGCGGTGAGATTAACTCAGGAGTCACTTGTAGGTTGTCATCTTGGAAGACAGGGTGGAGTAAGAACAGGATCTAGTTGGCTGAAGATCAACACTGCAGCTAGAAGGGAAGGTCTGATAGAACATGCGTTCACACCTGAATATGTTCAAAGAGGTGCCTGTTAGAGCCTCCGGTGGAGGTGTCTGCTTGGTCCCATGGACTTTATGCCCAGTCTTCAGGAGAAAGGTAAGAACTGGAGGTGTGAAATTAGTAATTATAAAGCTCTGGGGGCAACTATAAGGATGGACACGATGAGAATGGATGCCAAAGATAAACCCCCAGGAAAGGGAACATTTGGGGGCCCACTGAAGTGAATTAGCTATTGAGAAGATGGAAAGCGAAAACCAGGGGGCTATGAGGGTGATCAGGGGGCTATGAGTAAGATCCTGGAGGCTGAGAAAGGATGGTTGGTGGGCAAGCAGCCTCAGATACAAAGCAGAATAAAGATGGAACATGAATAATTGCATTGGGTTGGCATTTGGGGGACCACTAGTGGACCCAGAAAGGACTACAATCTCCCCTGTGCATTTTACATGGCTGCTCTCTGGTACTGATGAGACGATGCATGTGAAAATAGACTGTGAGACACTGGACAAATGTCAAGTATGTGTTCCCCGCCGGTATCTCTTCCACTACCCCTTTCACTAAGGTGACCAGACGTCCCGCTTTTGGCGGGACAGTCCCGATTTTTAACAATTTGTCCCACGTCCCACAGTGTTTTAAAAAGTCCCGGATCATTTCTTAAAACACCGTGGGACTCGGGACAAATTGTTAAAAATTGGGACTGTTCCGTCAAAAGCGGGATGTCTGGTCACCTTACCTTTCTCCCCTCTCATACTCGGGCTATTTTCAGCTGCCAATCCCTTCTTAAAAATGAGGCTACCTGAATTGCTTATTCCCTCCCCCTTCCCTACCCCACGCTCTTCTTTTCTTCATGCTGTTCCTTCTGCCTTACAACCTCATCCTGTGCCCTATTAGCTCCTCTGTATGGTTGGGACTAGTGTTGAATATCACCTCCTCCAGGAAGCCTTCCCTTATTCTCAGCCATGGAAACTGTACCCTGGACCCCTCCCACCACACACCCAAGGCTGAGTAAATGCTCCTCCTGTAGTCTTCCACAGCACCCTGTGCACCTCCGTCTCACCATACGTCCACATTTACCACCCATTATATTTTTATAAAGTGTTCATTTCATGGCCATTACTGGTGCTGCATTTATGAGCCGGAGCCCTGTCTCAGTGTCTGAGAATTCCCACCGCCCAGCTCAATGCCTGACACTTAATAGATCCCCGATAAATTGTTGTTGAACATGAATGAACAAATAAGATGCAGACGCCCAGGTGTTGTTTTTCTTCTCTGGATGTCGGAGCGCTCAACCTCTGAATAACAGCCTTCGACCGCTCACCTCGGAAGCCAAGCGGTTGGCGGGGAGCTGTGACCAGACCAGCTGACAGCACTAATTAAAACATCGAGCCATGTGCATGCAAATCCAAAAGCAGCCTGTCGGGGAAGATAAACTTCTGATCCCATCTCATCCCCAGAGCTTTTCCTGGGCCCAGCTGCTAAGAAGCGATCTGCAGTGTGGCCACTGGATGCGATGATTTCTGTTTGGGAAGTGTGGGTGGGCATGTGCGTGTGTGGAGCCCGGATATCTGGGGCCAGGCCTTGATGGGCAGTCAAGTGGCCGAAGCTTCAGGAATGAAAAAAACATGATGGAAAAACTTCCAGGGACCTAATCAAGATTGGGGTGAAAGGGCACAAACAATGGAAGAGATACCTGATTGCCATGCTCCCCTAGACGACCTGGCTTTAACGTTCAATGCAGCCTTGAGCCACAAACACAAAGTTATAGGCACGGCCCTTGGACAAATTATGTCAGCAGCTCTCGGCCTCTGAGCTGGGGCTTAACTCCTTCCCAGGCACCAGATTCAACACAGAGCAAGAGAGATGCTTAGAGCTCTTCTTAAACTGACTAGGAAATGCTCCTATTGCCCTAACTGGTTTGGCTCAGTGGATAGAGCGTCGGCCTGTGGACTGAAAGGTCCCAGGTTCGATTCCAGTCAAGGGCGTGTACCTTGGTTGCGGGCACATCCCCAATAGGAGGTGTGCAGGAGATAACTGATCAATGTTTCTCTCTCTTTGATGCTTCTAACTCTCTATCCCTCTATCTTCCTCTCTGTAAAAAAATCAATAAAATATATTTTAAAAAATAAAATAAAATAAAATGCTCCTCTCTCCATGCTGTCCATGAGGATCAGCTAAGACCAAGTTCATTTGGAGCTGGTGAACCTGACCCCGGCATATCCAGAGTGGGGCAGCCTTGGACACTCTCTTCCCTTCTGACTCAACCCCGGTTTTGTCAAGGGCACTGGTTCCAGCGTGCTGTTGTTTGGAGGAGGTCCCATTCCCTTCCTTCTCTTGCCCTCTCGGATCCCCTTTCTCTTAGTCTGGCTTCTGGCAATGCTGCCAGGCAGCTGTGAGCATCCAGGCAGGTGATTGGCTCGTCCTGTCACGAAATACGTGCAGAGAAGAGAAAGAGAAAATGAAAACCCGGTGCACTGGTGCCAGGGCGCGCTCCTGGAACTCACATGGCTCTCTGCAGCTGCACGCAGATGGCTCCCGTGTCTGCATCCGAGGGCCTCCTGCAATTATGTTCCATCACCGTGTGTGTCAGACCAGGAGGAGTGCACCTTTCCAGCAGGCTCTGCGCGGCCGCCTTCAGCCGGCTCAGACAGGGGAACGCTTCTCTGCCCTGTGAGCTGCTGGCCCAGGTGGCTCTCCATCCTTATTAGCTGCAGAGCGGATGGCTGGAGTTTTCAGGGAGCCGTAAAGCATCGCAATGCCTCCTGTGCACGGAGGGATGGCACCGAATCAGTAACTCCCTAAGCAGGGCCTTCATTTTACTGGTGTTCCCTCTCAGACTCTCACTTGCTACCAGTTCAGCCATCATCATCTGCATTCAGTGGAATGAGCTGCGATCAATAAACAACCGGAGTCACTGATTTTATTTCATAGCCTCCATTCATTTAACAAGTATTTATGAAATGCCTACTATGTGCCTGCCATTCCTGCTAGATGCCAGGAGCACAGGCCTGTGTAAACCATATACTCTGGCACATGGGGTTGTGAATCTGGGGAGAGAGCTTCAGATAGAGAGATGGCATCAGAGACCTTGGTCCACGGTGCCCTTGGAGCAGGTGGAGAGAATGGCCATCCCTTCTGGGGAAATGGGGCAAGTTCCTCCGCAGGGGAACTTAAACAAAAATCAACATTGGGGAAGGTTGCAGAAGGGAAGTGAGGCCCGTCCCAGCAAAGCATGCAGGGATGTCAAAGGTCAGTGCTGCCTGATCGGAGTGCTTCAGTGTTTAGCATCGATCTATGAACCAGGAGGTCATGGTTCAATTCCTGGTCAGGGCACAGGCCCGGGTTGTAGGCTTGATTGCAGTGTGGGACATGCAGGAGGCAGCCAATCTATGATTCCCTCTCATCACTGATGTTTCTATCTCTCTCTCTCTCAATAATAAAATAATAATAATAATAATAATAATAATAATAGCCGAAACTTGGTTTGGCTCAGTGGATAGAGCGTTGGGCTGTGGACTGAGGGATCCTGGGTTCCATTCCGGTCAAGGGCATGTACTTGGTTGCGGGCACATCCCCAGTAGGGGGTATGCAAGAGGCAGCTGATCTATGATTCTCTCTCATCAATGTTTCTAACTATCCCTCTCCCTTCCTCTCTGTAAAATCAATAAAATATATTTTTTAAAATATTATAATAATAATAATAATAATAATAAAACAAGTAACAATTCATGCTGCCCAGGCTTGTGTACCTGGAGGAGAGACCCAAGACAGATAGACTTCCTCCACAACTGCACGGAGGGCCTGTCTCCCTCTCCCGGGGAGAGTTTGGTCTTGGGAAGTCTTCCCGTTTCCGTGGGAGGAAGGGACAGGGGTCCAGCCTCAGGCCTGGGCATAGCACACAGCCCTGCCGAGAGGAGATAACTCCAGAAACAGTCGCGGGGCGAAGTAAGGCAACAACAATATAATGAAGCCTCTTTTCTGAGGCCAAGGGGCAGCCAGGCTCTCCTCACCTCTCGGACGAGAGCTCACTGATAAGTGTGTATTAGCGCGCAGAATCACAGGCAGCAATTACCAGGCAGGGATTTATTCTGCGAGGTGAGATAAGAAAGATTGGAGCTGGTGTGCTCCGTGCCCTCTCCTGGGGATGATGTCTGTGGACAGGGGATGTCTGCCCGGTGGACCCAGAGGAAGAAATGGAATTTGGAATTCTCCAGGCCCTGTGGCCCTACAGTAGAGAAACCTCAAACAGCTACCCCTTGTACTTAAACGGAGAGACTCGACATGCTTTTTCCAAACAACCAAAGTAGAATATTGGGGAAATCCCATCCAAACACTCTGTTGTCTCATTAAAATAAAGTCTTTTCAAGGGCCCCAGCTCCAAACTCCAACTCACCCCACTCACCAGAACAGCCCACATTGGATACCCAAGGAGTCATTTTTATTTGAACTTGAAGTTTTTAGTTCTCAGCTTTGCCTCTTACTGCCTGAGCCCCACGGTGTTTTGTTTCATGCCACTCCTGCTCTACTGGGCCTAGGAAGTCGTTTCTTTCCCTAAGTGAGGATGCATGGTCAGTGAGTAGCTGCAGCATCTCCTGGAGGATGATACACACAGACCCACAACTTATATGAAAACTGCTGTTAGAAATTTTAACTCTGCTAATTGGCTTCTGTAAGTTCTTGCTTGCTAAGACTCCCACTTCAGCGAGGCCATTAACCCTTCCCCAGACAAGGTTATGAGTGCTGGCACCAGGCTAGGCCTCTGGCTGAGGTCTCAAGGCCCAGCACATATGGGCTCTTTAAGAACTTGCAAAAGGGGCCAGAAACACTCCATGTTTGGGAGACAAAGAAGGTAAAATCATATAAATAGGAAGAATTCTGCATGTTGGAGCCCAGAATTTGAGAGACATTTTCCTCTGGACCCGCGTGTAATAAATATAACTCCATTTCTCTGGTATTGCTTTGTTCTTCTTAGGTTTTCTGTAACAATTTCAAGTGGAGGACTTTGGGGCTACGTATCAGAGGTTCTGAATTGGCACTCTTAGATCCCTCAGTCTCCTGTCTGAGTGCAGGAGCCACTCAGCCTAGGGACAGGAGATGCTGGGTTATGCTGCCACAGTACAGCCAAAGTGCCCCACAAGCCTCTAGCGCTCCTGCCTGGGCAGTGCTTGGACTCCCAGGCCCAGGTATTCCCTTGAGCCTAAAGACAGCACCCAGCCATGGTCCCCTCAACAGCACATCCATGCTGACCGCAGGCCCCATGCACACAAACAAGGCATCCAGCCAGCCAGCTCACCGCCCACTCCTCCTTCCTGTTCCAGCTATAATTGGGAAAATACCTTCCTGTCTTAAAAATGCATGGGCTACAGACGATGAATGGACCTGCAAGTTAAATCCACTATTACTATTCTACTGGAGCTTGATGTTTATTTTCCATGGAAACTAAATAATGGATCTAAAATGTTTGCTATTACTTTGAGGGGCTACTGATGCGTCATAGACATCTTTGAAAACATTCTCTTTAGATTCACAATTCTACTTCAGATGTAGCATTCCCACCCCCCCCTCCTCCCTCATTTGTTTGCAAACTCTTTGCAAGGGGAACAAGCCTGGCATATCCATGGGTCCAGGCAATGGTTTTCCTTGATGCGGAGCTGGAGTCATCGGGTTTGAGCTCAGGCCTTGCCAATGTGTAGGGGCATGGACCACAGCCACAGGTCTCATTGCTAGTCCCGGGGCAGGTACTCTGCTGGCACTTATCTTTCCTTAATATCCTCCCTGGACACATGAGCTTGGGGAAAAGAAGAGACTGAGCCAAGGTCCCATGGGAATTTGATGACCGAGCTAAAATTCTTATTGTTTCATTCTTATGCCTATTGATAACTATTGCTGTGACTTTAACTATTAGTCCATGATACACAGGACTGATAGGCCAAAGGGAAAAATATTGAATTCATGAAAGGTCCATTACATAATTTTTTGAACACATAACGTTGGTGTGGGTAGAGAACTTTTGATTGTTTATTTCAACCCCATCTTATGACTGGTAAAGAAACAAAGATTAGAAAAGGGTTCAAGTGTCTGTCCAGCTAGAGGTCATCTGAGTAGTTGGTAGGACCAAGGCTGGGGCTCAGACATCTCTGCTTAGGGCTCTTGCGTCCCCTCTCCTTGGACTCATGCTTTCTGCAGGAAACAAATTCAATAGGCATACTTCTGGTTAGGAAATTGCTGTTCAAAGAATCTTCCCTTGAAGTGTACTGCTCAGGTCCTAATGACAACAGCACATTTAGAAGACATAGTCCCTGCCTCCAGGGGCTCAGAAAGGGAGGGCTTACCAGCCTAGCCCTTGCTTCTCCTCCATTCTCTAAAGCAGAGATTCTTAGCCTGGAGCTTTTATTCTGTTTGCCAGAGGACATTTAAAAAAAAAAAAATCCACCCCCAACTACTGACTAAGACTTTCTGCAGGAAAGTGTGAGGTGTATGCACTTTGCACAACCTCCCTCAGGGAAGTCAAGGAAGTTCATTGTTAAGAATCATGTTTCTTGAGCATCCTGCTGGTTGGTGAGGGTAGTCCTAGAAAGGAGTAAGGTTCAACTCAAGTGAAGGAGGTGGATGAGATGAGTTTCTGTTTGTAGTTTAGAGAAATCTTCCAACTAGGACTTGATTACCCACTTTCCTAATCTAATCTGGTAACTGGCCTGGTAACTGACAGGGGAATCACCAAGTCTACACGACAGTCACCTATTCCAGCCAGAGCCATCTCTTTGCTCTCAGAACTTCCTTGAAAAATACCAGGTGAAGACTAATCACAAGCTCCTTGGGTCCGTCCCAAACCATGAGGCAGAATGCTGTAATTGATGCCAAAAGGTGAAGTCTAAAGCATTCTCCTTTATTCTCTATTTTTTTGTTGTGGGCCTAACATTGGAAGATTAGATCTGGGTTGGGATAGAGCCCTTGACCTTCATGGATGGCCAGCATGGGTCAAAGGCTATTTTCATGTTCCAAACTCTAGGATGAAAGACTTTCCCAGGAAAAGGTGGAACTCGCCCTGATTTGCTCCTGGGCTGGTTCATGGGTCAGTGGTGCCGACATTCCAGCTCAACTTCTGAGTAGGCTGGGGCCTGTTTCTCTCCTGAAAACCAAATTGAAATACATTGTGTGGGCTCTGGCCTGCAGGGGCACAAGTGAAGGACACCAAAGGAGACTGAGCAGACAAATAGCTCAGGGTCTACTGAGGCCGGTGCGCATGCTTAGTACATCCAGTCCAACCACAGCTCCATGTTGTCCCTGCCCCCATTCTGTCCATTCCTGAATTGGGGTGCAGCAAGGGATAGAGAGGAGATAGGAAGAGGGGGATCACAGCACAAAGATGCGCTGGAAGCTCCAGAAAAATAGAGATTATTTCCCGCCACGAATCAGCAGTGCTCCTTGGTCTCAGTGAGGGAGGGCCTCTCGCTCGCCCAGCCATAGGAAGCAGCCAGGTTCCTGAGGGCCTCTGGTTCAGGCAGGTGTATTTGGAGGAATCTGGACTGTCTGAGCAAGGGCTTCTTCCCCTGGAGGAAAGAACTCACAGAACAACCACAGCCTCATTTTCAGGCCAGGCTTGTTCCTCTGGAATAAAAATTGGTGGGCTGTGGGCCAAGTGACTACCGGAAACGAATGGGTGGGCTTGCTTTTCATGAAATTATAATTATTTGCATGGGGCATGCACTTCCTAGTTTGCCCCAGTCCCTGGTTCTTTTTTATGCTGCACCCAGCGGAGTTTAACTTGTAGGTCATTGCCCTTTGTGCTGGGAGCCCTGTTGCCCTTGGAGTTTCCTGACTCCCTTGCTATTATTTGAGAGTCCATACAAGTCCTACAGGGGAAGGCGCTGTTATTATTCTCCCTCTTGTAGGTGAGGAAGCTGAAGCTACGAGAGAAAGACTGCTTTGGCTGAAGTTTCAGAGCCAGTGTTGGATGCAGCTCTCCGACTCCTGACTCACAAACTGAAAAGCAAATACGGTGTCAGCCCACATGTGATACAGTCTCCGGGAAGCCATTGCCCACCCCACCGCAATGTCCCCACATTTTCCTGCCATGCCCTTCTTCAACACATAGGCACACAGACATATACACAAATACACACGAACACACACGTGCACACATATGCATATTCAGGCTGTGTTGGTGTCATTGCACCTCGCGACACCCTAGTACATTCCTCTTCCTCCTCTTTTGGCCAAAAGATGACTTGGACATTAACGGGGAGGGGGGGGGGGCGGGGAGGGTGCGGCGGGGATTTGCATCCCTCAATGATTAGTGATGTTGAACACCTTTTCATATACCTGTTGACCATTTTTATGTTGTCTTTGGAGAAAAGTCTATTCAATTCCTGCACCCATTTTTGAATTGAGCTATCTAACTTTTTGCTATTGAGTTGTAGGAACACCTTCGAATTTAAGGAACAGAGAAGGCTGATTTTCAGGGGTGGGGTGCACCTGCTGTGCCCCATTGTGCCTATAGTTACAAATACTGATTTTACACTTAAAAAATGGTTAAGAACAAGTTAAACTGTCTGGGGAAGATGGGCACATTAAAAAGATTTAATACAGAATTAACACTGCCTCTGTTTATCAGGACTTCAGATGAGGCAGCAGAAATTTAGGATTGCTTGAATTGGGATCTGTACCCCTTCCCCCTCCTTAATCCTGTTACCAAAGAGTGGACCAGCCCTTGTGTCAACAGTTTGTCCTGAAAGAAATGAGAGTAGCAAGTACAGGACACTAAACAATCGCTCAATTTGCATTTACCTCCAGGTGCTGGCCAGGCCAGGAGGCACACATCCCCAGATGTTGTTGATGCTTTAAAATTCCTCTTCAATCCCAAATGCACCTGCATCTGTTCCTGGGAGTCCACCTCTCTAGGTCTGTGGCAACCACTGGGAGTCACCTGGCAGCAGGTGCCTGCAGCGCTGGTGGAGGGAAATGGCTGGCAATGGCTGGCTTTGCCTTCTACTGAGCAGAAAGCCCTCAGGCTCAAATTGCTTTCTGCAGGAGTATGTACAGCAATTCTGTCATCCTGACCCCTCAGGCTAACGTTGCTCCAAGGCCCAACCTTCCTTATCGCCCCTCCACTGTTTCTGTGATGAAAAAAGGGTGTTTTCTCCCCTTGGAGAATCATTTCTTTCCCCCTGTGGAAAGCCAGAGGTCAGTTTGGGGGTGGTAATGAAGCATGGGAAGGTTGAGTGGCCACGGATGAGGTCTGCCTGGTGCTGAGAAAGGTGTCACGGGCCACAGGTAAGACCCAGAAGAGGATATTGCCCTCTCTTGCTGTTCCTGTGGATGAATTCATTTGTGAGAGCTTATGCACAGTGACATTTGAAAGGAACATCCCTGCACAGCCAAGTCTAAGGTGCAGGGCAGATTTGCTGAAGAATCAGAATCACACACCCAAATCAGCCCCGTGTTCTCTTGTCCTGGATGGCACCTTGGACCATTCCCCACCTCCTTCGCGATTGGCAATTCCTACGCAGGAGAGTGAGAGCCACACTGTGCCCTTTGCATGCCTGGCGTGGTTTCAGCATCTATCTTCCTGATCTAGGCCCAGCCCAGGACTTTTTACAGACACTGACTATGCCCAGCAAAGGAGCTAAATGATGTTGTGGACTGAGGGTCAAGAGGGCAGGGCTGGAGGGACTATAGTATCGGAAACAGTGATTGAAAAGGAGGCACATGGCAAGATGCATTTTCTTGATGGGAGGTGAACATGAAGATTCAGAATTAGAGACAGATTGGTGCCAAGGAGTTGGTTGACCTAAGGATGGGGTGGATTTGGAAGATAAGCCGGGGTCAAGAATAAAGATGTGTATTAATTTGTGAATCAGAACCAAAAGTAAGTTCTGATTAAACAGAATGGTGATTGGGCTGGAGATAGTGGATGGATGCTCTTATTTGGAGCCTAGACCGGGATCTGAGGGGCAGCGTGATATAGTCGTAGCTGCCACTCATACCATGTGACTCCTACCTCTTCTTCCTCTCAGCTCCTTCCACCCTGTTCCAGTCACACAGGACCCTCCCCACCCAGGCACCATCAGCTCTTCACAGTCCCTGCCTATCTTCCTAAAACACTTTAACTCTAACCTCTTGACTTGGCTGATAAATACCTCTTCATTTCAGGCACTGGGCTAAATGTCACTTCCTCTACGAAGCCTTCCCTGACTACCATTCCCTTTGCATGCCTGGCGTGGTTTCCCTCCTCGGTTTTGGCTGGGTGCTTCTTTCCCATGCCCTTATAGTTTCTGTGCTGTATCTCAGCACTTGTCATACCTTTTTACAATTACTTACTCATTGTCATTCTCCCCAACAGACTCTTAAGGCTGGAAGGGCCAAGAAAGCAAGGGGACTATATCTGTATTGATTCTGGCCCCTCCAATACCTAGCGAAGTGCTTTCCATCAGTAAATTGTAAATGATTTTTTAAAAACATTCTTATGAGGCCCCTTTTTTCCTCTGCTCTGAAGAAAGTGCCAAACAATTTCGAACGAGATTAAAGTTGAGCATTAGGAATGGGCATTCTCTTGTCTAAGGACATTCTCTTATCTTGTTAGTCTTTTCTCCTCAAGAGACCACGAACCCTTGGAAGATAGAAGCTGTGTGTTCCACTTTGCCTTTCTCTCTTCCTTTATGAAGTTCAGCCTAGTGCTGGATCTACACTAGGTGCTCAATAAACAGTGTTATCTGACTGTACTGGTTAGCGTTCAGGTAGAAGGTATTATCTCTGCTTTCAGAGAGAAAACAAATTGCTTTCAACTTGCCTGAGTGTTTAGAATTAGACAAGAGTCCTTTTTAGAGTGGGAAAATGGGACTTGAATAGGTCTCGCCCTTTTTCTTTCCCTACAGATGAAGCCTGAATTTCATTCAGCTGGAGATGCTGAATAACCCTTGGGACTGGAGAGGGATTATCTGGCCACTGGAGGGCTCTTACATTTTCCCATGTAATGCAATTGAAACCTGCCCAGAATGACTGAATAATTAATGCCACATTGTACAGAGTGGGCTCCGTACTTCCTATCGCAGTTTTTTTAAATGCAGAATTTCAAAAAGACCAGACTTAATTTACTGTGTGTTTTGCTTCTTCGACAAAAACATGAGTCGAATAATTTCCCCACATCATGGCTTTACATTTCCCCCACAAATAGGGCATCTGTGAACGTGGATGATTATGTATGCAACGCTAACATGATTAGGCTCAAACACTTACCCGACAAAGCAAATAATTTTTTGAAAAGGAATTACTCATGAGAAAATGAGAATGAGAATCAAGGCAGAAAAAAAATATCGAGAAAAAACTATAAGAGTAAGAGGTTGGAGTAAGCTTGGCATTTTGGAGCCAGAGCACTATTTGTTCAACAATATTTATCATGGGCCTACTGTGTGTCAAGAACTATGCCAGCTAGATACTACTGGGCATGCAAACAACAACTGATAATAGTAACAGTAGCAGCCTAGACCACTAAGGGCCAGGTCTTGGTCTTGTTTGACCATGAATCGTGGAAGCCTGGATCAGACCCTGACCTGCGGTAGGTGTGTAGTAGTATTCAATATATGGGTAATGTTTAGAATACTGCATCTATACCTTACATTATTTTAAGAGCTTTACACCTGTTCTCATTTTTATTTTTTTAAATATGTTTATTGATTTCAAAGAGGAAGGGAATGGGAAAGAGAGATGGAAACATCAATGATAAGAATCATTGATTGGCTGCCTCCTGCACGCCCCCCACTGGGGATACAGCCCACAACCTGGGCATGTGCCCTTGACCAGAATTGAACCCAGAATCCTTCAGTCTGTAGCCCAATGCTCTGTCCACTAAGCCAAACCAGCTAGGACCACGTTTTAATTCAGACACTAATATTGTAAGCTCAGTAGTAGTACTATCCTTATTTACAGATGATGGAACTGGGGTTAAGTGAGATTAATTAAATTGCCCTAGGTGACTGGAGACCAAATTAAAATCTAAATCCATCTGACATCAAGTTTTATATAAAAAAAATTTACTCTGACCATTAAGCTATGCTCTACAAAGATGATATTCCTACAGTCTGGGTGTTCATACCTAGTGCCAGAAATAAACGTGCAAGCAAGTAGCCCAAATAAAAGTAGCATAATTGGAGAAAGATACTCCAGCTACCTCACTGCCTGCCTGGAGAATTCCAGAGGAGCTTCATATAGGAGTTCAAATTCAATCTGGCCCGTGCAGGTAGGGTGAGGTGGCTACAGCTGATCGCAGGGAGACATGTGCATGGGTGAGATAGAGACCTTCGAGGTTGGTGGTTGTGGGTCATTGAAGTTATTTATTATTAGACAGCGATCTATATTATTTTGTCAGCTGCACCTCGATAAGGAGGCTTCTTTCAAAGGGTAATAAAGTGTAATTATATATACTTTTAACTTTTTTAAACTGAAGTCTACATATTGAAAAGAGCACATGGAGGATAGCATACAGTTCAGTGAATTTTCACAAACTGAACATAAAACAAGAAACAGAAAGTTACTAGGGTCCCGGTAATCACTCTAACGCCCCAATCTGAGGTGCTTGGGGCTGCTGAAATAATTACTAGAATCTGGTCGGCTTAAAACAACAGAAATGCATTCCTTCCCATTGCTGAAGGCAGGAAGTCTGAAGTTGAGATGTAGACATGGTCAGCCCTTCCCCTGGAAGTTCTGTCCCCCATAGTCAGCATAACTTGCTGTGTAGCTGCATTACTCCAGCCTCTGTCCCCATCTGCATGGGGCATTCTCTTCTGTGGATCTCATGTCTCCCTCTCCTTTCTCTTATAAGGACATTAGCCACCCTGATCCAAGATGATCTCATCCTGAGATCCTCAGCTAAATTCCATCTCCAGAAACCCTATTTCTAGATTAGCTCCTCACTCATATGTGGAATCTAATGAGCATAATAAACTGTTGAACAAAATAGATTCAGAGACATAGAAGCATGGAGCAGACTGTTGAATATCAGACGGAAGGCAAGAAGGAGAGGTAGGGGGATGGGAAGAAACTGTTGAATATTAGAGGGTGGGAAGAGATCAACCAAAGAACTTGTATGCATATATGCATGACCCATGGACACAGACAGTAGGGTGGTGAGGCCTCTGGTGAGGTGCGGGGACAAGCTATAAAGAGTCAATGGGAGGAAAAGGGGACATATGTAATGTTTTCAACAATAAAGATAAAAACAAAAAAGATAAACCCACATTCACAAGCATCAGGGTCAAGGACTTGCACATGCTTTTTGGGGAGGCACCACTGAACCTACCACAGTCCCATCTTCCCGAAAGGCAACACTGCTCTGGCTTTTCACAACTTCACCTGTCTTTCTACTTCATGTAAAAAGAATCAAGAGTTTTTACTGACTGTGTTTGACGAATTTCATTTGTTAGATTCATTCATATTGTTGCACAAAGCTCTAGAGTAGGGGTGTCGAACTCAATCAGAGAAGGGGCCAAAATCTAAAATCCAGCCTAAATCTCGGGCCGAATGGTTTACTGAACAGTCATAAACTGTCATTGTGATGGAAACGCAGCGGAGTGCAGTGATGACAGCGTGGTGCGGGCCACATTGCAAGGCCTGGCGGGACGGATTTGGCCCGCGGGCCTTGTGTTTGACACATGTGCTCTAGAGAATTTATTAGCATTGTTATATAGTTGAATATAACAATTTAGTCATTATATCATGACTAGAGGCCCAGTGCACAAAATTCATGCACTGAGTGGAGGGGTCCCCTCAGTCCAGCCTGCCTTCTCTCCAATCAGAGACCCATTGGGATTGAGCCTAAACCTGCAGTCGGACATCCCTCTCACAATCCAGAACCACTAGCTCCTAACTGCTCATCTACCTGCCTGCTTTATTACCCCAAACTTTCTCCCCAGCCAGCCTGGTCACGCCTAACTGCTTCCACTGCTGGCCTGGTCACCTATAAGTGCCCTCCCCCCAATTGCCTGGTCACCCCATGCAGTCTGCTGTTTGGTCATTTGGTCACCCCTCACTGCCCTCACTAACCACCCTGCTGGCCCAGTCTCCCCATGCAGCCTGTTCAGTCATCCAGTTGTTTCGGTTGTGATGGTTGCTTAGGCTTTTATATATATAAATGAGTAGTTAGGTAGTTTTCATGTTAGTGCTTTTACAAATAATGATACTCTGGACATATTTGTTCATTTTCTAGGTGAGCTTATGCATGGGTTTGCATTGGGTGTATCTCCAGGGGAGAAATTGCTAGGTCACGGGGTATACATGATCAGTGTTGGTAGAACAGCCAGTTTTTCAATGTGGTTAGATGAACATTGGTTGAAACAAAGGAGTGGCATGATCTGATTTACATATTTGAAAGATCACTGGTTGGAGGATTACAATGACACAGGGTTTTAGCTTTAAGATGACAATCACACAGGAACGTAGGAGGAAGCAAAACTAAAAGTCAAGATCTGAGTTTGGAGCATTTTAAGTCTTACTATAGAAGTTTGGGCTTCTTTTGTTGGGAAAAATGCCATTTTTTAAAAGCAGGAGAATGACATTATTAGATTTATTCCTCAGGAAGATGGATGGGAGCCAGTTAGAAGAAGATATTAAACCTGGAGGGAGATCCTGAGTGTATAAAACCAGGGATATGGTGGAAGGGTTGGGGAGGGGAGAGATGGGAGAGCCCTGAGCGAAACCTGCAGACCCCAGGACTGTGGTGTGCAGGGGAGAAGGGGGCAGTCGGTGATGCCTTCCAGAATCCCAATATCTTTAGGACACTGTGCAGGGCAGTGGAACTGGGAGTTGATTTAACTTGCCATTTTTCATGCCAACACTCTGGATGGGCTGGGTTGTTGTTGTTTTTAATCTTTATGGTTGAAAGTGTTACAGAGGTCCTTTTTTTCCTCCTTGATCTCTTCTTGCCTGCACCCACCATGGAGGGACCTGGAGGGTATTAAGTTAAGTGAAATAAGCCAGTCAGAGAAAGACAAGTATCACAGGGATGGGCTGTGTTTTGATTAGAATGAATGCTGTCTTGGCTCAACTCATCAAAGGGTTTTGCTCTGGGGCAATGAAGAGCTCTTATCACCAACATGTGCATCTGTCAGCATTAGACAGAGAGCCCTGAGGCCACCAGGAAATGTGCTGGTACCTCTGAGCTTCTAAACATGGAGAAGGAGAGAGAAGTGAATGTGGACTCATTCAGCCAACATTTAAGAACCCACACTGTGAACACAACATCTCAGCAAAGTGTTAATTTGATCACACAAGGGTGTCAAGGGGACTAAGAAAACCTGGAGGCAAAGCACTTGATCTGACCAGGGGTGTCAGGGAAGATGATGGGGGAGAACACTTCAACTGGGCTTTGCAAAACAAGTAGGAGGAGTTTTCAGAAGGTTATGGCTGGAGGACTGAGGACTTGGGGGAGGTCAGAAAGGAAGGTCATTTCCAGTAGAGGAAATATTATGTGCAAAGACACCACAGAATGAAAAAAAATAATAGCTAAGAGGCAAACTTTTCTTATTCTATACCAAACACTGCTAAGAATTGGATCTCAGCTTATGCATGGATCCTCCCACAGCTCATCAAAGCAGGTGCGCATATTATTTTAATATTGCAGATGAAAACCTGAGGCTTAAATAGATCAAACTGCTCAATCCAAGCACACACTGCGCCTAGCAGACAGAACAGGAATTCTGACTGAAGGGCTCTAGCTGTGAGTGATCCTACCCCCAAGAAAGAGATCGGAAATGGCGTGGACATGAACACAGGCAGCTTGCATGTTGCTCACAATGAATTCACGGCAGGTAAACGCTTCATCCTGAACCATGGTGCCCAACAGCAGATCGTTTTCCAAATTCCCTTCCGGTCCTTGCCCAGGGAAATAGGAGTGCCACCCGGAGATTTTGAAAATGCCGGTGACACTTACCTGTGTTGGTGCTTCAGAATAAAAATGGCCTCTCCCATACCCCCTCACTTAACCCCTTCTCTTCAGGCAGCATCCCTCAGTTTTGCCTCTGCTCCATTTATTTTTTCTTTGCCTCTTTGAAGATGCATCAGATCTCAAGTTCAACTTAATCCGACTGCTAGATGTATTATTCATTTCTACGCTTTAATGATGTGATAAGGTTTCTGGAAATAGGAAAAGGCTCATTAAACTGTCATTTGAATATAGATCACACCTCAATTCTAAGGAAGACAAAGCCTGCCAGCTAGGGATGCATTTGCCTTCCCATCACAGGTCTTTACCAACTGGGAAGGCAGGATAAAAAAAAAAAAAAAAAGCATTTTAAAGATGAGATCCTTCAGCTTAGCCCACGTTCTTGATTTGTTCTGTAATGAATGATAACTCACAAACAGAACCAGAATGAGTAGTGGTTCGGGAGGCAGAGAAGGAACACTGGCCAAATGCAGGCGGGATCTGGGATGTCAAACAATGGTGAGGTCTGAGTTTTGTCCATGTCTGTGATCGGTGGTTCCACAGGCAGGCTCCACTTGAGGCAGGGGAACATGTGAGAATTTCAATTCGTCTCACATGGCTCAGAAGACAGAGTCACCCCTAGCTGCAGACATTGATTTGAGTATTCAAGCCTGCCTGCAGCTTGCCCTCTCTGGTTGCCTACAGGTTTGAGCAGATGCTAGAAATTGTAGGACTATAGGGGAGGGATTGAGGACCAGCTTCTGGTGAAATATGCTCAGCTATTTCTCCATCTCTGAAAATAGTAGGAGCTAACCTGTATTTAAACACTTATGCTCTGGAGTCTGGTCCAAACACTCAACACATATGTTCGTGTTTGTTTTGTAGCCACAACCCTATGAGACAGGCCAGCATTGCCCTTAGATTCAGACAAGAATGTTTGAGAGTAGACACACTTTCATGGGCCTATATGGCTCTCCTACAGTTGGTTCTCTCCCCCAGAGGGGAAGAGGCTGTTCCATGGGTGAAAGAGGACATACCTACCAGGGACCTGGTGCCCTAGAACTTCCTACCTAATATCCTGGAGCCAAATTGATGTATCAAGCAGGCCTGTTACCGGGGTCTATACATGCTGCAGGCTGTGTCTGTAATCTGACCATCGCTCTTCAGCTAAGAGCTGGCTCTCTGCATGGCTTATGGACACACAGTGTTTTATGTGGGTTGGACCATTGTAAACATACTACCATGTAACTTGCCTCCTGAGATGGAGCTAGGGATGGATTGAGAAAGGGAAGGGGAGCCAGAATCAGAGCCTGGGGCAGGTCCCCTCCTACACTCTCACATGCCAGCAAGGAACCTATGGGGTCCTCAGATTCTAAACTCAATCCTTGAAGTATTGCGGGGTCACTTTGTAAAGTATATGCTTCTCTAGCCACTAGGCTATACACATGAAACTAATATAAAATAATAGTGAATGTCAACTATAATTGAAAAATAAACTAAAATTACTACATTGAAATAATAAAAAAAATTATAATGGGAAAGGGATATAATCCAGGACATATAACAATATAACTTTCCCAAAGAGATCTCCTATTTCCCTAGTTTATTGAAGAGATCAGACTCAATGTAGACTCAACATCTATTTGTTGCCTTCTACATCCTGATGCGAATGGATGCTGAACCCTTAGAGCAGTCTGTTCCTGTGAGAGGCAGGGTCTGTGTTGACTTTTGACAGAAATGGCCTGGGTAACAGGAGAACTCACCTGTATTGTACCAATTGTTCTCTAGTTTGCTCACATGTGAGTCTTTGCAAACCAATTGGAATGTATTTAATAAGGAGGATTTGGGGCTCTGTTTTCTCTCTCTATTAAAAATACTACAACCTGCCAACTTTTCTTGCAGCTAATTCTAAAAAAGAATACATCCTTCATGCACGTGACAAGGGTGTGTGTGTGTGTGTGTGTGTGTGTGTGTGTGTGTGTATGTGTGTGTGTGAGAGAGAGAGAGAGAGAGAGAGATAGCTCACTGCTGCCATATGGTCCCTACCATGCAAAGACTAAGGTGTCAGAATCTCATATTATTTTTTAATTCAGGTGAAAGATGTATTTCTGTTGTGCCACCCTATTATTTTCCTGTTGCTATTCAGAATAGAATTGGAAAAAAAAAAAAGGTGCTTGAATTTTATATAAATAGTCTAAAATAGAAATTCCATGAGGGCCAGAGAAAAGGTCAGTTTTGTTCGCTGATGACTTACCAGTCAGCAAGGAGCCCAGGTCTGCTGCATGGTGGAAGCTCAATGGTGACTGAATGGATATAACAATTCCTAGAAGTTTGAAGTATTTCCTTAGAATATTTCTTTCTTTTTTAAAATACATTTTATTGATTTTTTTACAGAGAGGAAGAGAGAGGGACAGAGAGTTAGAAACATCAATGAGGGAGAAACATTGATCAGCTGCCTCCTACACAACCCTCACTGGGGATGTACCTGCAACCAAGGTACATGCCCTTGACTGGAATTGGACCTGGGACCCTTCAGTCCGCAGGCCGACACTCCATCCACTGAGCCAAACTAGTTTTGGCCTCCTTAGGGTATTTCTTCTGCATCTTCTTCCTGGTCCAATACTTCATGGGGCTTCTCGAAGCCCCTGAAAAATGAACACCTCTTGATTTTCCTGGATAGCTTGCACTGTCAGTGCCTTTCTAAGGCTCCAATCCCTCTGAAGCTCTTTGTTTAGGGAAAAATATCTCTCTAGCAGTGTCAGTGGCCACAGCTTATCTTTAGGCACTTTTCAGAAACAGCTAACCCAGGGACTCTGGGACCTGAAAAATCATTGAAGACTGCCCAGCTCATAGGGGTATCCGTAAGAGCTGAGCCCCAAGTACTCAAGGATGGAGATCGTCCCATCTCAGTTCCCCCTGGCACTTCCAGAGTTAATGCTTTAAGCATTTATCTCTGTACCTTTTCTGACTCAGATAACTCAGAAATGGTTGGATTAAGATTGTCAAACTTGGCCTTTAGGTAATTCTCAGTGCAGAAGGTAGCAGAGTTAAATTTGAAGAAGAAAAAACATGGTTAAAAGATAGAGTTCCGAGGCAGCGTGAAGATCCTTATTTTAAGAACCATGAAGATATTTCCAAATACCTTTTTGTCAATTAGTCTTGGTATTTTCTGCCTGTTCACCCTAACCTGTCTGCCAGCTATGGGCTGCAGGACGACAGCCCAGACAGGGGAAACCTTGAAGGCCGAGCTCTCCCCCCAACTCCCCTCAACATCTGGGATCTAGCAGCTTGGAAATCTCTCCATGCTTTAAGCACTGGGTCTCTGCCCAGCAGCCTGGGTTCAGATCCTGTTCGTGCCACTTGCAAGCTTCCAGGAACTGGGACACATTACTTACCCTCTTGGAATGTGTTTCTCAGCTGTCAAATTGAAGTGTGAACCATGTCTGTCCTCCAGCACTGTTGTCAGGAGTTTATCCTAACGATTCTTCCTGTGGGGCATGGCATGTGGCAATTGCTTACTGAACACCATCCCTCTCATCACCATCTTCACACTTCTCAGCACTCACCCGTCTCCCCTCCTCTGTCCACCCCCACTAGGAACAGCCTCCTACTCTGGCAATACCACGAGGGCTCACCCCTCTGCTCTTCCTGCCCACCCTGATTTAGGCTCTTGTGCTATTGCCTGGAGGGCGACACCAACTCTGAGGCTGGCACCCCAAATTTCTCCTGCTCATCTTTTACTTGCTTTGTCTCCAGTTCCTCTGCTAAATGAATCCTTATTGCTAGAGCCAGTTAGGATGCCTTATTCAGCCCTTGTCCTGTGGTCAGCAAACTGTGGCTCTCGAGCCACATGCAGCTCTTTGGCCCCTTGAATATGGCTCTTCCACAAAATACTATGGCCTAGGTGAGTCTATTTTGAAGAAGTGGTGTTAGAAGAAATTTAAGTTTAAAAAATTTGGCTCAAAAGAAATTTCAATTGTTGTACTATTGATGTTTGGCTCTGTTGACTAATGAGTTTGCCGGCCACTGGCCTAGACTACCCTCTCTCACTTTTCTGCTTCATCTCTGTCAATTTGATTGAATGCCACTCTCACCATGAAGCTTTCCTGACTATTAGCTCCAATACCAAACCCTGAATTTCTCTTACACTTTATACAGGGGTGGGCAAGAGTAGGTTTACAGCTGTTTGTATGGAAAAAGATACACAGGCTTTGGTTATTACAATAGCTTTATTAACTTAACCAATGTCACCAGGCAACTGTGAACCTATTTTTGCCCATCCCTGTGTCCTATTTCTCTCTTTCAGGAACTTGGTTAACCAAACATCCGCTTATTCGTGGCTAAGATATTGGAGAGCAAACAAAATCCTGGCTCCGTCTGTGATTTTGAGAAAGTGATTTAAGTGCTCAGGGACTCTGTAGTACGAACACCTGGAAAATGGAATTAATTATATGCAGCTTGGCTGGTTATAGAAATGAGCTAATACATGGGGAGTCATGTAGCACAGGGCTGGTCCATTGTAGGCATTTAATAGAGAGCAGTTACGTATGTTGTCCTGTCCTGGGTGTGTGTGGCTGGTGTGCCTTCAAGACAGGGTTCATATTTTTTTAAAGGTTTTATGTTGCCCAAAACATTCCATGTTTTTTGTACCCTGAGTTTATGATAATTAATATATATTTGTGCAATGAGTGAATGAATAAAACACATTTCTAGCCACAAATAGTTTCCTCTCTCAGTTAATGCATTTGCCATCCAGCTATCCTTGTGTTGTGTGTGTGTGTGTGTGTGTACATCCAGGTATCTATTTGGCAGGTCCTATATAGACATATACCCCACCATAAAATAATTAGAATTCTCTGGAGATCTTAAAATTGACTCTGAGGGTTTTAAACAGACCTGGGACATTATACAACTTAAAAGGCTTCTGTGTGGAGAGAAGATTTAAGGCCTGGAGTGGAGACTAGACACTGGTGAGGATGCTATTGCATTGGCCCAGGTAGGAGAGAAGAGTGGCTAGAAGGCAAATATGTAACAGGAGGAAGAAGAAGAGAAGGGAAGGGGAAACAGGTTGTAGCTTTCATATTCAGAGGATGAGAGACTTTATGCATGATGGTCTCTGTTTTTCCAACAGGATGTGATCAAATTTTTGTTGCAGAAAAAAATAATTTTCATGACATTAGCTTCCATTTTAGCCCCACCTCCCAAATATTTTTGGTCTACAGATTTTTATTGATCATTCTTTTCCCCCGTCTTAGCATTTTTACTGCCTGCTGCCCCCACTGAGCACTTGTACCATCTTTTCCTGCTCTTTGTGTCACTCAGCTCCGAGGATGCAAGAATCTGAGTGCAGCAGACATATCCAGAGCCTTCCCCAGATACAGATTCTGCTGAAATCCAGACCCCAGGGGAACTGCAAAAGGGAGATGGAGTGTGTTCGGTTGCTTTTATTACTAGTGCCCGTCTGTCATTTTAGGGCACCCTGATTGCTTTATGGGAGTGTGGAGCAGTGCTTTCTTCCACTGCCAACTTAATGGCCCTATTATGCTAATGTCTCATTCATAATATGAACTCTTCCTCCCATGTTTCTCAGACCAATGACCTAGCCCTCCAAATACAATCCACAGAGGACTTCACTGTCCACCTTTGTAGACACAACTACATCATGTTAGTGTTTGTCCACGTGTAGGCCTAACACGAGGTTACATGAGGAGATGCTGTTCTGAAAATCAATGCCATCACATTCTTCCTCTGTACTCTCCTACCGTTGTTTAAAAAATCTGAGATGTACCAGATAAAATGATGAGGGAGCCCCATTTTTAGTAGTTTGTATTTAGGGTAAACATACAGAACCATGGTTGGCTGTGGTTCATGAGCCATATGCAGCTCTTTGGCCTCTTGAGTGTGGCTCTTCCACAAAATATCATGGCCTGGGCAAGTCTATTTTGAAGAAGTGGTGTTAGAAGAAGTTTAAGTTTAAAAAATGTGGCTCTCAAAAGAAATTGCAATGGTTGTACTGTTGATATTTCGCTCTGTTGACTAATGAGTTTGCTGACCACTGATACAGAAGAATGACAAGTGGAGGTAAAACCTGGCTAAAGGGAAATAGGACTGACCAGTTTGCTTCACTTGGTCATTTGTTTATTCTTTCATAGCTTAAAAGTTCACTGAGTGTGTGTCAATGACCTCACCTTAGATTAGGGGTGTCGAACTCAATCAG
Organism: Pipistrellus kuhlii; assembly: GCF_014108245.1. Lineage (NCBI taxonomy): Eukaryota > Metazoa > Chordata > Mammalia > Chiroptera > Vespertilionidae > Pipistrellus > Pipistrellus kuhlii. Next base: position 10,214,861 of record NW_023425516.1, on the reverse strand, counting down.
AGAAGGGGTCAAAATCTAAAATCCAGCCTAAATCGCGGGCCGAATGGTTTACTGAACAGTCATAAACTGTCATTGTGATGGAAACGCAGCGGAGTGCAGTGATGACAGCGCGGTGCGGGCCACATTGCAAGGCCTGGCGGGACGGATTTGGCCCATGGGCCTTGTGTTTGACACATGTGCCTTAGATGATTGGCACTGGACATTTGAAAAATAAAAAATTATTGTAGGAGAAGAGCAAGTAGAGCTACACTTAAAATGTCACTGGGACTCTGATGTAGGAGGGATGGCTATGCAGCTGTGACTGAGGGTGTAGAAGGTGTGGGCAGTGCAGTGAGTGGGCAGGAAAGGTTTTCACAAAGGTGGTATTTCAGCCTAGACTCAGTAATATTAGTGGCTATATACCCTATACCCGTGGTTGGCAAACTGCAGCTCGTGAGCCATATGCGGCTCTTTGGCTCCTTGAGCATGGCTCTTCCACAAAATACCACGGCCTGGGAGAGTCTATTTTAAAGAAGTGGTGTTAGAAGAAGTTTAAGTTTAAAAAATGTGGCTCTCAAAAGAAATTTCAATCGTTGTACTATTGATATTTGGCTCTGTTGACTAATGAGTTTGCCGACCACTGCCCTATATCATATATAATGGTATCGGGTATATAGGTGAGTTGGATAGTAAGAAAGAGGAGGTGAATAGAAGAGTTGAGGCAGAAAAAGCAGGCAGAAACTACATATCCATCTGGAGAGGGTTCCTCTGTGCCTTTTATAACCAACTTCTTTAAGCATCTTGGAGACCTATGCTTGCAATGTTTGATCATGGTGGCTATTCTATTTCTATGCATCTCATTCCTCCATCTTTACCTGCTTGGATAGTATTTCTTTAAAAAGATGTTCTGTGTTTCTTAATGGATGTAGGGTCACTCCTTCAGACTGCCCATAGTTCTCTTTGCCAGGGCCGACTTCTAACCCCTGCTCCTGTCCCTAGTCGCTCCGCACCATGTACCCTGTGTTTATGCACAGGATTTTCATGAGTGCGGTGATGACAGAGAACCAAGAAAGATGGGATGACCCAGAATGAAGGATCAGAAATCCTCTTTAGTCTTCTAGTCCTTAAAATCAAATTGCTAGGAGAATACACACTAATTTGATGTGACTTAAGAGCCCTTCAGAAATGACCTTCAGATAATGACCAGATCCTACTGCCCAAGCTGTGTACCTGAGGGATAAGTGGAAAGAGTGAGGTGATCCTCTCTGCCTACATGATCACCCCGGCGGGTTGCTGATGCATTCAGTGTTTTGGGGATGGTTCTAAGAAGGGTGGCAGAGAGGTGACTACAAGAAGGCACCAATAACAGTGTGGGTGAGACCTACTCAGGGCCCCTCACAGGTGGAGTGTCCAACATAGCCCAGACACCAGTGTCCACATGTTTTCCTGACTCAGAGTCAACATTCACAGGGGATTAAAATAAAAAAAAATGACTTAGTTTCCTTGGCAAACCAATAACAGGCTTTGGGATTTCGCTTTAAACAGTTTGAATAATCCTATTAGCAGCTTAGAGAAACGGGGTTATTTTAATGACAGTGTATATCTATATCTTTATATTTCCCATCCACTGTCTGCAGGAGATTATCCGCACTCTCTGAAGCCGACCTTTTCTGTGGGGTTTATCCCTGTCACCAGACATGGAGGGGAGGAGAGGCACAGAGCTGCTCAGCTGCTCTGCTGAGGCAGAGTCTGCAGAACACTGTCTACTCCACCACTCGCCCAATGGCGGCTCCGCTACTCCGCCTACCAGAAGGGGCGGTGCTGTGCAGGGTCAGACCCAAACTGCAGAGTCAGAGGACCTCAGCTCAAGTCTTGGTTCTACCTATGGTGCTGCACCCACAAAATGGGAACCACAGTGACACTCAAGTCACGGGTTGTCGTAAAAATTAAACAAGACTGTATCTGAGGGGGCACCTGCTCAAGTGCCAGACCACCAGTTCCAGGTATAGTAGTCTGGATGTCTCTGGTCTGAGAGCCTTTCTTTTTGTAGCCTTTCTTTTTCTTTTTTCTTTTCTTTTTGTTTCCTTTCTTCCTTCCTTCCTTCCTTCCTTCCTTCCTTCCTTCCTTCCTTCCTTCCTTCCTTCCTTCCTTCCTTCCTTTCTTTCTTTCTTTCTTTCTTTCTTTCTTTCTTTCTTTCTTTCTTTCTTTCTTTCTTCTTTCTTTCTTTCTTTCTTTTCTTCTGTTTTTCTTTCTTTCCCCAAATTGGTTGCCTTGACTCTGAGCAGGTAGAGTTTATTATCTGGTCCTATTTATTACCGCCTTGCTGGAGATGTCCCGTATGTATGAGGGTCTGACCAGCGTTCAGCTCATCATGCCTGTATTATATAGAATATAAATAAGTTTGTGTGGGAATGTGAGTTGTATGATTTTTAAGGAAAGGATATTCATACATGCTTGGGTTTTCTTAGCAATCCTCTGTGTGTACCTGAACACCTCTTTCTGCCAACTTCAAGAGTTTTGTGATTCCCTAAAAGAGAAAAACATAGATGCTTAGATGAGAGATAGGCCTGAATGTCTTCCAAAGCCTTCCTATCTCCCTGATGCTGTCGCTCGCAGGGATCTGACGAGCATGCTGCCAGAAACATTTCCTCTGAATGTTGTAATGACTCGTGATCCGGGATAATGAACAAGACTTGGCAGATGCCAGACTGTACCTGAGCTGACAGGAGGGGCCCTCATCAGAGAAGCAAAGAGAAAGCCCAACTGGAACCTCCAGCAGAAATTTGCAGTGGGAAAAAAAAAAAATCATTAGCCACAAAAAACTCTTTTGATTCTAAAAATCCTTTCTATGCTTCTTAGATCTACTTCCCTGCCTTTTTTTTTTTTTTTTTTTTTTTTTTAAATTTCCCACAATGAATATTTCAGTTGGACAAAGAGGCAAAGATGGCTTTGGGAAATATTAATTCATAGTCAAGGAAATCTATTGAGAGACATAGATAGACACTTTATTGTTGGGTGAATTTGAGTTTAATGAAGGCAAATATATAACTTCTCTTTCAGTGAGCAGTCAGGTAAGATTAGTGTATATTGGGCAGGTGTGGCGGAAGAAAAGGGGCATGCAGACAGCACTGTGCACAGGGCAGATGTTGGTCAAGTGAACAGGGGGTGGGAGGGAACATAGAAGAGATGGATGGAGGGAGGAGAAATATGACAGGCAGAAGAGAAGGAAGGAGCGAAAGGCATGGCCACACAGAAGGGAGGAAGAAGACACACAATGGGACAGTGGGAGCCTTGAGGAAGGTGCTAGAAGTTGTACAGCGCTCTCTCACTGATAGTTCCAGAGGGCTGTTGAACTGAATAGCCATCTTATTTCATCCTTTTCAAATGTGCTAATCTTTAAACCAACCCCCTCATAAATTAGATAACCATAGCAACCTAACATAGTGTAAAATTGTTCTTGGTGGGTAGCAGCCCATGGTGGTAGCCAGAGGGCCAAAGAAATCAATGTAAAGGTCAGAGGAGGCCCTTGAGGCAGAGGTCTCCTCCCCAGGCTGAGGAGAGCACCAGCGTCTCCCTGGTACCCTCTAGGCAGTCAAGTCTAAATCTATGGTCTGGCCAGATAGTGAGCATCCAGGCAGCATGGAGTGGTGCCCTTATTACTGGACTGACGGATCTAGTTGCATTTGCACATCAGACCTTAATAAGACACAAACAGGAGCGTGCAGCAAAGAAAGTGGGGTTTTATCTTTAGGAAGTGGCCCACCCCTGGAGACACTGATAGCTTCTAGGAAATGGGTTATACAGTGAAAACATCATTCTTCATGGTGACTAAAGGAGTTAAGGCCTTGGCTAGGGTTGTGGTCTCTACTGATTAGTCGGGACTGGATTGAAGTAGTTTGATCAGAGTATCTGGTCCTGAAGTCAGTAAGGCCATGGCTTCATCTGATCTGGATGCTTTTCTGGGTCTGCAGCTGAAACATAACTGAGGCCTAGACGATCTCTAGTTTGATGGAAGCTCTGTCTCTGCAGTCAGCAGAGGCAACTGAGGCTTGGTTCCCAGAGTTATTGATGTGGACTAAAACCTCATTACCCTGAAGGCTAAATGATTAAGGGAGAGGATGTGCAAGGAAGAAAATAGGTGAGTCAAGGTGCTGGATGAGGCCAGTTGCATTCAAAAGGAAAGAGAGGAGAAAGGTCATATTAAAGAAATGAAGTCTTGCCAGGCCAGTGTTGCTCAGTGGTTGAGCATCAACCTATGAAATAAGAAGATCACAATTCCATTCTGGATCAGGGCACATGCCTGGGTTGTGGGCTTGATCCCCAGTGTGGGGCATGTAGGAGGCAGCTGATCAATGATTCTCTCTCATCATTGATGTTTCTCTCTCCCCCTCTCCCTTCCTCTCTAAAATCAATAAAATAAAATAAAATAAAATAAAATAAAATAAAATAAAATAAAATAAAATAAAATAAAATAAAATAAAATAAAAATAAATGAAGTATTTACACATTTATGGGTGGAGCACAGAGCTCCATGGAGGAAAGAACTGTGCTGCTGCCTGTCCCACATCTGGCCGGCCTCAGGGTTCAGCCATGCTCTGCTGCACAGGACAGTGTAATGGAAGAGTAAGCAAGAACACTTGTTATTTCTACCCAGGCAGAAAACAAACAGCGTAAGGTTCCTTGTAGAAACAGCCGACACACTGCAGGCTGCAACCTTGATGGTATTGATTGAGTGCACCTGTCCATCTTCATTTTCAACCAGGAGCTTGATTGCTGGCAACTTTATGGGATTATGGGTTTAATTGGATGCCTGTGTTTTACTAGATGTAAGTGAAATTTATGGCTGAGGAGTTTGTGGTGCCAAGGTTTACCTCAGTCAGTGCTCCCCAGCCTAGAGCGTGAGGTTCGCCAGCCAATCCAAGGGAGCTCTGGGGCTCGCGTGCGAGGGAGGCACCTCTGGGGGCTGCCTGCAGACTGAGTCACAGAGAGAGCAGACAGACAGGCTGGGACAGGAGACAGCAGCTAAAGCTGCACCCATGCGCACCCTTAGCTCTCTGGTATCATCTGATGCTAAAAGGATCTGGTAGCAGGCATCCTGGAGAAATTACTGATATTTAGTTAGGTCCCTACGTGCTTGCAATACACAGAACTACTTGGTAGAATGGCTGCCGTGATTCCTTCTGCACACTGCAATTGTAAAGTGTGTAGGGAAGGCTTCTATGAGAGGCTGAAGGGTTTGAGAAGTTAGAGAAATATAGTAAAGCTCTTTCAGCCTTTGACCCTAGACAGTCGATGTACTCATCATCTGCTATTTAATAACATATAAATTTAAATTACAGCTTCATTGTTCAAAGTCTGACTTCTCCTAATAACTCATTTGGCCTTCAGAACCAAATTCCTGTGTTCACTTATTCATTCCTGTATTCATTTATTCATTTTACTCATTATTTATTGAGCATTGAATATGTGTCATTCGTTAGGCTTTTGGGTGAAGGTAGGGAGCATTCTTATTTTTTTTTTATTTTAAGGCTGAGAAAACTAAAGTCCAGAAAATGTACTTTGCTCTTGTCACATGGAGACCTTCTGGTAGACTTAGAACTAGGACTCAGACACCTTATTCTAAATTTAGAAATAACCTGGTCAGCTGGTTGGTGTGTCAGAGAGTCAGAGCCTACAAGACACATGAGGGAGCCACCAATTAGTAAGAAAGTCCCTGGACTTCCATTTGCTCAGAAAACCAAGTGCTGGTTTTCTAGTTTTAGTTGATTTGGGACAATTTTACTTACTTAAATCAAGTGGCCTCCAGGAAAGTAAGAGATTGCAGAAGTCACATGGTCAGTTTCTTCTAACCAAGACCAATGAAAGGTGCCTCTTTGAGAGCCAATCTGGATTCCGTGGGCTTGGAACACAGGTTCTTTTGGTGGGACCCAGATTAAGGTAGCAAAGATTTGTCACTATAAAGCAATTTGACAAGATAAAAAATAAGAAACACTGAAAATGTTTGCTATGTGCCGGGCACTTGCTTACATGGGTTGGGATGCTGCCATGTGCACAAGCAGACTCCACCTCTGGTTTTGGGAATCAGGGATGGGGAGTGCAGAAATGGAGCTTGTTGGGAGGCCTCAAGAAGAGACAATACTGCATGGTGGTTATAATCAGGAGTTTGAGGTCACACTACTTGGTATCTATCCTAGTTCTGTCTCTCCATAGCTGGGTAATCATGGGTAAATTACTCAACCACCCTGGTCCTGTTTCTTTATCATTAAAATAGTGGTATGCCCTTCGTGGGATTGCTGTAAATATAAATTGAAATCTACACTAATAAAAGAGAAAGATGCAAAATTCATGACACCCACCAGCCAATCAGGAGTGAGTATGCAAATTAACTCAACAAAGATGGCAGGTTAATTTGCATACACAGGCACCTAGCAACCAGGGGTGGATGCTTGCCTCATTGCCATGACAATGATGCAGGCATTCCACACCACCCCAGCTGCTCTGGGCCTCTGGGCAGCACAGGAAGGCAGAAAGGCGGCTCTGGCCAAGGGAAAGTGGTGCAGGCAGTCAGGGGAAGGGAGGCCCATTTTTGCACAAATCTTTGTGCATCAGACCTCTAATCATTAATAAAAGAGAATGGCATAAAAGCTTAAACCTAGTATGTAGTAAGTCCTCAATAAAAATTAGCTTTTGTGTTATTATTCTTTTTAAATTTTGTTTATTATTGGAAAGGGTGTATAGGAAGTGACATTATCATAGAGAAAAGTAGTTTTCACTTTATGTAGCCAATGAGGAGTAGTATTTTTTTAAAAGACATAAAAATGTAAAAGATTTTTGTCTACAATAGAATGTGGTTCCAATGGACAAAGAGTTGACTTGTGGTGGTGAACACACAATGCAGTGTACAGATGATGTGCTGTAGAATCATGCACCTGACACCTGTATAATTTTGTTAGCCAGTGTCACCCTGCTAAATGCAAGAAAAAGGAAAAGAAATAACTGTGGTTCCAAGGTTCACCTGGTATTGCTCCTCAGGGGAGCAGTGGCCTTGAGGAGGAGAGGAAGCAGCTGCCAGGGAAGTGAACAGGGGTTGGGGAGGGAGGAAAGGAGGGGCTGGAGCAGGAACATCAAGAGTGAAATATGCAGTACAGAGAGCCTGGGGTTGAGATTCAGAATAGAGGCAGAACACTGTTTTTGATCAAAGCCTTTTTTAATGTTCCTTTTTGGGGGCTTGATTTGCCCAACAATATTTGGAGACATGCTTGGCTTTCTATTCATAGAAAATAACAATCCCTCACTTGCTTTGGAAATTTTAAATTGTGAATGCAAAAACTATTTCCCCCTTTATTTTACCAATAAATATTGAATGTAATGAAAGTCTTCTGTTTTACTAATCTTAGTCGTTTCTAAAAGCCTTTAAAAATGATGTTATTAATTTGAAAGAAAACCTAAGAAAGTGTTAGTTATTCCTCCCTAATCCCATCTTCTGCCTTGTGAAGTGACAGATCTCAAAAAAGAGAGGTGGTTTCTCTCTGTGTTCACTGGGAAAGGTACAGCCAAAGAAAGCCTGCTCCTGGAGGGAGGGGTGGGTAGAGGCAGGCCTTTCAAAGAGGGGGTTATGTAGGAAGAGATTTGTGAGAGATCAAAGAAATATGTGAAAGATGAATTTAGGTTTTCCTGAGGAGCAGAACTTTGGGGAAAAGAAAGAAAGGTTTAAAAGCACTTTTAAAATAAAATTTTATTATAAAAATGTTTAAAGTAGAAGAATAGTTTAATAAGTAACAACGTATTCACTCTCTATAGTTGACAATGGCCAAGGCTTTGATGAATTTGTTAGGTGTATCTATCTGGCTGTCTTTGTACACATCCTGGGGGCACTTAAAAGTAAGCCAAAGATATGACACCCATCCCTATGATCTTTAGCATCAACCCCACCCCTAAAAAAAAAAAAAAAAAAAAAAAAAAAAAAAACATCGAGGACTGGTGCAGCTACTATTTTTGCTAAACAAATCACACCCACATAGCCACCATGTCTTACACTCACAGATTCTATGGATCAGGAATGCTGACTCCTGATCCTCAACACCTGGGATGTCAATCAAAAGGCTGGGGCTAGGATTCCCTGGTGGTCTGTGCAGATAAATGCAGGAATGACTCAAAGTCTGGTTTTAGTTGGGCCTGTGAATTGATGCATCCACATGTGGCCCCACCAAGTGGCTTGGGTGTCTCATGGCATGGCATTTGGGTTCTGAGAAGGAACATAGCAAAAAAAGCAAGAGCCATTCCAGGAGAACCAGGTGGAAGGTCCTAGGCCAGTGGTTCTCAACCTGTAGGTCAAGACTCCTTTGGGAATCGAGCTACCCTTTCACAGGGGTCGCCTAAGACATCCTGCATAAAATATATTTACATTATGATTGATCACAGTAGCAAAATTACAGTTATGAAGTAGCAACGAAAATAATTTTATGGCCAGGGGTCATCACAACATGAAGAACTTTATTAAAGGGTTGCAGCATTAGAAAGGTTGAAAACAACTGTCCTAGACCTTTCTGTTGCAGCCTTGGAGCTTTGTAGCATCATTTCCACTGAAGCCTGTTGGCTAAAGCGGATACGTATAAACTCACGTATATTGAAGAGAAGGGATATGGGTTCCCTACTCTCCACAGACTGAGTGCCAGAGACTTGATAGCTACCTCTAAGAGGCACCACAAAGATAATCTACATAACACAATGTTATTATGCCAAAAAAAAAATACCTTTTCAGGATCATCTAATACCAACTATCCTCCAATTATCACAAAATGTTTTTAGTAGCTGATTTTTGTTTTCCCAAAATTAGCATCCAATTAAGGACAACGAATTACATTTCTAATCCTATATCTTAGTTTAAGGAGGATTTAAAGAAGTCCTCTGGCATAATATGCAACTTAACACCAATTTCCATTTGCCCAAGGGCTGACTTAAAAAAAAATCTAAATAGCCCTGGCCAGATAGCTCAGTTGACTAGAGCATCATCCCAATATGCCAAGGTTGTGGGTTCAATCCCTGGTCAGGGCACATATAAGAACTGACCAATGACTGCATAAATAAGTAGAACAAGTTATGTTTCTCTCTTTCCCTTTCTCTCTCCCTTCCTCTCTTCCCCTCTCCCTCTAAAAATAATTGAGTAAGTAAGTAAATAAATAAATAATGTTTTTAAATCTCAATAACTTTTCAATGCTTTCAGGGGCAAATTTGTAGTCTGCTTGTGTTTTGGATACAGTACATATGACTGATTGCATTCCAATGATTTATTCATTCACTTAATGAAAACTTTTTGAGGGCATGCTATATGCTAGGCACTGTGCTAGTTGCTAAGCATATAAACATGAGCAAGACAAAAATAATATAGAAAACAACAAAACAGCATTATCCCAATCAACTCTTGGGCAGAAACTCAACAGGCAGTCATGATAGAGCATATCCCGGGTATAGCACAGGAAGTTTAGTTGGAGCCATGGAAACAGAGAGAGGAGAGGATCTCACTCTGGGGGGACTCAGTTTGGAGTCCAAGAGGAGTGTAGATATGTCTGCAATATATCATGAGACAAATGCCATAACATATAATAATAGTGAAGAAAGTGCATATAAAAACACTGAATGACCCATTTTCCATAAAATAAAAGTCCAAACATCTTAGCACATTCTACTTTATCTCACCTTCCTTCACTCTTTTCTGATACCTCCCTATGTCCAAAATGTGTTTCTAAGGATCTTGGTCCTCTTGCATTGCTCTCTGGCCTAGGCTATTGGTCCAATGGAATCATTTGTACGTTTTATTTCATTAACTCTAGACTTACCCCCATTACATATTTAGACTTTTTTTTTTTTGGTCTCAGACACAAAGCCTGCAAATTCTACTCCCCACCTGTCTGCCTGCCCCCTCCTCCCAGCCCCCTTGGGTTTTCCCTGTTGGAAAGCTGATGGGCTCCCACTGCCTCTCCCATTTTGAACAACATCCAGGCTTCCCTAGGGAAGCCATAAAGCCTGGCTCATTTGCATAAATCTCTGCAGTGGTTCTTCTGACCCCAGGCCTGTTAGAAGTACTCATTATATCCTCTTTAATTAAATATGTAACACACATCATGCCATCAAGCATAGAAATAAAAATAATTACAAATCTAACAACAGCTCCTGCTCCTAATTAAAAGCAGGCTGCCTTTGCCTGAGAGCAAGCTGGGGACATCGCTTTCATCCAGGCCTCAGCCATGGAACCCCTGGTGCCAAAGCCTGGTGGCAAGGGCGTGAGGCTTTGGATGTGCCAAGGGGCCTGAGCTTTGTTGGGTAACACAACTGTCTCCCTTCCCAGTAGGTGAGATCTAATTTGGGCTCCTGATATGTGATTCAAGGTAAAGATGAACTCTCCCCCCCCCTTTTTTTTTTCATCCCACTTTCAAAAGGTCTTTGACTTAATACCATGTAGTAGTCTTGTGGGTAAGTAGAATGTGAACACAGTGGGACGGTCTCACCAAGCAAAGCCTTCAGAAAGCTTAAAGAAAAAGAGCCACATGCATCAGTAGTTCATATGGGACGCCAGTAGAAAGTGAAGAAGCAGATTGGTAGGGGACTACAGGGGTAGATTCAAGAGAGTCTGTTGCATACAGAGCTGAAGGTTGAAAACAGCATCCATAAGTAGGAGACTTCTTCACTTACCATCTTAGACTCTCGGTTCTTAGATATCCCCTGGAATGTTCCTCCACCCCTCTCCTAATCTCATCTCCACCCACCCTTGGCAGTCCTCTTTCTTCTAGTGAAGCTCAGCAGATCCTCTCCACTGATGCACTTAAGCTGCCCTTCTTTTTATGTCTGAGTCTAGAAACAGCTTTCCCAGAATCAACTAAACAAAATACCTCCTACTCATGTCAATAATGATGGTTCCTGAATTTTTATATTGGAGGGATAGTCTTCTTAAAAGGGCAGGAATGGTGGCTAGGAATGAGTTTATCCTAACTCCACATATGCTTTGCAAGTCCAATTTTTATTGCTTGTGTTTGTTCATATGTTTGTGTGGGGTTTGTGGTTGTGTTGTTGTTTGTTTGTTTTGAGTAGCCTTAAACGGATGATCAAAACTCCACTTTAGGCATGGCTCTCATATGTAGGAGGAATTATGAACACTTTATAAAATATACTTGAAGTAGAAAGGAAGATTCTTCCTTAGCCCTATTCTCTTTAAATTTTACTTCAGTCCTCATTTGATGGTGTCCTAATGGCCATCAAAGAGGGCAAGGTATGCATAGTGTTCATTTGCCAGGTTTGAGGGCAACTCTTTGGGCATAAGAGCCATTGACTCTATCAAGCCCTCAACCACAAATGCATTCCTTTAGCATTATTAGACCCTATTATGTTCCAAGCCTTGTTTCAAATGCTAGGGGCACAGCTGCAAAGGAGACAATCCCCCTCCCTTCATAGAGTTTACATTTCAGAGTGGAAGTCGGATCACAAAATAGATTCATAGATACAAAGAACAGACTGGCAGCTGTTAGAGGGGAGAGGGTTGGAGGGCTGGATGAAAAAGGTGAAGGGATTAAACAAACAAACAAAAAAACAACAAAAAAAACAAACACAAAATAAAACAAAAAAACTCGTAGACACAGGCAAGAGTATGATGAATACCAGAGGGAAAAGGGGGGTACAGAAGGTAAAAAAGGGTAAAGGGAGAATAAATGGTGATGGAAGGAGTGAAGGCAGGGGAAGATGGGTGGGTGGGTGGTTTCAAACTTGACTTGAGATGTGAACACACAATACAATATACAGATGATGTATTTAGAATTATATACCTGACACCTATATAATTTTAATGACAAATGTCACTGAAATAAATTTAAAAATATTAAAAACACACCTAGATATATGAAATGTTAGATAGTAAAATGTCAGTGAAGGAAAATAATAGCTAAAGCAATGGGAAATGACAGAGGTACTAGTTTAGACAGGGTGGTTGTAAAATCCTCTCTGATGTATAGGTATTTGAACAAAGACCTGTGTAACTATGTGAATATTTGGAGGAAAAGAAGTTCTAGGATAGCAAGTTCAAAGGCACTGAGAGTAGAGCGCCAGTTGTGATAGTTGGTTATAGCAGCCCTAGATTTTGGTCCTGGGAAAGTGCATGGTGCTTCTGTAAGGAACACCTAACCCTGTGAAAGTGGCTTTGGAACCAGATAGTGGATAGGGCTGGAAGAATTTTGAGGTGCATGGTAGAAAAAGTCTAGATTACCTCAGGAGATGGTTGGTAGAAAGGTAGTAATTCCTATGAGCACTTGGAAGCGAGGGGCACAGTAGAAAAGTTCCTATACTTAGGGAATATGCTGTATAGCGAGAGGCAGAACATTTGCTGAATTACATCCTTCAGTTGTGTAAAAAAGCATTGAACTTAGATATTTAATTGAGAACATTTCCAAGAAAAATGCTGAAGGTACAGCCTGGCCTTGTGTTGTGTGTCATTGATGCTTATAGTAAAATGTGAGAGAAAAGAGAAACATTGAAGAAAAACCCATAACCAAAATGAAACCAAAACTTGATGATTTGGGAATTTCTCAGCCTATTCAGATTGAAGAAGATGATGAAACTACGACATTTGCTGTTAGAAAAATGGTGTATCTGGACAGTCATTTGCTGAAGAGATTAAGTAGGTGACAAATGGATCCACTCAGCCGTCTCAGCAGAAACAGGGAATCGCGATGGAATTATCCAGGAAAGATCTATGAAGGATCCTATTGCTTAATGATGTGAACCCCTCCTGGCGTACCTGAAAAATTCACAAAATTTTTGAAAATGTTACACAAGTGGAAGCACTGCCAACTGAACCAACAAGGACAGGGGCACAATAATCCAGAAGAAGGCTGCTGGGACTCCCCAAATTCTGCACACAGGAAACTAAGGATATTGTTTTACAAACAGTAGCATTTACCCAAGCTTGAGGGATAACAAAATAAGTGTAACAGGCCTTCACAAAGAGGAGCACAAGGACACGGATAAAAGCACAAATAAAACGATCTATTCAATCCAATCAGGGAGGAAGGCAAGCAGCTCCTTGAGGACACAATGGGTGAGAAAGGTCAATTGACTGGCGGGTCAATTCTCAATGGATTTAAAAAGTATGTCAACATGGAGAGAGACTATGAGAGAAATATAAGACATTGGGGTAAAAAATAAATAATTTCTTAGATTTGAAATATTTAGGGTCTACAGTTTTTCATGAAAATGACACCCAATGGGTAATCATACTGGGGAGAGCTGTAGTGTAGGAGAGGTAGAAGTCATTCAAGAGATTAAGGCTGAGTGGTTGAGCGATTAGTACTTGGTAAATGGGTATTTATGCCAGGGTTGAAATAATCCAGAGTGAAGGCAGGGGAGGGTGGGTGGTTGTGAAGAGATTAACCAAAGAACTTGTATGCATATATGCAAAACGTATAGATACAGAATTCTATCTCAGAATTCTGTCCTTCCAAAGATTTGGAGCTATAATCAAGACAGGTTCAGTCTCACCCTCTATATATTCAGAAAGTTAGCAGAAGAGAGGAGTGAAAAATATGTTCAGAAAAAAGCCAAGATAAGAAAGAGAGAGTAAATATTATGCAGGTAATATTTTTTAAAGCCTGGCTATCTTTAGATCCTTTGATGATTCTATACCCCTATAACTTTTTATCTCTGTTTAAATTATACTTGGTGGTGGTTGTGTGGCTTTAAAAAAAAAAATCTCAATTCAACACATTTTGTCCATCTTTAAAGCCTCAGAAGCATCCTCCTTTTTTATTTTTTAAATCTCTATTGACATTAACTTAGTTGCGAAGTTAAACCCCCCAACTGCCATGCTGAAATGCAAATGTGTTACCTTATTATTTTTAATTCAGTTTCACTTTAATCATATAAAGCCTAATAGGGTTATAATAAAATCTCATTGCTGCAAATAGCTTGATCTTTAGAATGAATGGCAAATCATTTTCCTTTTTACCATATTACTTAAGAAATTCAATTGCAACTGTACATTTTAACCTTTATTTTGAAGTGCATCAGACACACAGAAAAGGCTAAATAAAACATACATACCATTACATACAATTTAAGGAGTGTTTCTGCAGCCAAACCCATTCACCACCAGCCGAGTTAAGAACAATTTATTGCTGGCTCTCAAGAGGTCGTTTCTGTGGCTCTCAAATCCAAATATATCCTGTTACTTTTCCCCATTAATTTTTCTGATAGTCACGCTTTTAATTTTCTTTTTAGTTCCCTGTGTATGTATTCTAAGCATCATGTTAATTTTTAAGATTTTGAAATGTATAAACACTCTTTAAAATATACTCTTTGGAATTTTTCTCCCCTTAATATTATGTGTACCATTAGTTCCTTTTAATGTATGTAATAGATCACTCATTTTTCTCTAGACCAACCTTAAGCGTCATCTCTTCCCTAAAGTCTTCCCAATCCTTCTACTAAATTTGATATGCTCTTTGACATAGCATTTAATTTTATTCTTATTTCTCAGGAGTTCCTATAGGCTGGCTTAATTTTGCATCTCTCTTATACGTATTAGGCCTTCGCTCAGATTTCTTTGTATCCTCAATAGTACCTGACCTAATGATTATGCATAATTTATGCTTATAAAATGCTTAGTAAATACATGATATTGATATCTGCAGTATATATTTGAGTGGAGGACCTTATATTATATATCCTTCGAAGTCTGGCCAGCTTAATAATGAATACCTCTCATCTATTCCTCATCGGCTAAAACCATGGTGCATGACCTGCTGCCTGTTTGACTTCAGTTACATTTCCAATGACATTTTTTTTCATCTCTAGGAAGTTATGTTTTGTGTCTGCTAACCTGCATCTGGCTCATGTTAACCATCTTTGCTCAAAAGAAAACAATTGAGTAAACACAATCTAAGTGGATGAAGGATTAAGCAGGATAGGAGTTCTTACTTCTATGATTCTTGGATGAAACAAATACAATGGGGGAGGGGGCCGTCCAATAATAAAAACAAGAAGAGTGAGACACAGTCCAGGAGAGCATGAGTGGAGGTGCAACCTGTTCCTGGCAGTTCCTGCTGCAAGGAGCACAGGGATACCTGAGGCTTAAAGCCCTGAGGCCCAGAAGGGCAGCCTCTCTGAATCACTTCTGGAAGATGCCTTTGCCTCATCTGAGCAGAAGGAATAAGTGTATGTGGGAAAACCAAAGTGAATTCCCCTAAGCTCAGAGCATACTGAGAAAAGCCCGACTTCCTTCTGACAAGGAAATGGAGTGTGTTACTTCTTTATTTATTAGCTTTGTTACTAACTGTGCCCTGTGCCAGAAGCCCCAAGGCAGGAAATCTTATTGTAAAATAATAGAGATAATTAAATTTTATATTATGAAACAGCAATTAATGCAGCAAACTGGTATCTGATCCACTGGGGATGTCTACACTAAAGAGGTGGGTTCCGCTTGATGTCCCAAGGCCAAACAGCACCGCCATCTCGATTCCTCTCTCCCTTCCTCATCCATTAATAGCTGTCAGAAATCGTGCTTGCTGGGTACTTCATGTATTTTTTTTCCTACAAAGTAAAATTGGAGCTTGATTGTATAACCAACAGAGAAAGATCAGGATAAAGTTTTGGATATTGATTCACAGAGAACTTCAAGAGCATATACCATTGCTCTAAGACAGATTTGTTATATATATATATATATATATATATATATATATATATATATATATATATATTCCTTGGTGTTTCTATCTCCCTTTCAGAGAGGAAGAGAGAGGGAAAGGGAGATAGAAACACCAAGGATGAGAGAGAATCATCCATGGGCTGCCTCCTGTATGACCCACACTGGGGATCAAGCCTGCAACCTGGGCATGTGTCCTGACCAAGAGTGGAGCCATGATTTCCTGGTTCATAAGTTGATGCTCAACCACTGAGCCATGCCAGCCTGGCTAAAATAAGTAATTTTTCCTTTGAAAGCTTTCACCCCATTGGTGCCACAGGTCTCCACGTCGAAGCCGCATTCTCACAGCATCCAGTGTCCACATGATCCTCCCAGCTCATTTCTCTGGGGTTCCATATAGAACTCCTCCCCAGCCTTACCCAGGAACGATCCTAAATCCCTACTTTTGTCTGAAACTGTACCTGCTTTGGTTTAGATACTTGCATTTTTTAAAAATAAATGTATTTGCAAGTATGTTTTCACAGGAGAATAATAGTATAGATATTAAAGAGAGGATTTTGTGGAGACTTGGGTTTAATTCCTAGCTTTCTTACCTAGGCCACTGTATGAACCTGGGATATAATGTAGATGTATTTTCTGGTCTCACTGAGAAAACAAAAATATAAATTTACTTTTCTTTGGAGAGAAAAGTAAGTCAATAACTTATTTATTGGCTATCAAGACTTTGTTCTCATAGGAAAGAGAAGGCAGATCCTACAAAAGACAATCAACAACCGTTTTCAGAGATGGAGAGACTGAGGTTTGAAATCATTTGGATACTTGTCCCCATAAAAGTAATTGCAGAGCTGAGCAAACTGGCAAGCTAGTTAATAGCCATCCCACCATCACAGGAGCAGTGCAGCAAGATATATGAATTTTACAGAGGTTTTTACAGCACCTACAGAAATCCTCACTAATTGACTAGTCACACAATTTGGCATTCCAAAGGGATTGTGGACTTATATGGGTACATTAAGGGACATTTCTGTAGAAGATGAGGAACCTGAGACACAAAGTCTAAATAACTTGCTGAAGAGCATAGCTACTATGTATCCCCAAAAATAAGACATCCTCCGAAAATAAGACCTACTTACAGGTTTCCTTCTGAGTGAAATATAAGGCATCCCCCAGAAAATAAGGCCCCCTAGACTAAACATGAGAGATTTGGTCCACTGATTCTGAAAGAAATGGAGTCACAAGAAATTCACCAGGAAATTCAGAAATTGGATTGTTATGATGATGTTCTAGAAGATGATGACATGATTGTCATTGAATAAATGAGTAAATTCTTGATACTGTAGGATTCACAGTTTGTCTGGTTTGTGTTGACAACTACTGTACTACCATACCGTATACAGGTAATAAATTTCCTTTATTTTCATTTAACAATAAATGTATACCGTATTCTTCTTCATGGAAAAATAAGACATCCCCTGAAAATAAGACCTAGCGCATCTTTGGGAGCAAAAATTAATATAAGACACTGTCTTATTTTGTGGAAAACAGGGTAGTACAGTGGTTGGCAAACTGAGTCTTACAAGCCACATACGGCTCTCTGGCTCCTTGAGTGTGGCTCTTCCACAAAATACCACGGCCTGAGCAAGTCTATTTTTAAGAAGTGGTATTAGAAGAAGTTTAAGTTTAAAAAATTTGGCTCTCAAAAGAAATTTCAATCATTGTACTGTTGATATTTGGCCCTGTTGACTAATGAGTTTGCCGACCTAGTAAATAGTAGATCTTGGAATC
This sequence comes from Pipistrellus kuhlii, assembly GCF_014108245.1. NCBI lineage: Eukaryota > Metazoa > Chordata > Mammalia > Chiroptera > Vespertilionidae > Pipistrellus > Pipistrellus kuhlii. The sequence continues at coordinate 10,197,412 of NW_023425516.1, read as the reverse complement.
ACATGCAAATTCCTTTGATTTAAAATCAGCTACACAGAGGGAAGGCAGGGGTGGGGGGGGGGTGGATAGGAAGATATTAACCGAAGAACGTGTATGCATATATGCATAATTCATGGACACAGATGATAGTGTGTTAAAGGCCTGGGGGGTGAGCAGCAGGTACAGGCTTGAATGGATCAATGGGGTAAAAAGGAAGATATCTGTAATACTTCCAACAATAAAGATAGAAAAAATAACACAAAAAGTAAAAAAACAAACAAACAAACAAACAAAACAACAACAACAACAAAAAACAACCAGCTCCACAAAAATAATCAGAGTTTCTTGGCTTTGTATTGACTTGATTTAACTTGGACTCAGTTTGACAGGGTCACCATCATTCAGGTCCAACTCTAGACTCCTGGAAAAATGCATTAAATGAAATATTAAGCAATAATGACATTCATTTAGATATGAGTATAATTCTGTACCATCTTCTCAAGTACTTGCAAGTGGGCAGGAGGAATCTAACTCTAAGATCTCCTACTTGAACATCACTTAATGGTGTTCAATTATTTTTCATTATCAATTAACTCATTTGTTGTGCACCTTTCGGCCTGTATTTCTACTGCTGAATACTACTAAATGTATTAACCACAAAGGTCTGTCTAAGAGATTGCAGTATTTTCCAGTAGAGGACTAAGTCAGAATATTGCAGAATAACCAGCATCCTGAGCCATGCAGAAGAACAGAGCAGGAATAGAAAGTTCCATTATGAGCCCGAGAGGACCAGATGTGTAACAATGAGCTGATGGAAACGGCCACATGGCATGAGAATCACAAAGCATGCTGTCTTACTTGTACATTAATATTACCCAACACTCAGTGACTTATTTCATGTTTCACAAGGAAAATGTAGCATTAAAAGAGGTGTAACAAATGACCTTACTGAATTAAAATACCTGCATAGAAATTGAACAGTTAGGAGATATATATATATATATATATATATATATATATATATATATATATATATATATATACAACCGTTTGTTTGTTTGACCAGTAGCTATGATGCATCCTGACCACCAGGGGGCAGACAATGTACAGGCATGGAAACGGATGAATCTCAGAGGGAAGTGGGGAAGAGGTGGGAAGAGATTAACCAAAGATCTTATATGCATACTAGAGGCCTGGTGCACAGATTCTTGCACCAGGCTGTGGGGTCTCTCAGCCTGGCCTGTAGAGATCAGGCAGAGACCAGCAGTCCAACATACCCTGAGTTGTCCCAGATTGCCAGAGGGCACAGGCCAGGCCTAGGGACCCAACCAATGCATGAATCTGTGCATTGGGCCTCTAGTATATATATATTTCTTATCTTCCTTGTGGTAAAAACCACCAATGGATATCAAACATGTAATCAGCAAATATATGGCAGAAATAAGAGCAAAATATTTGAAACCAGACAAATTCAGGGTGAATGGTTGGGCCCACTACCTACTAGTTCTGAGAACTTGGCCTTATTAACTGGGAAAGAGTCCAGGATGCCTCCTTTGTCAAGGCTGAGATGAGGACTAGATGTAATGAACATAAAAACACGAAATCTGGGGCCTCCACAAAACTAATTACTTGTAACTGAAGTTGTTATTTTTAGGACTACTCGGAGGAGGATAGGAGAAATAATCTGCTGACTGCACTCATAATAGGAAAACAATTGGTTTTCTGCATCATGGCTCATTATAAAAGAATGATATTCTCTGAGGAAATGATGGAGGCCATCACTGAAACACCTGCAAAGATGTGGAAACATACCATCCACGTGATAAAAAAAAAAAAAAAAAAAAAAAAAAAAAAGCATGGTGGGAAAAAGCTGAGGAAGGCCCAGATCAAAGAGCAAAATCAAGCCGGTGGACAGAAAAAAGTTGGGGTTTAGGGGTGGACAATGAGAAAACAACGAATATGAATATGATAGGAACAATATCTAACTATATATTATCTATCAATCATATCATTAAAGCATAACTGAAATTTAGTGGGGTTAACATGGCTACAATAGACTAATAGGGGGGATACTTTGCATCTACCGAATTAATCTATTAGAAATGGCAGGAGAACAGTATGCTGTGAAGCTATGCACATCAGTAGAAATCTTCACGTTAAGGTGGCGGCATAATAGCGTGCATTGGAGTGTAAGATGGAAACAGAGGTAAATAGAAATGAGATAATGGCACACGGATGCCATAGCCGCTCTACACCGTTTAAATGCACCTTAAACACAGCACAGAGCTCCTCAGGGGAAAGACACCAGCCTAATGGGATGTTTTGACTCCCCAGGCAGCACTTGAAAACCTGAATCTTCTAAAAGCCAACCCTCTTGTTACAGCCCTGACATAACCTGTTCTTCTTTTGTGTTTCAAGCGGTAAAGAAAGCGGCAAAGAAAGTCACAGGGAGAAAATTGTTACACTGATTTCATTCTGACCACTGGTGCACAGCCGGTCGGGGTCATGAGAAGGGCAAGGACCTTGGAGAAAGTCATCTTGTGATGTTCCTGAAAGCCTAGACACACAGACGTGACTTCAGAATGGCAAAGTTAAAAATACAGAACCTGTGCATGAGTGTGTGATCCGGGGAAAGAGACTTGAAAGGTAACACCGCTTAAGAGAGAGAGTGGGTGGTAAGCAAACTCAGAACAAACCGATATAACGTTTATCATTATTCTAATGATAAAGAAAAGGGGAATGAATCTACAAAAACTAATATAACGGAACGTCGAGTTCGTATTTTAAAAGGACATGTATTAAATATTGAAGGAGGAGAACAAACATCAAGAGAATAGATAAGAGCAGCAGCACCAGCTGTAGGAATAACGTCAGTAGCCTAAATGTTACAAGAAGATAAAGATTTGAGAAAGATACTTTAAAACTCATAAAGGGGTTTTAAAGCTCTGTGTGGAGCAAGATGAGCGAGAGAAGAATTCCCAGGAAGCAGAGCTTGAGACAAAGGCTTGAGTACAAGTGACATTTCAAAAGTGACCTCAAGGAGCAGGCTTGAGGGCAGAGGGCATGAAGCAGGGGTCAGGGGAAACAAGAGCCCGTTCTAGGATGCATTAGAGAGATGGTTATGGTCCGGTCAGATGGCCATGGTCTCATGTCCAGCTGGCCTAGAAATAGGAGCTAACTTATGACCAGGTGGGGACGAGGCTGCCACGCTGGCTCTCAGAGGAGAGAGCTGGGCAGGGGGAGAGGCGTATGATGGTTTAGGTTGGAGAAGGCCTTCTTGGAACAGGTTGCAAAAAGGCCGGGAGGACTTGAACTCTACTATAAGGAGTTTGATAAAGAAGGGCGAGGCAGTCGGAGGGGGGAAGACTATCATGTATACAGAGCAGAAAAGCAAAGTAAAACGACAAAACTACAACTTCAATATCAAGGAAGAAATCATGAACCTGTGAAGGACAAGCCATGCATACTTGAAGGGGAAATGATGCCCTTAAAACTACCTGGCTGGCCAAGCTGACATGGCTCAGTGGTTGAGTGTCAACCTATGAACCAGGAGATCAGGATTTGATTCCCCTTCAAGGCATATGCCTGGGTTGTAGGCTCGATTCTCAGTGTGGGGTGTGCAGCAGGCAGCCAATCAATGTTTCTCTTTCATCATTGATATTTTTATCTCTCTACCCCTCTCCCTGCCTCTCTGAAATCAATAAAAACAAACAAAAAAACAAACAAAGAAACTACCTCGTTGGTAGTTCTAGTTTCTTCACTGTGACATTCCTAAAGATTTGGTAAAATAGGATACACTAAAACTAAAATTAAAAGAAAAATGATAAAAAGCAAAGTACAAACCAATGTGAATAGAAGTACAGTAGTTATGGAAGCATTTCCATTTATATTAAAAAGGGGCTTGTGCATTTATATGTGTGCATATAACCAACTTCTATGTCTCTGACTGTGATCTTGGGTAAAGTACTTAGTTCCCACAATGCCTCAGTGTTCAGCTCCTGTCCCCAAAGATCCTCTCATGCCAGTCTGACTGCCATGTCCCCAGTACCTAAGGGTGAGTTTGACACAAGAAGGTGCTTAGTAAGTATCGATACTTCCTAGGTGAATAAATGAGAAATTGATTGAAATGTGATTGTTACAGGAAATTATTAAAATATATCTGAAGACAGTCAATTTTAATATTATAATAAGTTTTAATTCATGGAAACATTGCACTTTGTATGCTAGACCCAGAGCTATATCTTATTTTCAAATTTCAACAAGCAATTATAAAAATTGATTTTGTTCTAGGTCAACAATAAAATTCTCAGATCAGAAACTGGGCAGGAAAATGTTGCCGTGTTATAATATAGCAAACTGTAAAGTAATAACAAACGCTTAAAAATCAAATAAAAATAAACCCAGCAATTTGGTAATTTAAAACATTCTATAACAAACCTATTAGGACAAAAAAGAAATAAAAATTACAATAAGAGGCTATTTGGAAAAATAATAGAAATTAAAGAAACCATTACTTATTATTGTAGTGCAATGCAGCCAAAGTTATTCTCCGAGGCAATAATCTTGAATGCTTGTATTATTAAAATAATCATAAAATAAAGAAACTTAGCAATCAACTCAATAAGTTAGAAAAGCAACTACAAAATAAACCTAAGCAAAAGGAGAACACAAAATAAATATAGAGATTTTTAATGAATTCAAACCAAAATAATATACTTTCTCAGTAAGTCCAAGAACAGTATCTTTAAACACAACACATTAATACCGATGATAATGACAAAAATCAAAACCTACAAAGACAAAAGAGAGAGAAAAAATTAGTTTTTAAAATAGGGACATAATAAGATACTATTTTTAATTCATGAAAATATTACATGTATGTTATGCTTAATAACTTAACAACTACATTTAATGAATGGTTCCTGAGGAAATCAATATCAAGGTCAAAATTAAGTTTAAAAAAAGTAGAAAATTTAATTTGAACAATAATATAAAAGAAATTATCAAAAAGTCTTCAAAGACAGATTCACGATTGGATAATTTTGCTGTTAGAATTTCAAAGAGGAGGTAAATGCATGCTCATAAACTGTTCTAGAGTGTCAAGAATGACAGAGTTGTTATCCACTTCATTTTCTGACTCTTGAAAGGCACAAAAAGACCTGTGGCAGAAGCCTCCCACTCACCAGGAAAAAAAACAACAGCCGAAAAACCCATAAATGAGTTCATTGAGAGATACTGGTGCAAAGCTTTTAAACCTTTACCAAATCAAATTTAAGGTCTCTTTAAGTAACCACCCACCATGACAAACTAGGATTTTTCCTGAGATTGAAAGACTGTTGTATGATCAAGGGAGAAATGATTATACTAGGCCCGTGGTCTGCAAACTGAGGTTCTTGAGCCACAAGCGGCTCTTTGGCCCCTTGAGTGTGGCTCTTCCACAAAATACCATTGCCTGGGCAAGTCCATTTTGAAGAAGTAGCATTAGAAGAAGTTTAAGTTTAAAATATTTGGCTCTCAATAAAAATTTCAATCGTTGTACTGTTGATATTTGGTTCTGATGACTAATGAGTTTGCCGACCACTGTACTAAGCCATATCTCTTAATCACATAAAAAGATAATTATCTCAAAAGATACTGTAAAATGTTTGATAACAATCAATATGCTTCTTTCTTTCTTTCTTTCTTTTTTTCTTTCTTTCTTTCTTTTTGAAAAGTACACACACATTTAAGGAAATTAGGTATAGAAGATTAAGTCCTTAGTTCAAAAAGGGCATCTATTCAAAACCTACAGCTAATATCATGCTGATAGCTAAACACAGGAGACAATCTCATAAAAAAAAAAAAAATAGTTCGATTCAGTGGTTGAGGATGTTCTCGTGCAAGAGAAAATAGACATTTTTTCTTGTTATTGAGTAGAACCATGTTCAGTAAATGAAGTTCAAAAGAGGATTGCTTATCTCAGTAAAGTTAAGGGGAAGAGTGGGAAGGAATTAACATTTCACTTATTAAATGTATATAATGTGCAAGGCAATATACTGTCTTATACTCACATATACCTTGTTTGCTAATATTTAATGTTCTCTGAATACACTACTGTTATTCTTCTAGTAAAAGCCTATGAAATATTTTGTAAGGATTCCCATGGAAGCTAAGATTGGATATCTTCTAAGCCCTCTTCAAATACTAGCAATGTATGATCTGCTAGCTAGTCTTCAGGGAATGAGGCTGGGATAGGGCTGGGAGAGTTCTCTAGGCATCTTATCCCAATATAACCATAACTAGAGGTGTGGTGCATGAAATTTGTGCACTGAGGAGGGAGGGAGAGGGTCCCTCAGCCTGCACCTTCTCACAGTCCAGGAGCTCTCGGGGGATGTCCAACTGATGATGGCAGAGTAGGTTTAAGCTGGCAGGTGGACAGTCTTAATGCTGCTGCCACGGTGAGAGAGGCTCCTGCCACAACTGCTACACTTACCAGCCATGAGCCTGGCTTTTGGCTGAGCAGCGCTCCCCCTGTGGGAGGGCACTGACCACCAAGGAGAGACTCCTGTGTTGAACGTCTGCCCCCTGGTGGTCAGTGCACATCATAGTGACTGGTCATTCCACCATTTGGTCAATTTGGATATTAGTCTTTTATTATAAAGGACACAAGGTGGAACAAGATACATTCTCTTTCTCTAGCAAATTAAAACCGTTCCTCATTATCCTATATATAAAAGGCTAATATCCAAATTGACTGAACAGCTGAATAAGCAGTCACTATGACACACACTGACCACCAGGGGTAAGACACTCAATGCAGGAGCTGCTCCCTGGTGGTCAGTGCGCTCTCACAGGGAAAGCACTGCTCAGCCAGAAGCTGGGCTCATAGCTGGTGAATACAATGGCAGTGGTGAGAGCCTCTCTCGCCTCCACAGAACACTAAGGATGTCCATCGAGGACTCCTGAACTGTGAGAGGGCACAAGCTGGGCTACAGAATTCCCCCCGCCCCTGCAGTGCATGAATTTCATATAAATAAAAATGTATCTAGTATCTCATATAAATAAAAATAGTAGCTGCTTATCTTTTGAGAAAGGATCACATGTTTACTAGTGTATATTTAAAAGAAGCTTGCTTCAGATTCAATACCATTCTCATGGGGCAAGTTAGCACAGTCTCAGGCTGTGCATAAGCATCAAATATGCAACTAATAGTTAGAGCATCTCTGGTAAATTGAAACAACTTTAAAAGTTTGAAATATATATCCATGGAGGTATTCTTGACCTTGTGGCCTGCTTTAATTATATGTAGCATAGAAAAAACAACTTTAAAAACGTGTTTTCATCTAAAAACAATAGGTGACTGCCATTTTGCCTCCTAAAGGAATAGCATGACTCTTTCCTAAGAGGATAACTTTCTGTGTAACAAAATACCTCATTCATGTGAATTTTAGAACAATGATGTGCTAAGAACATGAAACTCTGGAAGAAGACCATGTAATAGAAAGACAATTAAATTGCTTTGCATGGAAGTTAACACTTATTTGAAGGAGCAAAAAGTAAGGGAGAGGAATCGTTCTGAGAACAGGGGAAAAGGGTGAGTGTGTATTGGGGAAAATTCCATGAAAGAATGTCAGGTAATGAGAATTTCCTAGTGTTCGAGGGGGCATGAGGAATTTTAGAAAGGTTAGTTTTAAAAGCATTTCTGTGTATTGCTGCAATGTAATAGCCACTTTCTACACAGAAATGTTTTGTAGAATAGAGTTTTTAAGGACTAAAGGGACTATATTTGTATATATGAGTTACCACTGGACAAGAACAAGAAGATTGTCATGGGTGGGGAGGTGGGAGTTCAATGGGAATAGTTCATTAAAAATACAGATAACCCTGAAAGGGTACATTTCAGATGTGTGCAAAAATCATAGAGTGGATATTGAGCTTCTTATTAAAGATGAGAATAGGGGTTGAGGTTAATTTTATGTGAGTTTCAAAGGACAAGGAGACCTCCGCTGACATCCAGATTGAATGTATGATTGCCTCAATTCTTTTTGTAGAAACATCTTGAAAGTCAAGCTTGTGAAACAATTACAAACATGTTCCTGTTATTCCTATGACTCACACTTTTTATTTTATTTTCATTGAAAAGCCTGAACAATTTCACCTTGAAAATAGAAAAAGTAATATGCCTACTGGGCAGATATGTGTGTTTTTTTCTTCCAAATTAACTCATTGGATTTGACCCTTCTGTACCAGGAGGTAGTTTGGAACTAGTTTCATACATTGGAAAGGCATTCGTTTTTCATGCAGTACCATTAGTTAGAAGCTAGTGTGGTTCAAAATTCACTGTCACAAAATCCATGCCAAGCCACTGCCCCAAAGGTTTCCAGTTGGTAGTGAAAGGCACAGTTTGTTCAACTGAAATCCCATGGAACAGTGGTCAGCAAACCACGGCTCGAGAGCCACACTCTTTGGCCTTTGAGTGTGGCTCTTCCACAAAATACCACTGCCTGGGCGAATCTATTTTGAAGAAGTGGTGTTAGAAGAAGTTTAAGTTTAAAAAATATGGCTCTCAAAAGAAATTTCAAACGTTGTACTGTTGATAATTGGCTCTGTTGACTAATGAGTTTGCCGACCACTGTTCTATGGGATTTCTCAATGGCGTAGAAGGTGGCTGCAGAACTTCCCTAGGCAAGTCCCTCTGGTCCCCCCTTTGCTGAATCTTGCATCTAGTAAGCTACCACTTCAGCAGCTGGACTACCTACCAGTAAACTTTTCTTCTTTGCTTTCTTTCTTTTTTTTTCTTCTTCTTTCTTTAAAATATTATATATTTTATTGAGTTTTTACAGAGAGGAAGAGAGAGGAATAGAGTGCTAAAAACATCAATGAGAGAGAAACATGGATCAGCTGCCTCCTGCACATTCCCCACTGGTGTTGTGCCCACAACCAAGGTACATGGCCTTGACCAGAATCAAACCTGGGACCTTTCAGTCCGCAGGTCTACACTCTATCCACTGAGCCAAAGCGGTTTAGGCTTCTTTGCTTTCTTTATTGATCCTGTGCAACAGCACAGAAATACATGTGCAAATTAAAGGAAAGATTGACATCCTATCAGTTTTCCAATAGTTTCTGCCTTCCTAGATTCTGAACTATTTTCTCCCTCAAGTTATTTGAATGGGAGCCGAGGTGTGAACAGGCAGGAATGAGAATCATTAATTAAGCCTGTTCTCTTTCAGCCCACAAGGATGGGAAATTCATTTCTTTTCCTCCGCCTGGTGATTATTTAGTATTTAGCCAATATCCTCCAGCCAGGTCTCCACAGCAGCGGGATAAAACTCCAGCAAAATGAAACAAAAACACATACCTGAACAAACTGCGTAGCCTGAGCCCACCAGGGCATTGTATTGTCTTGATGTGGCCAAGTCCTGGGGGCAAGAGGCTGAAATAGCAAAAGAGGGGAGCCCCTTTGGTTACCTGTTTTCTTGGATGCGAAATGTTATACTTCATCCCATGGGGCCACTATCACAGTCACTGCTGAAAAATATTGGAGCGAGAGCCCCTAGAGAGATGCCTGTTCAAATTGCTTCAGTTTCCCTTGCTCACCTGTAATTCCCCCAGATACGATGTTTCCACCCTCCCCACTGATTAGACAGCTGGTCACAGCAAAAAGGAAATGCCTTGTGAGAATAGGTCCAGAACAGTGGTAGGCAAACTGTGGCTCATGGGCCACATGCCCCTCTTTGGCCCCTTGAGTGTGGCTCTTCCACAAAATACCACAGCCTGGGTGAGTCTATTTTGAGGAAGTGGTGTTAGAAGAAGTTTAAGTTTAAAAAAAAATGTGGCTCTCAAAAGAAATGTTAATCGTTGTACTGTTGATGTTTGGCTCTGTTGACTAATGAGTTTGCCGACCACTGGCCCAGAACTCCAAACTTGATAATATGCAGCAAAACCTTGCTGATAGATTTTTCAAGGAACAGGGTATAGATGGCCCTAGAAGAACAGAAGGAAAATCATGACCTAAGGAAGAAGTGATGCTTCTTTATTCCCTGAGGGCTGGACAATGAGATGGACTGAGAGCATGCTATCTGAGTTTGCTGGTTCCAAGCTGATCACTTTAATGCAGTGTGGGGAGATTGGCCATAGCTGGAGAGGAATCCGGCTCACTGCACTTTTCATAATTTCCCCCCAGAAGACGCAACTTAAACTTCTTCTAAGGCCACTACTTCAAAATAGACTCGCCCAGGCTGTGGTATTTTGTGGAAGAGCCACATTCAAGGGGCCAAAGAGCTGCATGTGGTTTGCGGACCACTGTCCTAGAGAATCAGGCTTGTGTAGCTTTTCACACTTGATGTTTCATCTCCTAAAACATCTTTCTTGTCTTTCATTCTGTGTTCATGTGTCTAAGATCTGACTACCATTGGCACCAGCCTATGAAAAGTAACTCACCGGCCTCCTTCAGGGGTTAGTAGCGTCTGCTTTCCCACCACTCTATTCTCCTATCCTAGCTTGCCAACCTCCCCAGCCACTATTCAGACTGTACCTGTGACTCCTCTTTTAAAAATATATATATATTTTATTGACTTTTTTACAGAGAGGAAGAGATAAAGATAGAGAGAAAAACATCAATCAGCTGCCTTCTGCACACCTCCGACTGGGGATGTGCCCACAATCAAGATACATGTCCTTGAATGAAATCGAACCTAGGATCTTCCAGTCTGCAGCCTGACACTCTATCCACCAAGCCAAACCGGTTAGGGCATGTGACTCCAGTTACTTTGCCCTTTCTCTTCTCACTTCAATCCTGAATTCCTGATTGGCATTTCCATGTAGTCTCTGCCTCAAATGCAGTCTTTCTCAACCAAATTTTCCAATTTTTTTAGACTCTGTTCCAATGTCACATAGCTCAGTTATTGCCATCCCTACTCTCTCTCTGCTCAGTCTCAATATACCTTGGTTGTTCAACACAATGATTATCTTTTCAACAAGGGCCTAGGTCTTCCCAGTTACCAGTCCCTCCTCACTATAAAAACCTGTAGAACTTTCTTATTATTTTTGTCATCATGTGCTGCCAAAGCCAGCTTTATATTATTTGCATTTCACAGGATGCTTTAAATTCACAAAATTTGCATCTGCCATTTCATGAACCTTCTTTCTCACTCTTCTTTGAATTTCTTTGAGGCTCAGAGGCCTTGGATCACTTGCACTGTATCTATTAAAGTTTCTAACACACTACATTATGTGCAGGAAGTATGCAGTGAATCCTTATGGGTTACTAGAAGTCTTATACTAACTTCTCAGTCTAGCCAGTCTAACATTTCCCTTGAGTAGCTCAATGCTTCCATTATCCCACTTCCAAACAAATTTTAATCTGGTTACTCATGCCCCTAAAGAGGAGATACATATGTTAGTTTTGTGCTATAAGCATCACGATTAAAAATATTGACAAAAGTTGCAGATACTGGTGAAATATTTTAAGTGGGTAGACTACAAGAGAATACTAATTAGAGTCAGTTCAAGGAACTGTGTACCATGCCACCCAATAATAATGACTCATAATAGTAACGCATGCTAAATTAACTTTGTTATAAATTTTACTTGATATGATTTTCTTGACTGTACTGTTAAAATATTCATATGTATTTAATTAGCATGAATAGTTTCAACTTTCTCCACATGGCTGTCTATTCAGAAACTATGCTTAGCATGGTCTTCAGTGTTGTTGGTTTCACCAGAAATATAAATAAGAGTTTCAATCATTGCCATTAAAAAATAATAAATGTACTTTATTATTATTAAAAATAATAAAATTAACATCCTCTGTGAGGATATCTATGATTTTTAACACATGCATAGATTTGTGTAGCCTTCACCACAATCTGGATACAAAACAGGTCTGTCAGTCAAGAAAAATTCCTTAGCCTTGGCCAGTATGACCCAGTTGGTGGAGGATTGTCCCATGCACTAAAAGGTTTCCGGTTTCATTCCTGGTGAGGGCACATGCCCTAGGGTGCAGGCTCAATTCCCAGTCGGGGGAGAACAAGAAGCTGCTGATTGATGTTTTACTTTCACATCATTGTTTCTCTATCTCCATCTCTCTTCATTTCTCTCTAAACACCTAATATATATATAAAAGAAAAAATTCCTTGTGCTGCCCTCTATAGTCAAATCTTCCTCCCACCTTTAGCTCCTACCCTGTTTCCCCGAAAATAAGACAGTGTCTTATATTAATTTTTGCTCCCAAAGGTGCGCTAGGTCTTATTTTCAGGGGATGTCTTATTTTCCATGAAGAAGAATACGGTACACATTTATTGTTAAATGAAAATAAAGGAAATTTATTACCTGTATATGGTACAGTAGTACAGTAGTTGTCAACACAAACCAGACAAACTCATTTATTCAATGACAATCATGTCATCATCTTCTGGAACATCATCATAACAATCCAATTTCTGAATTTCCTGGTGAATTTCTTATGACTCCATTTCTTTCAGAATCAGTAGACCAAATTTCTCATGTTTAGCAATAGCATTCTGAGACAGAGCCTGCGGGGGGGCGGGGGGGGAAGCTTATTTTCAGGGGTATGACTTATATTTCACTCAGAAGGAAACCTGTAAGTAGGTCTTATTTTCGGAGGATGTCTTAATTTTGGGGAAACACGGTAGTAATCACTTATGTATCTTCAGACCCAATAGTTTTGCATTTTCCAAAAATGTCATATAAATAGACTCCTGTGACCCTTTGCAACTAGCTTCTTCACTTGACTCATCATATGGTGGGTGCATCATAGTTGCTCCTTTTATTTCTGAAGCGTATTCCTTTACATGGACATGCCTCCATTTGTTTATTCATGCTTTGAAAGACATTTGAGCTGATTCCATTTTCTGGCAATCATGAATGAGCTGCCATCACCATCCATGTACCATTTTAAGCATGAACATGAGTTTTAATTTTTCTAGTGTAATACCTGGGAGTGCAGTTTCTGAGACATATGGTACTTGTATGTTTTATATGATGAGAACCTGCCAAACATTTTTTCCAGAGTGGCTGCACTATGTCGCATCCCCACCAGCAAAGTATGAGACTCTAATTGTTCTGCATCATTCTCCAGGACTGGATATTGTCAGTTCTTAAAAAATTTATCTATTCTAATATATGGATATCCCATGATGCATTAGCATCTCATGACAGTTTTAGTTTCCTTATATCTAATCGTAACCCACCCCACCATTCTTTTAACATTATTTCTGTAAAGGATGACCTGTTAAAAGAAACCAGTTTGGCTCAGTGGATAGAACGTCGGCCTGTGGACTGAAAGGTCCCAGGTTCCATTCCAGTCAAGGGCATGTACCTTGGTTGCAGGCACATCCCAAGTAGGGAGTGTGCAGGAGGCAGCTGATCGATCTTTCTCTCTCATCAATATTTCTAACTCTATCCTTCTCTCTTCCTCTCTGTAAAAAATCAATAAAATACATATATTTTTTAAAAAGGAAAACCTGTTAACTAATATGTGACTACAGGTAAACAGTCTGTTTGCTTAAGAATTTTAGGAACTAACTTCAAAAGAAGCCCAGTCCGACCTTCACACATATAGGCTCTGGGAGAATTGCTGCTGGTCAACCAGTTATTTGAACAGACCGTGTTGACTCCAATTTGTCAACAGAGAACTCTCACCTCTCTCCTTTCCATTCCTTCCTTCTGTTTTCTTTCTTCTCTCTCCCTTTCTCCTCCATCCTTTTAAAAGACTATCTTAAAAATTCGCCTCCCCCATCGAATTATTAAGTCCATCATCTTCTCCAGCTGCCAGCTCCTGAATAAATATACTTTCCATCCGCCAGTCCCTGTCTCTTGATTACTGGCTTTCTAGCTGGGTGCTGTTTCATAATGATGGTGAGTGCCTATAAGTAAGCTTGTTTGCCATCAATAAATCATCCTTGGTGAAGTGTCTGATCAAATCTTACCCATTTGTTTTTAAAATAGATTGTTTTCTTATTGTTGAATCTTGAGAGTTCTTTATACATTTCAGATAGAAATACTTTATCAAATATGGGAATTGCAAATATGACTTGTCTTTTCATTTTCTTAGTGCCTTTTACAAAACTAAAAATGTTTTACTTTGCTAAAAATCAACCAATGTTTTTCATATATGGATTGTACCCTTGGATTATATTTTGGAATTCACTGCCAAACACTAAAAGCATGTAAATTCTCTCCTGTGTTTTCTTCTAAAAAATTTTATAGTTCTGCATTTTACAAAATTGTGGTCCATTTTAAGTAATTTTTTGTAAGAAATATAAGGTATAGGTTTAGATTATTTTCATTTTAACACATGGATGGCTAATTGTCCAAACACCATTTCTTAAAAAGACTGTATATTTTTTTCTCATTGAATTGCTTTTTATATCTTTCTCAAAAATTGGTGTTTTAATGTTTATGTGAGTATATATCTGGACTCCAGTCTGTACAGTTGATCTGTGTCTATCAGTACCATACTGTCATGATTATTGTAACTTTATAATACATCCTAAAATTGGGTAATGTCCTCTTACTTTGTTCTTTTTCAAAATTGCCTGGCTATTCTAGTTTACTTGCCTTTCTATATGATCATAAGAATATGCTTGTCTCTACAAAAAAATCCTGCTGAGACTTTTATTGGAATTGTGTTGAATGTGAGAAAAGAATGAAGACAAGAAATATGTAAAATAGAGTCATTTTAACCAAACTGCAAAAATTATTAACATTGTGAAGTCTAAGACATCAGGAAAAGACACTATTATTGTTCTAACTAGCCTGGGAACTTAAAATTTTTTTGAACTTTTCAAGCCTGCATCAGTGCTATACATCTGGACCTCCAGGTAACCCTGTAATTACCTGCTGAAAGGCCCATGTATCCAGGTTACCCCCTGGAGAACTCACATATATCGATACATCCACCTGACATCTATTACCAACACCACTGGGACTAACCAGACTTCCTGGCACCCATTTCCAACTACCTGGCATCCATCATTCTAACTACCTGACATCTGACTGATAGCTGTCCTGGACCAAGGCTAAGGCTAAGAACGTAAAACTAATGCTTCTCAAAAATGTACTTTTTACTACAGAAACTTATAAGTTTTTTTTCTTCATTGCAACACTTCTGGGTTTTGCGTAGCTATGTTTCTAGTTTGCAGACTCCAATACCCTTGAATAAATATCAATTATTTATTTCTAGCAAAGTCTCCAGACTCTTTGTGAGTTTGTTTAATAAATGTATAGATCAGTTTAGAAAGAATATACATCTTTACTTCATTGAGTTTTTCATCTACCAACAGGGTATGGTTCATGTTTTGTTTATCTCTTCTATCCATTGGGATGTTAAGTTTACCTCTCTCAGTATCTTTTCCCAGTAGTTGCTCCAGGGATAAAATATTCATATTTAATTATTATAGCCTAATTAAAATTAATATTTTACCACTTCAAATGGAATGTAGAAAACTTGTCACCATATAGTTACTTTTACCCTTCCCCTCTTGTGTTGTGGTTGTCAAAAAAATCCCTTCAGAAAATATTATCATTTTTGTTTATAATTGTAATACGTATTTTTAAAAACACTTAAGAGGATACAATTAGTCTATTATATATTGTCAGATGTTAACTTCCTCATTCCTAAAGTGCCAAGTGTTCCTCTAGTGACAGATGTCTTCCTCTTGAATTTTTTTTAAACCTTCCTTTCAGAGCTTATCAGTTGGTGATTCATATTCTTGGTTTTCTTTTATCCTAGAATTTCTTTATTTCGTTTTTATTTCTGAAAACAGAAGTAGAATAATGGACTATAGAATTATGGGTTGAGAGTTGTTTGCTTTCAGCACTTTAAATAAGTTGTTCCATTATTTTCTGGCCTCCATGATTTCTCGTGAGAAATTTTCAGTCATTTGAATTGACTGCAATCAATACAAGGTGTTATCTATGCTTAATGTGTTGCTTTTACTCCGGTTGCTTTCAAGACTTTTTTTTAAATTTTTTCCTCAGCACTTTTATTGTGATGTGTCTGGGCACGTACTTTTCTAAGGTATCCTATTTGGGGTGTGGGTGTGCTGAGCCTCTTTATCTGCCATTTGAACTACACCCTCCCCCTCCCCCCCCTCCCCAGTGTGATAGTTGTAGGAGTTGAGGTCTCTGGGAAGTGATTAGAACGCGGTGTGCAGCCTTATAAAAGAGACTCCAATGACTCCCTTGACCCTTCTGCCATGGGAGGGCATAGTAAAAAGACAGAAGTCTGTGAACTAGGAAATGGGCTTTCACCAGACACCAACTCTGTGTGGCACCTTAACCTGGGACTTCCCAGCCTCAAAAACTATTAGAAATAAATTGCTATTGTTTATAAACTAACCACCCTGTGGTATTTTGTTATAGCAGCCTAAAGGGACTAGGTAGGACAATTACCTTATCTCTTCTAATTGCTTTGCATTATCGAAGTTAATTTTAGACTCAGTTTATATATTTCTATAAAATAATGCTTGGAGATGTTGATTATAATTATAGTTAATGGATAGATTAATTAGGTAGAATGTATAGATATTCAGTAGTATGTTTATAATATTGAATCAGTCAAACTTTGACCATAGTATATACCTGTTTTTTTAATTTTTTTTTTAATTTCAAGAAAGGATATAGAGTATCTTTTATTATGTATTCCTATTTTTTTTTCCTGATCGTGTGGTAAATACTTTTAAAAGATCTACTGTTATCCAAAAGAGGTACATTTAAAATAAATATATGAATAAATATTGTACAAAAATGGATAGAAAAGATACCATAAGTAAATATGAACCAAAAATGCTCTGAGATGAATCTTAATATTTGAAAGATAGAATTTAAGGCAATAATATCATGAAGAATAAGTAATGACATTACATGCTTGTAAAATTAACAATAAACAAGTGAGACATATTCATCATAAACAGGTATGTTCCTCTCTGTATTGTTCCTGTGTCTATTAAACAACAGCTACAAGAATTGAAATGCAAAATTGACATAATAATTTAAATGGAGTTTGAATATTCCCCTTTCAGAAACTGACCGCTCAAAGAGACAAAAAATATAAGCAGATTTAGAAATCACATAACAATTACTTTATTAACTTAAGAAACTACATATGGAATTCTATACCCAGCAGGAAGAAGGATATATACAATACTTTTTCAAGGACATATGCAATATTTATAAAAATAGATAGTGCATTAGACCTTAAAAGAAGTCTTAGGACTTCCAAATGTTCGGTGCCCGCAAACTGTCTTCTCTAACCATAATGCAATGAAATTCAAATCCAGCAACAGAAGAAGGAGTTTTAAAAACTTCTGAGTTTGGACTTCAGCTTTTGGGTAAAATGGAATAAAAGGAAGTGAATTTACTATCCCACCCGAAATAATTAAAGAAAACATTTAAGTAAGAAGGTTCTCAAAACATTGCATTTCTGTCAAAAAGGAGAGTAATGCCTTAGGAAATAAACAGAGCGAGCGCTATGACTGTCCTAGCTCATGGCCTGGAGGGGTTTCTCGGATGTGGAAGAGGTCTCCCTGAGTGGAGGAGATGGAACTGGGAGTTCAAAATCTCCAAATTTGGTAAAACCAACCCAGAGTCTCAAGAAACTCAACCAACCCCCAAAACAAGACACATTAAGAAAACTACAGGTAAGGTATATTAGGGTCACTTTACTTAAAACGAGTGATAATTGGAAAATTTTAAAAATAGACAAGAAAAGGATACATTATAAACAGAATAAAAAAGAAAAAGAAACTAGCAAATTTCTTATGGGAAGCAATGCAAGCCAGACAGTGGAACACATCTTTGGAGACATAAAAACAAACAAATAAATCTCTGTCAATTTAGAAGTTTTCCCCCTGATGATACTGTCTTTCAAAAATTAAGGTGAAATAAAGATATTTTCAGACATACAAAAGTTGTACAAATCCATTACCAGTACATTTACATTATAAGAAATGTTAAAGGGAGGAAAATGATAGTGGGTGGAAATCTGGAACTATGAGAAAGAATGAACAGTGAAAGTGGTAATTATGTGGATAAATCTGAAATCTTTTTTCTTATTTAAATCTACTTAAAGATGATTGACTGCTTAAAGCAAATATAATAACAATGTGTTATGAAGTTTATAACGTATGTCAAAAGAAAATATATGACAACAGTAACATAAAGTTGGAATGAGTAGAAAAGGAAGTAAACTGTTGTAAAGTTCTTACATAAAGAAATATAATATTACTTGAAGGTAGAATCTCATAAGGTAAACTGTATATCAGAAACCCTAAAAATAATACAATTATGAGTTGTAGAAAATAAGCAAACAAAAATGGAATCACAAAGGGATATTGAATTAATATAAAACAAGGCAGAAAATAGAAAAAAGAGAGAACAAAAACAGATTAGACAAAGAGAAAATAAATAGCGATGTGGTAGATTTTAATACAACCATCCATATTATATTAAATCTAAATGTTTCAAACACCCCAATTCGAAGGTAAATATTGTCATATTTTATTTTTTTAAAAAGCAGCAAATCTACCTATATGCTACCAATAGTAAATCCACTTTAAATATAAAGACATGAGTTAAAACTATGGAAAAGGTAACCATGTTAAGTAAAAGAAAGCTGAAATGGCCATATTAACATTCAATGAAGTAGATTTTGAACAGAAATTATTACCAGAGATGAAGGGAGTCATTTCATAGTGATAAAGAGGTTAACTTGGTGGAGCACATAATTCTAAACATGTTTTAACCCAACAGCAGTTATAAAATACATAAAGCAAAACTGATAAGAAAAATGGAGAGATCCATAATTATAGTTTGGGATTTCAATGCTCTCTCAATAATTGATAAAACAGACAGCAAATAAGAAAGGCAGACTGCCTGACAATATAATATTTACACAATTCTATCAACCAACTTGACTTAATTAAATTATAGAACAATTTTCTCAACAACAAAATATACATTATTTCAATTGTACCTAAACCATTTACCAAAATAAATAAAAATAACCCATACTCTAGCCTGTGAATCTATAAAATATGGCTCACAGGACAAATATGGCCCATTCTCTATTTTTGTAAATAAAGTTTTATGAGAACACAGACATGGAAATGTGTACTACAATAGGTAATGTATGATCTAAAGTCCAAATCATTTACTACCTGGGCTTTTACAGAGAGAGCCTGTTTACCCATGCTAAGGAAAAGGACAAACACCAATGGAGGTATGTAGGTAAACATCCACGAGTATATTTGGAACTACTAAGTAGTTCAATCTGGCTGGGGAGGATGTCATGTCTTTATTAAATCCCATAGTTTTCCTTTCAACCAAAATAATGAACACATCCATCAAACCCAAATGCCCAAAACATATCTCAATATAAAAAGCACAAGTTACCCACAAAAACAAAACCCGACAACCAAAAAACAAACTGACAAATTGCTCTTCATTAAAATTAAGAATTTATGCCCTCTAAATGATATTGTTAAAATAATGAGAAAAGTCACAGATTGGGAGAAAACTCTGGCAAGTCACATATTTGATAAAGATCTTGTATTCATAACATCTAAAGAAATCTCAAATTTAATAATAAGAAAGCTCTGTAAAAATCCAATAATAAGATGGCTAAAAGATATATGAATGACAAATAAGCACATAAAAACATGATCAACATCATTAATCTTTAAGGAGTACAAATTAAAATTAAAATATCATTGTATATCTAATAGAATATCTAAAATTAAAGATTGTCAAATATTGAAACAACTTTAATACACACATCTAGAACGGACAATAAATGCTTTGGGAAAGAACTTGAAAGTTTCTTTAAGAAGGTAAACCTCGATCTACTCTTCAACTTACTCTTTCTGCTCCTACTGATTGATATATGTAACAGAAATAACAACCTATAGAAATGTCCATAGAAGTTTTATTTGTAATGGACACAAACTGGAAATAACCTAATTGTCCATCAATAGGGGAATTGTTAAACAAATTTTGGTATATTCATACAATGCAATACTATGCTGCAATAGAAAAAAAATGAGCTACTGTTACATGCAACTGCATGGATAAATAGGAAAATAGTTATGCATCGATAAATATGACTGAATCCTGGCCAGATAAAAGTAGATGGTGTATAATTTCACATATGTAAAGCTTTAGAAAACAAACTAAAATATACAGTGGCTTAACACATAGATCAGTGGTTGCCTAAGATTAGTGGGAGGGAAGAGATTACAAAGGAGCACAAGAGAGCATTTGGGTTTGATGGATGTGTTCATTATTTTGGTTGAAAGGAAAACTATGGGATTTAATAAAGACATGACATCCTCCCCAGCCAGATTGAACTACTTAGTAGTTCCAAATATACTCTGTGGATGTTTACCTACATACCTCCATTG